>NC_135428.1:11972551-12291301 GCF_051991245.1 Festucalex cinctus | reverse complement strand
ATTTTTTTTAAATGTATCCTGTAAATATTGAATAACATCTCTGAGGTCAACCGTCAAAATCATTTACCTGCATTGGTATAAAACACAGAGAAGTTATCAATTCTAAGCCAATCCCTTTCTAAGACCAAAACATGACTCAAAAGTTTCTGCCTGACAACACTAAAAATGTAAATAAAATGACTGAACAAAAAAAGACTAAGAATGTAAATTTTTCCATATTCTCATCTGCGTTTAACATTCTGTACATATTCCTCAAAATCCTTTGAAAATTACAGGGTGTCTATAACTGATTCCTAAGGTACGTGTTACAGTTCAGAATTTACTGAAGAAAAAAACAACAACAACTAAAAGACTCCGTCAGCCATACCAGTCCAATTAAAAAGGATGATCGCAAATCAAATATGAATTGAAATCATTTAAACGCTAGACGCTGTACACGTATGCCGCTCGCTACGCTGGACAGCACCCTGGCAGCAGCTTTGAGACTCTTAAGTGAGTGACAACAATCTGCATGTTGACAAGCGCTAAGAGTCTTCCTCGCCGCTGATTTACAGTCTGGCACTGCAGCCGCTGACGCCGTATGTGCTCGATTGATGTCAGAATCACATTATTGCTATCAAACATAAAGCCGCCGCGCTTATCATCAAAATTACACCTGGAAAATAATTGCTTGAATAGTCTATCTTTTAAAATATGTAAAATATATATTTTTAATAATCATACATAAGTAGCAATTCATAGAATTTTTTAGATAGTTTTGCTCATTTGTCTTCTATAACAGTCCGAATTTGGACGTGATGTGGACACGTGGCAACGAAAAGATGAGTACGAACTAGTCACATCAAGGTGCATGACCCCTGCTACCAATTCTGCTATTTGTAGAAGTGGGTTTATTGAGGGGGTGGCTGGCTGAAACCTTGGCCTCGACCCACATGAGTAAAGCCGTGCAGACCACCATGTTGTCAAGATGGCATCAGCACAGCTTAAAGGTCGTTTAGGAATTCTGAAATGGTGGCAAAAAGCAATAGTAAACAGATAACAGTCAATCAAAATGGGGAATTATTTGCGACAAGCTCGAAGGCACGAGGTCTCGTTTTGATCGTCGTTTTTTGACTGACCTTATTTGGCTCGTGATTTACCACATTTTTCAAGAAAGAGCCCATTTGATTTTGGTGCAAGATCGCCAAATGATAAACATGTGAATTAATTCAGTCTCATTGTTTGAATAATCCTACACTAGGAAGTAGCCTGTTAGTTAACAGACAAACACAAATATGGTGCGTCAAGACTTTTTTTCATTTTTATTATCATGATTATTTTATCCTTTGCCATTTTTTTTTTGTGACATAATGCTGCCCAAATGAAAAATGGTACGATCCTATAAGCGTCCGTCCTCCACCAAGTGAACGTAGCTACCTAATGGTTGGACAAATTGATTTAAAAAAAAAAAATCTTAATTATTTAACCATTTTTCCAATTGATTCTTCATGGATCTATTCTCTTGTCACAAAATCAAAAGTGGTACAGTCCATGAATTACTCTTTATGCTAACTAGCAAACAAATAAACAAATAATCCGAAATAGGAAAGCTTATTCTTTTTGTTTCATACCCATCTAGGTCAAGGTGTCAAGTCTTGCTGGAGGCGGACGACTCGACTCAGAAGTAGCAACGCGATGGGCAGGAAAGACCAGGATTTTGGTTCTTGGCTAGGTATTTCGACATTAACTCATTCACTGGCAGCCACTTTTACTGAAGCAACCCCCTTCACTCGCGGCAGTTTTACTGGATTTTGACTGATTTTGCAAGGCCCACAGAATATTGTGTTCTATTGCTATAAAAATATGGAGCCTACAAAAAGAAAGATTTGAGTCTCTTCTTTCATCAGGATAAAAAGTATATTTGTATCTGTTTCCTTTTTGCAGCAATTAGCGTTAGGATATAGCTTTAAGTTTCATCATTATTCACATTCCGAGTGAAAACACTGGCAAAAAGAGATTGTTGCAACATGGCTTGGCTGGCTAATCTCTTATATTCTGCTGCTACTTGCTGGCTGTTTTTTTGTAATAACTGCCATTGCTTGAAGCCACCTCTTCATGTCAGAAGCTGCATTAAAGCCGTCTGTATGCTCTTGCGTAATATACCCCCCGTGTAAACACGTTTTTGGGAGTGAAGGACAAAGTATTAAAAAACGTTTTTACACGCTTTTGGGATTGAATGACCTAATCTTGTCAGTCATGAATGTTGAGATGTTGAGTAGCTATTTTGCCAATTGCTCCATGATTTGTCTTCTCTGGTAGACAACAACAAGGCCAAAAGAGACTCAATCCAAGTTGAGATGAAGAACAGTGGAAGTGACAACCAACACAGCTCGACAGAGAGTCATAATTCTGTATGTATTTTTATTTTATTTTTTTATAAGAAACAATCAGTGGTACCTTTGACATTGACAACATTTTCAGCCATGATTATGAAAATCCAGGTTATACTGAACCACCATGTATCCAGGATTCCCTGTAAAAGCAATTACAAAGTCACTTTTTCATTATATGTCCCCGTTAAGTTGTCCATCATACCATGTAGCACTCTCGCTCTTCTTCACCCCAGCTGGAGTCCACCCGCCTTAGCGATGACGATGAGGTTCCGAGGAGTCAGGCCGGCGGGAGCGACAACTACGATGAAGAGGAGGGTCACCTGGTCTACCACGTCGGCCTCGTGATTAAAGAACGGTGTACGTTTCTGTTCTTTCTGTTTCTGATGTCCCTCAAAGTCGGTCAATAAATGAATTCCGACCGGTCTTTCCCAGATGAGGTGGTGTCCACACTGGGAGTGGGAGCCTTCGCAAAGGTCCTGGAGTGTATTGACCGAGACAAGTAAGCTACATTTTGATCTGAAAATGTTCTGTCTGTGCTAAAAATGAGAAAAATTGATTGTTTGTCATCCAGGGTTAAAGAATTAAAGAGTTTCACTTAGCGGGAAATCAGTTTCTTTTGGCATTAACAACATGTTCGCATATGTGTTTCAGAGGCACGCATGTGGCAGTGAAGATTGTACGCAACATCAAAAGCTTCCGTCAGGCGGCCAAGTGTGAGATCGCCGTCTTGAAGGAGATCAACACTTTGGATGATGACCGCAAATTGTGAGTTGAGTACATTTCCTCTCGTGATTCATGAAAGTACTCCAAAAGTAAAGTTCAGTTGTAGTTAAGGTTTTGTATTTAATCATTATGAATTTGTTTGATTTTAAACATTAATTTAGGTCACGCAATACCTTTTAATTGAATCATTATTTTAGTTTTCTTTTAATTTTGTTAAGCACTGTGGTAATGTTCAAACTATGCACAATGTTACAGTGGCTTACATGAATATCATCATCCTCTTCAAAATAATTGCCTAAGTCATATTTTTTTGCCTTAAATATCTCATCAGGATGTTGGCCACCACTAAAATTGTCTACCTCCTGAGTTAAATAGATCACTCATTTCTATTATCCCCTTTTTCTAATAAAATAATCAATATTCAATGATTTTTTCTGTTTTATAAAGATAGATATATATATATATATATATATATATATATATATATATATATATATATATATATATATATATATATATATATATATATATATTTACGGCCATTATTGTAGAAAAATGAAGATATTTAATCTTTTTTTTAGGTATAAAATCACTGTCTCAGTTTTGACAAACACTTGATTGTACCTAAGAAGCATAAAAAAAAATAAAAAAACAATGGCTCTAGAAAGGAGCTCTGAGGAATGCCACAACTTCATAAACAAATGGAAACGCTACACTTAGTGAATCCAGGGATCAGAGTGGCAATACACTAATCACTGTTAGTTAGCTAAGCAATATTTGTTTCAAGTTGTGAACCCAACAAAAAAGTTTTGGCTATGTGCAGCTAACATAGTCACTTGTGGGAAATGACTTCGTTATGCTGCATTTTGATGTTGGTTATAATGACGTTACTTGGAGAGCAAAGTAATTTTTAGGTTGTGCATGGTGTAAAAAAGTTTGCAAACTGTCCATCAGGATTTCTTCTGTGTCTTCTTCTCAGTGCTTGTGTACGGATGTTGGACTGGTTTGAGCACCAAGGTCACGTGTGTCTGGTCTTCGAGCTGCTGGGACTCAGTACCTACGAGGTCCTGCGGCAAAACCAGTTCCTGCCATTCAGCGTGGAGCAAATCCGTCATATGGCCTTCCAGATCTTCCGAGCCGTCAGCTGTGAGTGGTCAACTAGCAAAAAGCTAACGTAGCAGTGTGTTCAAGCTGGTTGCTGGTCTGTGCAACAAAACTCAATGCAGAAAAAGCAGGGGGAAAAAAGCTTTGGATATTTGATTTCTCACATGATGGGTAGACAGGCACTCTATGGACCCAATTATTTGTACATAGGATAGTAAAAACTACATTTCCCATAATAGATCCCCTTTTAAGGCATTTTTTGTGTGTGTGTGGTTTTCCAGTCCTGCACCGCAATAAGCTGACACACACCGATCTGAAACCGGAAAACATCCTGTTTGTCTGCTCTGACTATGACATGGAGTACAACCCGCGAAAGGTAAACGCCTCCCCACAGTTGCCTTTGAAACTCCAAAATAAAACCTGAAGTGTATTGTTATATGTTTGCGTATGTCAGAAACTCGAACAGAGGAAGATGAGGAGTTTGGATGTAAAGGTGGTGGACTTTGGCACCGCTATTTTTGACCACGAGCATCACGAGTCCCTGGTGTCCACGCGCCACTATCGAGCTCCGGAAATCATACTCGGTAAATCAACACAAACAGTCGATGTGCCAAAAAAAAGAAAAAAAAGAAACAATTTTCTTTTCTTTCTTTCTTTTTTTATAAATAACACTATAGTATTGTACTTTATAAGAACATACATTAATGACCTAATTAATTGCAATGTAAAAAAATAGGGATGTCAAAATTTGTGTGTTAATTTTGAATTAATTTAAAGTTCCTTTAAAGGGGCTGTCTGCTGGATTCACTCAGGAAAATGCACTTTTTAAATACAGGATATACACACTTTAACTTTCTCTCAGTCTACACATCTGTGTTTTTGTTAACCTTTTGTGGTCATTTCGTCCTAAACCCGCACCACCCCCCCCCCCCCCCCCCCCAGCCTGTATTTTGCCATTTTGTGTTTGTTTTGTAAACAGCGGGAGGTTTCAGTGGAAAGACAGTGTTTACAACCCTCCAGCCAATCGCAGAGCGGGGGGTGACGTGTCGCAAACGGGGCCGGGCGAACGTGTCGGCTGCGTGACGTCACTCCCGCGGCAATTTGAAAGCACGCACGGATTATTTTTTTTTTCACTCACTCACTCACTCACTCACTCACAGAAGCTTACGTGTGTGAATGAGTGAGTATGAAAAAATATTTTCTTGTACATTTAAAACATTTATAATTTACGATTAATCATGAGTTAACTGTTGAAGTCATGCGATTAATTACGAGTAAACATGTTAATTGCCCAACACCCCTAAAAATAAACATTTTTCGCGTTATGATTTAATGCTATAATTCAATGGATGTTCTGCTGCTCCTTTTTCTAATATAGCTCATAATTTAAACCTGTGTGGTCAGGTCTAGGCTGGAATCAGTCTTGTGACGTTTGGAGTTTGGCCTGCGTTCTCCTGGAGTACTACCTTGGACAGACGCTATTCCCGGTATGAGCACACACACAACAGCAGTTTCCAAATGGTGGACATGGAACTTTTTCTTTTTCTGGGCAGAATGAGAATATGTGCCACTCGCAGTGACTACCGTATTTTCCGCATTATAAGGCGCACCTTCAATGAATGACATTTTAAAACTTTTTTTCCATATAAAGTCGCTAAAGTAGAGGCTGGGGTTACGTTCTGCATCCATTAGATGGTGCTGCGCTAAAGGGAATGTCAACAAAACAGTCAGATAGGTCAGTCAAACTTTATTAGCACATTCACTGCCATAGACGGCTTTAGACGTCAAAGATTCATTTTTTTCCTGCACACGCAATAAAACAATGTGCAAAAAAGCTTTTTCGTTATGCATCAACTAGGTATTAAAGCAACAACAGTAAATTGCAGCGTTTAATACACATAGTTTAAAAAAACAACAACTTTTGTGTAGTCTCCAAGAATATTCAAAACATGCGGACATCCAACTTTAACACATTCACTGCTATAGACGGTTTTAGACGTCAAAGATTTTTTTTTTGTCCTGGACTGGCAGTGAATGAGTTAAGAGATTACAAACGAGCTTTCTGACAACTCCATTCACTCCCAAAATGAATAAACAACTGTTTTATTATTTTCTCTGAGGTAAAGTATTAATATTAGCTAGCGATCCAAGATGGCGGGATCTTCTGCGCATGCGCGTCACCGATCGTGCAGAGTCACCGATAGCGTCTTGACAGCGAGATCTGTTGCGGCTCAGTATTGATCCATATATAAGGCGCACTGGATTATAAGGCGCATGGTCAGCTTTTCAAAAAAATTGAAGGCTTTTAGGTGCGCCTTATAGTGTGGAAAATACGGTACTCTACTTACTAACTCCACTGCTCACGAAATATCCAAAAAGATGGTTCTCCCCCACTTTAAAAAAAAAAAAAAAGGAAAAAAGGGGGAAAATGGAAAAAAGAGAAGGGAAAAAAATGCTTGTTATTCATGTATGTTGCTCCAGACTCATGACAGCAAAGAACACCTGGCCATGATGGAGAAAATCCTGGGGCCCATCCCGCCGCACATGCTGAAACAAACCAGGTACCACAGAAAACTAATCTGGTCTAAACAAAGCTCCTCAACATGGTTCCTTGGCACCAAGTTGTCACAAATTGATGAATCTGCAACTGTGATGTGCTGTGTTTGTGTTTAGAAAGCAACACTCTGTCCTCAACGGCCGACTGGACTGGGACGAGCACAGCTCTTCAGGCAGATACGTACAGAAACACTGCAAGCCTCTCAAGGTGCGCTTGATACAGGAACGAAGGCAGGCAGGAAGTCAGACAGGAAGTGATGTCGTTCTGGTGCGTTTTGGCAGAGCTTGCCGAGACGCGACGAGGACGAGCGGCAGCTGTTGGACCTTCTGGCCTGCATGCTGGAGTACGACGCGGGCCGACGCATCACCCTGGAGGAGGCGCTGTGGCACCCGTTTTTCGAACCCGCCAGAATGGAGAAGCAAAGGCGAAGCTGACACACACACACACACGCACATGTTTGTCTTTGTATCATCATGGGGACTTCTCATTGGCATAATGCCTTTCCCTAAACTCAACCATCAAAAATGATTGCCTACCCCCGTTCCTTACTCTAACCTCAACCATAACACAATTCAAAGCTAAACTCTAAAACCAAGTCTTGACCCTCAAAAAGGTCTGAACTTGTGGGGACCACCAAAATGTCCTCCACAAAAAAGTCGGTCCCCACGATGGTAGTTAAACCTGGAAAAACATGCACGTATGGGCCTCACAATGTAGCAAAACCAAAGGCACACTCACACACGCTGTATACAATACTGTGAACAAACGGTATTTGGTTGAGCGACCAAAAGGCCAGCTACAAATAGCAAAAAAATGCTATTTAAAAATGGCCATTAACTCTTTTACTGCCACGTTTTCAAAAAAAAAAAACAACCCTGACAGTGCCGACCGATTTTGAGCGTTTTAACTCATCTTTCAAGGCAAACAGAATATTGTGTGCTTTTACTACATAAACATGGTTGGTGCCACTTGAAAGATCGGATTCCATTCTTTCATTAGGAAAAAAAATATGTTTCTACCTTATTCCGTTCTTTCGTAATCACCATTTTAAAATAGGTCAAGAAGAAAATGGGCTTTTTGTGAAATTTGTCATGTTTCATTGTGATTTCATACACCGGCAGCCCATTGAAAAGAGATACAGTGCTGCCATCTGCTGGCCATAGTTCGTGGCTGTTTTTGATTCCACAAGCCATTGACCAGGCATCGCGCCACTGCCCATTGATAAAAATAAAAAAATAAAAAAATGTAGTTGTCATTTAACATTTATAACGGTATACATCGTGATTTTACTTATAGTTATTAAATGTTTTTGGTGGTAAAAGAGTTTGGCCATTTTTTATTTAAATGGCCAAACGATACAATTTGATGTAAACACTATAGACGTCTGATAGGTGTATTTCTGAGCACATAGTCCTGCAAAAAAATATATATATATATTGTCTGTAGGCGAGTTTGCAAATGGCAATTTGCAAACTCAACCAGGGTTGACTGTTTATAGAAATACATTCTACCTCAGCCTGATGCTTTATGGGTTTGGGTTTCTTGATTGCTGAATTGAATTTTGTTACCAGATGACATTAGCATGCCTTCCTGCTCATTCTTGTTGGTGAATAAATGCCAAAGTGCCATTTTGGTCACTTTTGTCACAACTTCCTATTTGGGCATTTTTTCGTCTGCTATATTACCCCTCTGAAATGGCAAGTAACACCGAATTAGGCCATATTACCTATCTTGCCTTGCCAGATTAGATTACATAGAAATAAGTGTGCAGTGACATTTAAGTCAATATTGTATCCAAACGGAGCCTCATTCACATGGTCTGGTGGCAGATTTATTGAGTGGAGCAAACCAGGACGTTTCCATGACTGAATAATCAACTCGACATATGAAAACCTTGAGATAACCTCGAGACGCTTGGCTTTGTTATCTCCAGTCTGTGAATCAGTTCATTGGATGTACTTTGAAATGCACAACCAATTGTTGGCGTATGTGGTTTGTAGATCTGCCTCACAGTCAAAGTGTTCTGGGTTCGAATCTGGTTGGTGGTTGGTTAAATAACATGGAAGGATCTTCTCTTGCCAAAATTAAGACGGTTGTAAGCTCCAGAAACGCGCAATTGCAGAGTTCAAGTCTGCGTGTGCGACTGACGATCCCCAACATCCAAAACCGGCCCGTGAGCCGACCGCCTTCCCACCGGGCACGCCAACATGCCCGCTATCTGCGTCCTTACCTCCCTCTGCCAACAGGCGTACACTAACGGATTGATGAGCGAGTTGGACATGCCCAGCAGCCACAGGTGGTTCTCCAAAACCGTGATGAGCCGGCAGCTGGCACACAGTAGCTGCACCATGCTCACCACGAAGAAGGGACACCACAGGGTCAGGAAGCAGCCCACCAGCAGGGCCACGGTCCTCAGGGCCTTGACGTGGCTCCAGTAGCGGCTCATGGCTCGGGGCCACTGGGGCGGGTGCGTCCGAGAGCCCGCCTGGCTGATCTGGGAAATGTGCCGTTGGTGGCCGCAGGCGATCTTGAGGATGTCCATGTAGATGTAGACGAAGGCGGAGAGGACGGGGAAGAAGCAGACGCTGAGCAGGACGATGATGCCTGGCGGGTAGATGACGGAGAAGAAGGCGCACAGGCCGCCATAGCCGTCTGTCTGCAGCTGGCGGACCATCACTGTGGACGTGAAGGCAGGAGTATTATCTTAAAGAGGAAGTCAACCGCTCAAAAAATTGGCAATAATATGTTCTATGCAGGTCCACTAGTCTAAATATATTCTGGTTAATATTGTGTTAGTGGAATATGAGTTAAAACAGCAAAAACGACCTGTTTTTATCAGTATTAGAGGGCGGCCATTTTGCCAGTGGAGGGGTTGGCCATATTTAAAAAAAAAAGAGCACAATATTATGCTTTTGTACATAACAGCAATGCATATAAACCACCTACAATCTCTAATAACAATATTGAGGCATTTACTAGGTTCCCCTTCATCTGACAATTAGCATAGATTTTAAACATAGGCCAAAACATCCCTAATGAAATTTAAATTGCACTAATAAACTAGCCACTAGAGGGTGCTAGAACTGCACAAATGGAAATCAACCTGACTTTTTTTTTTTTATGTGTTGCATAAATATATTTTAATATCACGATATTGGCCTTATCGTTACATTCCTATTAATTTCTTCTTTTTTTTTTTAAGGGAAACTGCTTTATTGGTCTTTCTTTAAAATTACATTTCTGGGGGGGGGGGGGGGGGGATTTTATGTAGTAGTGATATCTAGTGTAGTGGTATCTGTATTTAGTATTTGACATCGGTGTGACTACTCAAGAGTTGAGTATCGGTACCGGTTTGAAAAAAAAAAAATGGTTTCAAGCATCCCTACAAAAAGTATAAAAGTCTTAGGTACCGCAGATGTATACCAGACACAACAAATAAAGTTTTAGGTCCTGCGTAAATGGAAGATTCTGCAAATCTAAACATAATACTGCTTTAAGTCACAGATTTTACCTGGTAAGAATCCCACAATGAGCGAACAAGCCCAAAGTGCCACCAGTGACCCGACCGCTGTCCCCATTCCAGAGAACCTGGAGTACCTCAGCGGTGCCTTAATGGCAGCATAACGGTCCAGCGAGATCAGAAACATGGACAAAATGGACGCCATGCAGGGCGACATCACGAAGGCCATCCGCATGTGGTCCGCGGAGGTGACGTTGGTCCCAAAGTCCTCCGTAGCCAGGCCGGTGATGGCCACGCCCACCAGCGTGTCGGCCAGGGCCAGGTTAAGGACGAAGCACCAGCTCTGGATGCGCCTCTTGGCCAGGAGGCGCAGGAGGGCGGCGGCCACCAGGAGGTTGGTGCCCACGATGAGGCAGGAGGCCACACTCAGGATGAAAGCCGTCACGTCATGCTCGCTCTAAGGCCTCTCGCAATCCACACGCTGCCATCCACCTTCATTAAATGGAGCTTTTTCCGACCCTCAGATTCGGTCTGGTTGAGTCGTTTTTGATTTAAAAAAAAAAAAAAAAAAAGCAGCTTGAGTTAAAGTACAACCTGCCAGACCTACTTTGCTCCCACCCGCCCTCAGGAGAGACATTTGCCATTATGGGACATTTTCCACTCGGCTTCACACACAAACAGACATGGCTCATGTTTTTTTTCACCGCCTCGCGTAAAAGACCTCATGTTGATTGCACAATGTTTAAAAAAAAAAAAAAAGGCATTATGGAATTAAGGTCATGATTTAAAATGTTTCTACTATGTTAATATTATCCTCAGATCATAGTATTTTAATTAACTTTTTTTTTTATTATTATTAAAAAAAACACCCTTAAAGGGATACTTTATTTCGCTATTTTTGGCAGTCAAACATTAATAGTTTGCCTCTAATAAATTAGATATTTCCATTATTTTTCACGTACAATTAGTACCTTTAAAAACACATTTTGCAACTTGCTGTCGACTGAAAATGACATCACAAGGGC
The DNA here is from genome assembly GCF_051991245.1 of Festucalex cinctus. NCBI lineage: Eukaryota > Metazoa > Chordata > Actinopteri > Syngnathiformes > Syngnathidae > Festucalex > Festucalex cinctus. Next base: position 12,280,060 of record NC_135428.1, on the reverse strand, counting down.
TCAGGTAACCAATCACAGCTCACCTTGTGAATGTCGCATGACCAAACCTAGAAAACAGGTGAGCTGTGATTGGTTACCTGAGCCCTTGTGATGTCATTTTCAGTCGACAGCAAGTTGCAAAATGTGTTTTTAAAGGTACTAAATGTACATGAAAAAATAATGAAAGTATAAAATTAATTATAGACAAAATATTAACTTTTTATTGCTATAATGGGCTAGATAAGTAAAGTAACCCTTTAAATTTGTGTTATTTTCTGACTGAAATATTCTGCATGTTTATTTATTTAAAGATTTTCCAAATACGTTTTTTTTTCAGATAGGACATTTTCTATTTCGCTGTCAACATTATAGCAATACTCAAGGATTTCAATTCTTTACCCTCTGCAGGGGAAAAAAAAACAACAACGCAGTCTTCTTCATGTATATATTATGTACTGTATATATTTTACTGCTCCCTGGTGGCCAGGTTGGGCACAACAGAAGGAGCAGCATAATAACCGAGTTAAAGCATGAAATCACAATTAAAAAAATGTTCAGTTGTTAAAATTATATTTCATTATGTCATTACTGTATGGTTTTATGTAATATACTGTGGAGTGCTATTTTTCTAATTAAAAAAAACATTGTTGGTGCTTTTTAAGTGCACCACTGTATTTTTTAGCTTTTTGAGCCATTTACATTTGATTTGATAATAAACTGAAACAAGGCTAATGCTAACAATTCCCCCCCAAAAAAGACAGAGGCTGTTAACATACAGTATGCAAACTATGCATTGGGAAAAAACAAAACAAAACTAAAAAACATTCCAGGAATTGACTTTTGACTGCCTCATTGGTGGTGTCATTTCGTTTATCAGCTTTACATGACTTGGACTCAAGGCTTCACATCAACCTGAGAACTTTTTATCAACCTGTCACCCCCCTCCCCTTCCCCAAAACACATAAATAGCCCCTGCCACATTTGACACAATGCATCCATGTTATCCAAGCGCCGCTGGACCTTTCAGGACCTTTTGAAAAGCGCCCACCTCAGCAGTTATCGTGGCTGGCGGATCGTAGGCACGAGGTTAGGGTTGTTTACACCCCGAGACGCCGCCTTCCTGACATCCCTTATTTTTAAGCAAGAGGAGCTTTTAAAACCCCAGGAGGAATCGGTAAGCAGAGGGTGTTGCAGTCTTGTGTGTGGTAGGCATTTTTTTAGGGTTCCACGTTCAATTTGTCCGCAGTGATGTCAAGAAGACAAGTGACTAATGGAGAGATAAGTAATGGAGAAGAAGCAGGAAGTTGTTTTACTATTACTATTGTACTGATGTGTAGTACTGCCTAACCTACTAGGTTTCGGAGATATTACTAGAACTATGTTTGTTGTGTTTATTAGAAGCAAGTTTATAAATGAAAATGATCCAAATAAAAATAATACCCCAAAAATGCTTTATTAAAAAAAAAAAAAAAAAATCATTAAATTAATAATTTAATTCCGTGGCTAAAACAAAAGAAAAATAATGAATAAAAGTAAACCAAAGTAAAACTACCCAATCTTTTAACATTAGCGGTTTAGCATCCGCTCAGCATGTTGCGAACTAGTGATGGGCGGGATGTGTTGTGCATCAGTTTTTGTTCCAGAGTAAAGATGTCCGTGAAAAGCCCCCTGCTGGCCGTGCTGGTGTACTGGGTTCAGCGAGCGGCCAAGCTCTTCTGTGGTCAGCACAAACGCAGCAGCGGAACCTCGGCAGGACCCCGGTGAGACTTGGTCGCTTTATTAGGTACACCCCCTCTCGACCCCCGCTTACTTCAGCATCCACAAACTTACCTATTCGCTGATGAAATGTTTTGTTTTTTTGATTAGTTCAAATTTTTGAAAGAGTGCTTGCCCTCCATTTTCATTCCCAATCCCACCAACAAATATCTCCCATGTTTACTCTCTGTCACCATAGCAACCTGATGTCGCTGTTCCAGCAGCTGTCCAAGAGGGTCACCCACATGCTGCGCAACTTTCTGTGAATCCCGACTGGGAATGACGACAGCAGAAAATGTGGAAAGATGATGATCATAGTCCACTATAGGAAAAGTGCTGTTTCCTGCTGCTGTGGGATCCTTTTGCCATGTTGTTGTTAACCCAATAAAACGCCCTCGTTGTTTTCTTGTAACTCGTGGGATTTATTGTCATTATTTGAACTATAGTAAACAAAGACAGTCAGATATTTGGTTTGTCTTTTTTTTCTCTGCCTTATGAAAACATCTCTGAGAAACCTATCATGTAAAAATGATTAATGATTATTAAATGTGAAACGTATTATCACATATTTATCACATTAAAGTGTGAAACTCAAATTTAACGTTAACATTAACGTGTGAGAGTTGGCGAAACTTGCTACTTCTAAACATGAAATTTATCACGTTATAAGTGAACTTGTTCTTGCTGGTGTGTGTGGCAGCAATGTGTTAGTTTAACTTTTATTTTGAAACTTGTTTGTATCCATCACGTCACACGGCACTTGCACTCCACTCTATCACCTTGTACAATAGCCTCAACAGTTTTTGTCCTTTGAATAACAACGAATGACACCATTTCACTTCGATATCCTCATGACCTTGCAAAGGACGAGTAGTTGTTTTAATTTGAAAGTGTAACCCGGAAACCCAGGCTGTGTCGCTTCCGTTCCACTTGACATTAGCTTAATTGTGCATTAGCCGAGAGCGTACGGCGAACAAGTTTTTCTCTTTTTCGCTCCGTTGGCGTGTCTCTTGAGTCATGGAAAAGCGAGAGAAGTAGCACTTTGTGGATTTTATCCACTCTCTACAGGTGTGTAAATCCAATTTATTTGTATCGGCAAGTGTTTGGAAGAGAGCCAACAGGCTAGTAATCCCTAAAAAGTGCTAACCGACTAGCCGACAAGAGCTAGCTCACTCCGATGGCGTTCAATGTGATTTCCTCTAACTATGTAGTAAAAAGACAACAAAAGGAAATAAATATTAACGTTAAACATTAATATGTATTTGGCGGGTTTGTTGTCAGCTATGACTTCATGAAGAACTTCGTTTTCCATTCGATGCACATTCGAGAAGGTTCGTCCTCCCCCAATAGAATCGCGAAAACATTTGAGTGACATGGTTGCTAGCCAATAGCAGCAACGAGCCAGTGTGACGATGTTTCGTGTCTTTTCCCGGTCGCTGTATATTCGAGCATATGGGCATATTTAATATATACTTATATTTATTAAATAATTTTCCGCGGCCTTGTGCCTTCATTAAAACAAACGATTTCGTGCTATTTTCCACTGTTATTCGATAACGTTCGTCCTCCAATAGAATCGTGTTCTCCTTTGATTGACCTTGCTGACAGCCAATAGCAGCGACGCGGCTGTCGTGACGACGACTCGTCTCAGTTTCCGGCCGCAGTGTGCTTTCGGGTGCTGATGCTGATGAGGGAGTCCCTGCCGATCTCGGTAGCATCATGTTTTTTGCCGTGCTTGTTCGCCTGCTGTCACAGCGCTGCTGCGTCGACCTGTGCCTGGGCGGCTTGCTGTTGTTACTGGCCGGGCTGCAGCAGGCGGAGGCAGCTGCAGCCGCAGCCGCAGTTGCTGGAGCCCCCACGGCAGAGATGGCCAACCTGAACTGGAAGCCTTTCATCTACGGCGGGATGGCCTCGATCGTCGCAGAATTCGGTAGGTGACAAGGCAATTGGCTTTTATATGAAATGGAAGGCATTTTAGATTTTACACCTGTCCGATGCAAAAGCGGTGTTATTAGTAAAAAAAAAAAACAAAAAAAAAAAACGTAATTATTGAATTTATTCTGTCAGACAGGTATTAAATTAAAAAATATATCTATTATTTTGGTTGTGCACAAGTGACATGAGCAATTCATGCTTCTTTTGTGTTGTAGGTCAAATTGGTTAATTTCAAAGTTTAAAAACACAAGAAAAATATTTGTAAAATGTACAACAAAATATTTTTTAATTATTTTGGTAAATATGTTGACCCAACAGTGGCTCAAAATGTTTTTTTTAGATCATATATCTTCATCTATTTTTTTTAATTACTAATATTATTTTTCAAACGTTTGATTTGATATTTGAATTTACATAGTAGACTGCTACCTCAACACATTGTTTTAATAAGTAAAATAGCATTCTTAATATTGTACTTTATAAAAAAAACAAACAAAAAAAAAACAAAAAAAACACGTAATCAATATAATTATCCAGATTGAAAAGAATTCAACAGTTTGTGCTACTTTTTTTTGCCACAATTCTTTGGACATTGAAACTAGGTAGTTGATTTATTTATATACAGTTAAATATGCAGTTGGTCATATTGACTCATTAGCATTTCTAGTGTACCAAAGAAATGTAACGAGGGTTAAAAACACTTGCAGTGCCATTGTATATACCGGCATACACAATGTATTTGTCTTCTGCTTGTATGATGTCACATAATGGTTTTGATAGTCACGCTCTCTCATCACAATTGATCATAGTCCATTTCTATTCTTAGGCACCTTCCCCATCGATCTGACAAAGACTCGGCTCCAGGTGCAGGGTCAGTCCCAGTACACGGAAGTGCGCTACCGAGGCATGTTCCACGCTCTGTTCAGGATCGGCAAGGAGGAGGGCATCCGGGCGCTCTACTCAGGGTGAAGGACTCTTGAGCTTTCTAAGCTAATCAGAGCTGCAGTTTCAAATTGTTCATAGCACTATGGGCTAGATTAGAAGCAGTTCCTCGTAGAGGAAGCAACCACCCCTTCTAGCCTGGAATGTCAACTGTAATTCTTGACGAATGCGCGTCACGGCAGGCATGTTATAAAAACACCAGAGAGATCTTTGAAAAACAAAAATGTGTCCTTGTTGCAGGATCTCGCCTGCGCTCTTGAGACAAGCGTCTTACGGGACCATCAAGATCGGAACCTATAACTCCCTGAAGAGGCTTTTTGTCAGTCACCCAGAAGGTGACTAACACTATACGGTATTTATTTATTTTTTTTGTATTTTTTTTTTTTTAAACGTGTTGATGTTTGTTTGACAGACGAGACCATGGTCATCAACGTCTTCTGCGGAGTGGTCTCCGGCGTACTGTCGTCCTCCCTGGCCAATCCCACTGACGTCCTCAAGGTGGTGCCGCCTTCTAAAGCCACACACATTCAAAGTCACAGTTACGACATTTTGGAGCAATCCCAAGTAGACAAAAAAAATAATAACATCTGCACCTCATATGTATATTTTGTATATATATTTCATGCAAAATTGAAGGGGAAAAAAAAGAAAAATTATTTGTTTCTAGATCCGAATGCAGGCGCAGGGCAGTCTGCTGCAAGGCAGCATGATGTCCAACTTCATCAACATCTACCAGACGGAGGGGACCAAAGGCCTGTGGCGAGTGAGTGAGCGAGCACCAATCAGAAAGGTGTCGAAATCATTTTCCAACTTCAAATTTGTGCCTTCGTGTTCCTCAGGGCGTCATTCCCACGGCGCAGCGAGCCGCCATCGTCGTCGGCGTTGAGCTTCCCGTCTACGACATCACAAAGAAGCACCTCCTCCGATCCGGCGTCATGGGCGACACCATTTTGACGCATTTCATGTAGGACCATTTGATCGTCTAAGTACTTTTGCTTTAATTTTCGGTTTATGTCACTCCATCAGGGTGATAATTGCTTTTGCTTTGGTTATTTAATAAATGCTTAGTTAGTTAGAAAGTGAGTTAGTTTACGTATTAGTGTTAGTTTTTTTTTTTATGTGTATTACTTGTGCGCAATAAAAAAAACAGCATGGGAGCGATCTGAAGGTGGTTTTCTATTGGCTGCTGCGAGATTACGTCACTTCTGTGTGACACACTTTCAGACGTCCTTATATCTAAATAAATCTATTTAAAATAATCCCCAAAGGCTCATGCATTAAATGAATTACCAAAGACTAAAACAAATGACATTTTTGCTATATTTTATAGTTGGTTTTAGTTAGTTTTGTAAACAGAAAATGTAGCTTCAGGTAGTGTTCGTTTTTTAAAAAGCATTTTCGTTTTTATTTTATTATGTTAACGAAATAGTTTTTTTGAATTTTAGTTTTAGTTTTTTCATTAGTTTTAGTTAACTAAAATAACCTAGCACTCCACATACATATTTTTTCCTGTGAGTACAGTTCAAGTTTCACGTGCGGCCTGGCGGGGGCGCTGGCCTCCAACCCCGTGGACGTGGTGCGCACGCGCATGATGAACCAGCGGGTACTGTCGGGGGCACCCATGTACAAAGGCACACTGGACGGCGTGATGCAGACGTGGCGGAACGAGGGCTTCTTCGCGCTCTATAAAGGATTCTGGCCCAATTGGCTGCGGCTGGGGCCTTGGAACATTATCGTATCCTTTGCTCTGTTTGCGTTTGAGGGTGTTGTGTACATTCACTCAGGTAAAGTACACCCTACTTCTTTTTTTTTTTTTTTTTGCAAGTCAATACCCATGTTAATAATTTTTGGTGAAAGGTGTCTTCATTACAAGTCAATTTACGACCACCTCCATCTATCTTTATTTATAACTGTACATTGTCAAGAATGTGCCTTCATAAACACAATGTGTAATATTTGGGGGGTTTCTAGGCATGTACTGTATTTTACTATCTTGTGAACCAAAATATAAATTTAATTTTAGGGCTGAGTTTAAACAAAATCGAAGCGATTTTCATTTTAGAGCCCAATATCGATTTGTAAAACCATGAATCGATTATTTAAATATAATATAATATTTTCCCTCTATAAATTTGTCAGAAAATAGGATTTTTAAAGGACTTTTTTTTTTTTTTTTTTTTTTTTTAATCTTACCGTTTTCTTGAAATTTACTGTTCACATTAATTTAAAAGTATTTTCTTACATTTATGGAAGACCTGATCTAATGCACGTTAAGACGGTTCAGAATATTTTTTGTTTATATTTACAATTTTGATTTTGAATAATGAAAATAATTTTATCTAATTCTTGCTGATGTCAATGTTTGTGCAACACTTTATATCACGTGTTACTTTCATTAATAAACTAAATAATTTGAACAGTTGCCTCCGCAAAATTTACTTTATTATTAAATTTAATATTTGTGGAGTTTTTAGTCATGTCTTTGATATTTAAGAAGAATTGATATTCCATAATGAATCAATATCAGATTGAACTGAGGTAAATTAAATTGGGGGGAAAAAAATCAAATCGAACTGAACTCTTGTGAGTTGAAATTGAATTGATTGAGGAAATTAGAATCAATACCCAGCCCTAGTTAATTTAAAAAAAAAAAAAAAAAAAAGCATATTTCAACAAATTTTCATAGAGGATGTGGCAAGGGAGAATTGAGTGAATTTTGGTGCTGGTATGGGAGGTTAGTGTATAACATATATAATAAGTATAATATAGTGTGAAATAAAATATCAGCTTTTCCTGCTTATTTTCCTTCACCTGCCTCTCAGTTCTTCATCACCTTCGAGCAGCTGAAGAAGCTCCCGTTGTAAGCGGGGAGTGCGATTCGGGACAGCACTGATCTGTTGGACTGTGTCGGCCATACAGCCTGTTGAGGAGACAAAATAAATAAGAAGCAGCAGCAGTATTGGGAGGGTTGTGGCACCAGTCCACATTCACACTCCTTTACCAGCAAGTTCACCACAGCATCAGCCAACCTCCCAACAACACTCATCAAACACCTCATGTATTTATTTCATTTTTTTTTTGCTCTTTATTTATGAGTGACTGATTGTGTTTTCACCACAGTCGTGAGCACTGAGACCAGGCAGCTACTTTTAGCAGAGCTTTAGCAGCAGAGAGGGAGGGAGGGCGTTAGAACCTGGTTACCGCTGCACACCAGGTGAGTTTAAACCTCATCTTCTTCTTTTTTTTTCTTTCAAAGATGTTACGTGCATCTGCTAGAGGGACGTCGTCCTTCAGTTGCGAGAACTTGACAGTAAGGTGCCATACTTTGATTGATGTTTGTTGGCCAGAGATTCTAGGGGCGGGGAAAAAAAGCCCGACATGAGCGTCAAGCTCAGCCAAAGTCTTTGCTGTGACACTGTTAGAAACGCAGCAGCTACATGTACTGTATGCTTTAAGTTTTTTTGCGGGTCATGACTAGAAAGGAGGGCCGAATGTGCCAAAAAGTAGTTTTACTCGATGTATTGCCGATTCCCAAAATGTCTGTGATTCTTCCACTGCATCCCTGTTGAAACTTGCTGACATCGTCTGCATTGTTGCCTGTTTTACCGCCGCTTCTCTTCTCTCCCACCTTCTGCATTATAATTCTTGTAGCTGATCTTAAAATGTCATCAGCAGCTTGTAAACAGAGACTGGAAGATTCGCAGAAAAGTATAGTCATGAGTCATGACTCATTGAGCCATTTTCAGCAGTAAAAAGTTCATATTTTGTCTATAATTAATTAGTGGTAACTTCATTATTTTTCATGTACAAATAATGCCTTTAAAAAGTAATTTTTCTACTTGCTGTCGACTGATGATGACATCACCTGTGCTGAGGAAGTAAGTAACGACCAATCACGGCTCAGTTTACTGACCAACCCCAGAAAACAGGTGAACCATGATTAATAGTTAACCTACTTCCTCAGCACAGGTGATGTAATCAGTCAACAGCAAGTAGAAAAAAAAATACTTTTAAAGGTATTAATTGTACATGAAAAATTATAAAGTTAATTCTGAACAACATATGAACTTTTCGTTCCGACTGGTTCAACAAGTCAAGTAGCCCTTTAAACCTTTCTTGACAATATGTTATATGTAATAAACATGCCATTCTGGTTAATATTACATTTGTGGAATAAGAGTTATGAAGAAGCAAAGTCCAGCCATAGTTATCCTGTTAGGGGGCGGCCATTTTGCCACTTGCTGTCGACTGAAGATGACATCAGAGTTGCTCAAGTCTCAGGCAACGACCAATCACATCTCAACTTCAGAAAACAGATGACCTGTGATTGGTCGTTGCCTTCTGAGCAAATGTGATGTCATCATCAGTCGACAGCTAGCGGCAAAATGGCCGCCTCCTGAGATGGATAAGAATGGATGGATTTTGCTCCATAGCTCTTTTTCCCCAGATGTAATACAAATCAGAATGTTATGTTTAGAGTAGTAAGATCATATATAATATATTATCAAGAAATGTTTAAGGTTGCTAATAAAACAGAAAAAACTCAGAGATTAGATACAGTTAAGATAATTTATGTCAGTTGTCACCATTTGCCATGTTATGTCCTACGGTGAGAAGTCCCAAGATGACAAAATAAAAACAAAAATCCCTCCTAAAATAAGCAATGCAGACATTTTTAAGTTTAGTGGAAGCTTGACGTAGTTTTCCACATTTGAAATAATGAAAATAATCTGAAAGTGGCGCTACATGACAAAACACTCTTAAAACAAATTTAAAACGAGGTAACCTCAGATTGATCTGTTTCAAAGTTAAAATAAGAGAAAAGTTAGTAGTAGTTTTGGGTTATGAAATTTAATCTGCTTGATTTATAAGTGTATTATTTATAGTGTTGTTTCGATACCGTTTTTTGGCCCCCAATACCCGATACCCAGCTTTGCAGTATCGGCCGATGCCGATACCATACCGATACCTCAGTTTTTTTTCTCAACATGAAAAAGGTGTCCTGCCATTGGTTCAGAGAATTAAAGGGCCAATAGGATATTTTAGATCGGAATGCAGTGAGCATGTCACATATCGGTGAATGTTGTGCACGAGCAAGACACAACATTCTGCATCCGAAGTCCTATATTAGCGTTGGAATTAATGGTATCAGCATTTTACTTGTTAGTAGTCACCGATACCACTGTTTTAATGCAATATCGGGCCTCTGCTGATACCAGTATCGGTATCGGAACAACACTAATTATGAATGTACAGTAGTTTCTGACGTCAAATTGACCCGGGTATGTTATTGCTGTTTCTGAGATATGTAAACTTGAGCACAACACAATCCAAACGAATGGTCACTATGTGGATGTTAAGAAACATCAAAAATTCCTCACTTTTGACTGAATAATGTCAGTTTTTGAGTGCAGTTTCTTATTTAATGATTATTGTTTTTGACACTTATTTATTTTCAGGAGTGTTTTATTGTCTAATACACTTAAATTAACGCTGCTTTCATTCACGCTCGCCTTTATACAGTCGTTCTATTCATTGAACGCTCACACGTTCGGGAGCAGTTGTTTTTCTCTTATCAGACACGTGACTTCATCGCCAGCCATTCATTCGCTTAGTTACATCATGCAAAGGGAAGAAAGAAAAAAAACATGTTTTCTGATTTTTTTGATTGTTACTATTTAAAGCACCTTTTGTTGTATTGAATAAAAGAACTGAAATATACTATATAGGTCATCGAAATGTTTTTATAAAGGCCACACTAAATTTATGACAAAAATTCAACAAATTGCACTTTCTGCTCAGTTATTTGTTGTTGTTGGTTTTATTTTTGTGCTTGCCTCAATGGAGGGCTGTTATGGTGGAGGTTTTGAATGTGAAATTATTATTTTTTTTATTTCTTTTGTCAAAAAATAGCTTCAATCCATGTACACTCCAAATAATAAAAACAAGTGAATCCAATCTTTTTCTTTCTCTCTTTTTTACACCATGTTGATGAATCAGAAGATGTGGGTAAATGTGTATTAAAAAACAAAACAAAAATATAGCTTTGCCTTAGGAAAATCCACTGAATTTAATGCTAACAAACAATGCAAAACACCATTAACAGGCTAACTGCTGTGTCCTCATCTTGTGACTGCCACCGTGTGCATTCATGCGTCTCTCTTTACGCTACCGCAAGAAGGAGCAGGAAGCACTAACTGTTCGATTTTATTTTATTTATTTTTTTTAATATTGAGATTTTGTTACAGTATGTTCAAAAAGCTAGAAATATTAAAACATGTTTCATCCTGGTTGTTATGAAAATGGTAGTCCAATTACTGAAATTGAAATGATAAAAATGAGAAGAAGAAAAAATCCCTTCAAAATAATACCTAAACATTATTTTTGATAAATTAGAAATGATCAAATGGAAGGATCAGAGAACAAAATTCCTCCTATTGAACCAATCAGATGGTTTGCTCCGCCCATGCCAATTAAGTCAAGCGTCTACAGGTGTTGGCTGTTCCCACAGCAGACTTGTGAGTGCAGTCTAGAACAAGAAGGCTGACTTCTCTGCAGAGCTCCAACAGCAATTATGTTTGCTTGAGCTGTGTATTTTCTCTTTATCTTTTTACTTTTACTTTTTTTTTTGGTTGTAGGAGCAGCCTATGTGTTTTTTTTATCCTGTCTTCATGTTTTAGCAGAGAGAAGCAGTCTTGTCCTTTCAGTTGTTTTGATTTCAAGCGACGCTATGAAGGAGGAAATCGCCGCCGCCGTCTTCTTCGTGGGCCGCCTCGTCAAGCGCTACGGCTGTCTGGACAACGATGGCCGCGATCGCTTCGCCGCCGCTCTCACCTCGGCCTTGTTTGAGAGCTACAAGAACCACTGGCATCCCTACGTGCCCACCAAGGGCCAGGCCTATCGGTATGCTTCCATGATAGTTGTTTTGGTGTTTGTAAATTTTAAATACTATACTTAAACCAAGTTTGTAAACGTTGTCTATGAAAAAACTTTCACTAAATGTCTTGTTTTGTTTTTTTAACAGATGTCTGCGAATGAACCGGGCGCAATTTAAGGATCCAGTGCTTCAGAAGGCATGTGAGAAAAGTGGCGTGCGCTACGAAGACCTGGGTCTGCCTCAGGAGCTCACCGTGTGGGTCGACCCCGGTGAAGTGGCGTGCAGGTTGGTGGACGTCTTGTGTATATAACAAGCCACAAGTTTCTCTGACATCTAACAGTGTTGTTATAGTTTATGGAGTTTTCATTTTAGTTGACTTGTATTTATTTATTTATTTTAAGTTTTTGAAAAAGCTTAGTTTATCTTAAGTATTTTTTTGTATAAGCGGTATATGATGGTTGGAAATATTTTTTGTTTTTCTTTAACTGTTTGACCACCAATAACATTTAATGACGTATGCTAAAATCCTAATGAATGCCGCCATAAACGTTGACGTCAGCTCCTTTTTTTTTTATTATTATTATTTTTTTTATCAAATCAATGGGCAGTGCTATGTTTTGTGGAGTGCCCCCTGGTCAATGGAGTTGTGAAATCCAAAACAGCCACTAGCTAATGGGCTCAAGGTGTATGAAATTGCAATTAAACATGACGAATCTGATTGAAATAGACGTGAATGATCAAAGCCTTTGTCACGTTAAAGCTAATTCAGAGCGTCACTGAGTGTCAGTCACTTGTGCAGAAAATTTATCTTTTCACAAAAAGCTTGTTTGCGCCTTTTTATTTTTTCTTTCCTCGCTATGTCACCTAAATTACCTATTTTCAAATGGTGATTATTACAGAACAGAATAAGGTAGAATTGTACTTTTTTTTTTTTTCTTTTTTTTTCTCCCTTCTAATGAAAGAATGGAATCCAGTCTTTCATATGGTATCCACCATATTTATGTCGTCATAGTGCACAATTTTGTTTGCCTTGATAGATGAATGAAAACTGCTCAAAATCAGCTGGCACTGTGGGGTTGTTTTTTGGATAACGTTTGGCAGTCACTTAATATGTATTGTGCGCAATATTTAATGAACACCATGGTGAAATAAAAAGTAACACGTTTTTTTTTACCTAGATGTCATCAGAAGGTGCTTTTCTTTTGGCTGCTGCTAGATGACGTCACTTCTGTGTGACAGTCATTCTGGTTAATTTCGAAATAAATATACTTAAAATCACATTTTATAATCATCCTCAAAGGCTCATGTATACAGTTAATTACCAAAGACTAAAACAAAGGACATTTTCGCTATAACATAAAAGCTAATTTTAGTTGGTTTTGTAAAAAGTCGTTTCAGAGTTGTTGTTGTTTTTTGTTTGTTTTTTTTAAATGAATTAGCTAAAATAACCTTGCTATTTAAATAACAGCTGCTGGAAATTAATCAATGTTTTTTTCAAATGTACACATTACTTGTGACTTGCTTGCAAGTTGACCTTTGACATCTGCGGCAGGTACGGCGAACACAGCGCCCCCTTCTCCATCTCGGTGCTGGACGGCAGCCAGCGCTCCGACAGCCAGTTCTCCCGTCGTGTCCACGATGCGGTGGAGCGCGCCAGCCTGGACGTGCCCTCCGAGAGTTCTTCGGAGGAGGATGACTACAATGGCGAGGAAGAGGACGCCGCCGCCGGTGGCAGCAGCAGCCCGTCTCTCGCTGCTGAACCCAAAACCATCCCGACTGTTAACAACCCCAATAGCGTCTACCGGGTAAGTCGGCACAGGTTAAAGATTGGAAGTAGTACCCACCCCCCCAAATCCTTTTACTTGAGTAAAAGTACATACTGGGCATGCTTGTTTTTTTGTTTTTTTTTCTTCCAGTTCCCATATGCTTTAAACACTTGGACTTGACCTTCTGGGCTCTATGCTGACCATTTGTACCCACCGTGCTTCCCGTTTTTAAAGCATTTTAACTGATTCCCATGTAATGAAACTCAAACTACATTTTTTTTCATTGTTTACTGGATTGAATCAATTACCTGAAAAATCTACTTTAGTACAATGGTAAAAAAAAAATTTTTATTTTACTTTCCACCATTATAAGTCTGAAAGAGTCCTTAAATATGAATTTAGTTTTTTTTTCTTTTTTTTTCTCCCCCCTCCTCCTTCATGGTCATTCTTTCCCCTCAGTTCAGCGACTTTGCTCCCGGCGCCCCCCAGACATGGCTCACCCAACCCAAGAGGAAGCCATTTGGCGGGGACACCTTCCTGCCTTTCGCCCCCGTTACTCCGCTCTCACCACAGCAGCTGTCGGGCTCCAAAGGTTTCAATTCCTACCGGGCCATGTTCACCTTTGCTGGGCCTCGCGTCGATAAGTACCACTGGGTCAGCAAGTCCCGCTTCTAGAACCTCCTGGATCCCCCCCCTGGAAGAAGAAAAGAAACCAAAACAAGTCTCAGGGTTGTTTGTCTTTAAAGGATGAGTTTCTCACTATTTGTGCATGATTTAAAATGAGTTTTTGTGTTTTAAATTTTTTGACATACTCAAGTGCTTTTAAGTAATTCTAACTGTAAATGTGCTTTTAAAATCCAGTAACTGTGAATAAAGTAAATTGTGTACTGTAGGTGAAAAGAAATAAACGCGTTCATTTCAGCTCGTTTCAAAGTGTTAGCCCTTTATTCCCCCCCCCCTCATTTTTAGTTTTGATTAACGTGCCAGCATTGTATTCAATGTCATGTTTGCACTTTATGAACATGTATCACTAAGCAATTTATCCTGAGAAGTTTTCCCAGGGGGAAATAATTACTGGTAGTGTTAAAAGTGGTACATGGAGTAAAAATTGTACTTGGAAAGGGGGGGGGGGGTTGAGAATTGTTACTTATTGTTCGTGAGCAGAGTCTCTTCATTTTGAGTAAATGATTAGTGTACTTTTGAGTTTTGTCAAATCGTAGTAAAAATGTGTTGTGTGCGTATATATGTACCTGTATGTTTACTGTGCAATTCGTCATTTCATATTATGTAAGATGTGGTATGCGTTGGATACATGGTACACTTAACCCCGTGTTACTATAGTTTTTTAGTTGTTTTTTTTCTTCCTTGGGAAGCCGTTAAATACTTTGAAAATGTGTTTCTCCACATTTGTGCACACTAGTAGAATTTTGATGCTACTAGTTGAACTGGGGGGAAAGCATGACCATGAACGAGGAGGGGGAAGAGAAAAAAATCATTTATAAGGACTCTCAGACTTACAATGGTGGAAAGTAAAATACATTTTATTTTTTTACCATTGTATTAAAGTAGATTTTTCAGGTGCTAAGTAGTATAGTAGTAAAATTTGTGCATGCAGTAATCGATATTCATCTTTGTCCTCACTAACAATACATCTTTTGCCATAATAGAACAAGTTACTAGTGAACTCGAGGCTGGAAGACTCTCAAACAGCTTTCCACAGGACGAAGCAAGCACACAGGAAGGACATTCGGTCGACGTGTGGACGTCATAGCCCAGCGGTCGCTGTCGGGCCAATGACATGGCGGTATTATTCGCGCGCGCCACCCTTCCGCCCAATCGGTAGGCTCGTTGTTGGAACGTAGAGCGGCGCTGGGTCACATCCGGTCGTATATAAACCGCCACGAGTTAGCGGCGAATTTGGAGTGTCCATTTTGAGCAGAAATCCGGCGTCTCCCGCTTTTCCCACCTTATTCAAGTAAGACGCTTTTGCTTCTTTTTGTCTGTTTAAGGGCTTATTTGTGACCTTGGGAGAAATTAGGCGACCATCTGCGGGTATTTACGTTACGGGCTACCCACCGATTTGAGCTTTAGTGTGCTTCCACGGCGTTTTCCGGAGCGGTAAGATGACGCTCTCGGTGAGCTAGGTGGCTAACAGTGGCGCTTTACATTGAGACTCATGTTACGTATGGCGAAATCAATGGTTAGCACGCAATCCATTTGGAATTTGCCCCCGAATGCACATTTGAAGCGCGTTTGTTGTGATAACGTAATCCCCAATCCCCATGTGTCTTGTTTGTTTACTTTCGATTTCGGGTGGTCGAATGCCAGCTGGGGCCTTGTTCTGTTCCCCGAGCGTGATTCGTTAGCATCTAGCTAGCCGTCTTATTGTTATCAACTATTAGCCGACGTCGCTAGTTGGAAAGCACGGCAGTTTCGAGTATCTTTATTGCAAACAAGATTTGAATTCTCAAATCGGCTGTGATTTGAAGTACTACAACTGCAAATGGTGGTTATAATTGCGCGTGTTTTGGTCTGGTTGAAAAGCGTGCATGTTTGTTTTTGAATGGGAAATTGCTCATTCAAGTCAGTTTGAAGGCACTTTTTAATTCCTGTGAATTACTAGCAGTGCTAGAAAATTCAACTGTGGTGTTAAGCCACGCTAAGTATTATAATATAATCACATCTGGTGAAGTGGCTATTTTACCGTGACCGGCAATTCTTCTGCTGGTGTTATTTTGCCGCGAGAATTAAAAGTTCAAATTTTGTGCCGGTGCATGTGCACCGGCTTGTTCATAGTGGTTAGAGCTGTTGCGCCGAAACTGTTGGGTCACAGGTTCGAATCCCGCTAAGTATTTTTTTTTTCTCAAATTTATTGCAACCAGTCGATAGTTGTAATCAATCCGTTTTGTTTGACATCTTTATTCAAGAGTTGAACAGTTATTTAATTGTCCATATTTAAAGTAGAATAAGACATGCTTGCTGCATTTGAAAATGGAAACTTTGTGAAAAGAGAACAGGAGGCGAACAGTGCATGATTCACAGAAAAAGATGATTCCCAGCAGGATATACATCATGGCATCATACTAAAATAACTTGTTCACAGCCCAGTGATGTAATCACGGTAAAATAGCCCTTCGTGCTAGGCCAATCCAACTGTTGACTGACCAATCAAAGCTGCGTACAACAAATTGCAAGCGAGAATTGCCGCTTACAACAAAATAACCTCTGTCAGTAAATTATAACCTGAAATGCCATTCAGATGTCAAAGCGTCATCTTTGTTACTGTCATTGAGAAGCAGAAGAATTTGCTCATGGCATCATAGCTCTAATGTTCATAATCTCCCTTAAGAATTCTGGTTCTGCAAAGATTAATCATGCTCTCATATCAGGCTTACTTAATCCGCCTTCACGATGGCTGACGCTGACATGCTGCTCATGGAGACATCGGAGCAAAACGGCAACGAGGGTGACGAGAACGACGCCGCTGCCGATACGGAGCTGATGGGCGAAGACGACCAGGCCGACGGCGGCAAGATCGACGCCAGCAAGGGCGAAGAGGATGCCGGGTGAGTACCGCTTGATCGACGTACCGGGATTAGGGTTATTATCCTCTTTGACTGCCAAAGACGTTTAATAATGATTAGTAAAATTCCGATGAATGGAATGCGATCTTTCATTTAGTAGCCACATTGTATATGTAGTAAAGACAAACAATATTCTTTTTGCCTTGAAAGATGAGTTAAAATGCTCAAAAGCGGCTGGCACTGTGGATTTTTTTTTTTTGTTTTTATAACGTGTGGCAGTCAGTTATTATAGTTTTGGAATTTTTCATTTTAGTTGGTTTTGATTTTGTTTTATATTTAGTTGTTCAAATTTAGTTTTACTTTTCAGAATGGTTCTATTAGTTTTTTATTAGTTTTAGTTTAATAAATGCTTAGTTGTAGTTTCAGCATTAGTTTTAGTTTTAAAAAAATGTGAGCAATATTTTAAAAACACAATAGGAGCGATGTCATCTGAATGTGCTTTTCTTTTGGCTGCTGCTAGATGATGTTACTTCTGTGTGGCACACTTTCAAATGTCCTTATTCCGGTTAATATAAAAATAAATGTAGTTAAAATCACATTTAGAATCATCCCCAAAGGCTCATGCGTTCATTACCAAAGACTAAAACGGACGTTTTGTTATAATTGTTGTCCGATTTTAGTTAGTTTTGTAAACATAAAGTTTAGTTTCAATTAGTTTTCGTTTTTTTTTTTTTGTTTGTTCTTTAAAGCATTTTCTTTTTTATTTTATTTAGTGAATGAGATTTTGTAGTCTCTTTTCCAGCAAAATGTTCGTGGGCGGCCTGAGCTGGGAGACGAACAAGAAAGACCTCAAGGACTACTTCAGCAAGTTCGGCGAGGTGTCGGACTGCACCATCAAAATCGACACGGCCAGCGGGCGCTCCCGGGGCTTTGGCTTCGTGCTCTTCAAAGACTCCGCCAGCGTGGACAAGGTGGGTCGACGTACAAGCAAAAAGGCGTCAATGTCTCCACGCCGACCGACTGTGCTGCGCGCGCTTTGCAGGTGCTGCAGCAGAGCCAGCACAAACTGGACGGCCGCCAGATCGACCCCAAGCGGGCCCTCGCCATGAAGAAGGAGCCCGTGAAGAAGATCTTCGTCGGCGGTTTGAACCCGGAAGCCACCGAGGAAAGCATCAGGGCACACTTTGGTACCTTCGGAGAGGTGAGGCGACGTGGCGAGAAAGCAAAGCGGGTCTTTTTTTTCTTTTTTCTTTTTTTTCTTCCATAAATAATACAATACAATACAGTACAATACAGTATGATGCACAGTTGCAGTTAGTCGATGTAAATATTTTGAAAGGATGATAAAGGTTCGAAAAAATAATTTTGTATTCTGTAGGCATACGCTGCCTGGAATCACTTGAAAACTACTTAAAATTCTGTCTTTTCTTTTTGGAGAACAGAGCCTTTTTTTTCTTTCTTTTTTCCAACATTTTGTTGATAATTTGTATGTGCACACATCTTTATAATTTAATTCATTAGCTTTTTCTGACAACCCAGAAAACTAATTAAACTAACTAAATTTAAAAAGCAAAACTCAAAACTAACTAAAATGGAAAATTCCAAAACGATAATAACCCTGGGACTGTGCACACTTTATCATTTTTATTTTATCTAAAAATGAAAATCAGGTGGCTGTTAATTATTAAATGCAAATGTTTGTCTGATCTATTTAGAATTGTACTTTAACCAAGCAACAGTGTTTTTTTTTTTTTTTTCTTCTATCCAAATAACTGATTATTCGCTAGAATTTTCAGTAGGCTTTCCAAATTCAAAAATATTTGATAGCTGCAGCCCTAACATTAATTTTGAGTTGTTTTGAGGCATGCACACATGAGCTCCTCTGCCTAATCAAAGTTAGCCTGCACCCCGCAAACCAAACTAGGAGATAAATTAGCATTAATTGCGATATAGGTCAAATTATGGGGGCATAATCGGATTTAAAAATAAAACTATTTTCTAGATTAATCTAATAGAACAATAATTGTTTAACCCAGACCTAGTTGGAAGAGGGTAAACCACCAAAACCTGCAGGACTCCGCCCCTCCAGGTCAGAGTTTGCCCACCCTTGTATTAAATGATTGCCTCCTTTGCCAAATTGTTGGCTAATCATGTCAAATTAATACAATAACTTAAGTATTGTTTTTGTTTGGTTTACTCGATGAGTGTAGTATTCATTTAGTCTAAAATGACAAGCTGCATCCCCGTAACAGCTTTACATTGTTTGTTGCAAAAAACATCATATGCATTGATCATTTAAAAAAAAAAAAGTTTCTCTCCTCTCCCCCCAAAATCAAGACACAAGTTCACGTGTGTTGTTTCCTTTTCAGATTGAAACCATCGAGCTTCCTCTTGACCCCAAGTCGAAGAAGAGGAGGGGCTTCATCTTCATCACATACAAAGAGGAAGCCAGCGTCAAGAAGTGCTTGGAGAAGAAGTTCCACAACATCGAGGGCGGAAGGGTCAGTCATCTCATCTGGTCGAGTTTAGCCGGCCCCTTTTCTGGACGAGGTGGGGAGGGAATGTTGTGCGTATGTTTTAATGTGGCCGTTATTGTTGTGTGTGGTTTTGTCAGTGCGAGCTGAAGATCGCCCAGCCCAAGGAGGTGTACCAGCAGCAGCAGCAACAGCAGCAGTATGGTGGAGGACGCGGCGGCGGAGCCGGTGGCTACGGCGGCCGAGGGGGCAGAGGGCGCGGAGGAGGTCGGACGGGCACGCTTAACTTGCTGTCATTGACGGCTTTACAAGTAAACGAGCCATTTTCAAAGTAGTGACAAAAATTGATCAATGCGTTTTATGTTGGCAGGGCAGAGCCAGGGCTGGAACCAGGGCGGCTATGGCGGCGGAGGCTACTACAACCAGGGCGGCTACGGCAGCCAAGGCTACGGCGGCGGCTATGGCAGCAGCTACGGTGGCTACGGTGGCTATGACTACCCATCCGGTGGTTACTATGGATACCCTGGATATGACTACAGTAAGTCCGCTATAATTCCCTGGCAAACCGAGCCGGGCAGTCGGAGCTCCCGCGAGCGTTGGACTCACCGCGGCTGCGCACGCCTCGTGTTTGTGCGAGTATAGTGGAGGGAGGGGGGGTAAAAAAAAATTTTAAAAAAAAAAAAGACCACACGGATTCATCTTAAACCAAGCTTGAGCCTGCATAAAGTTGAACGTGCCACAGACGATCTTGCCGATCTGTCAGCTTTATGAGATCGTCAACACATTAAAGTTCTTAACGATCTAATATCGTCATATCGGCCACCCCTAGGACAGGGACAAGTGCAGCATTTTTATTTTTTATTTTTTTTACACGTGCTTTTGTTTTTTTGTTTTTTTTAAACCTATCAAACATTTCCATGTAACCTGAACTGTATTTTTGATTATTGTATTTCAGAAATGTTTTTTTTTGTTTTTTTGTTTTTTGGTGCTTATTTTTAAATGTTTGTGTGTGCGTACGTGTGTGCTGACAGGCCAGGGCAGTGCCAGTTATGGCAAGGCTCCCAGAAGGGGCCACCAGAGCACCTACAAGCCATACTGATGTGTGCAACACGTGAGGTACGACAGCCGCCGTCGTCATGCTTTTGAACGTGTCCAACAGAGTTTCAGGGTGGTTGTTGTTTTTGTTCCTCAGGATCCAGTGAAATAACACCCAACTGGATGGACGCAACTCCTTTTATGACAGAAGACCATTTGTACAGAAAACACCAGAAATGTAACTTTTTCCATGTTTGTTTTTTTGTTTTTGTTTTTTATTTGTATGCTTTCATTTTTTAGGTTTTATTTCTCCTCAGTGTTTTTTTTTTTTCCTTCCAGTTTTTTTTTTCCTTCCCAACATTTCCATTGAAAGGAAGTGTAATTTTACTGTACTTTTTGGTACCTGTTTGATTCTAATGTATTGTTGAGGGTATTTTACATGTCAGCTGGCTTTACAGGTTGGATGTGTTGGTGCTGTAAAGCAGCTTTTTTGACAAATAAAAAAAGAGAAAAAAAAATCACTCAAGCTGGTGTCCTCCTCAATTCGATGAGAAAATAAATCTGCTCAATGTGAAATTGTGTATACATTATTTGACGGTTATAGATCAGACTTAATTGTGGAGCCCTTGAGTTTATGTATTCATTGGGACCACACATTTTACAGCCTTTAGTTTATAAAGTTAACCTTTTAACGGGTACTCTGAATGCTACGAGGTTTTAACGTTTGCAAAAAAAATTATTATTATTATTTTTTTAAGACGGTTAAGATTTACAGTGTAGTTTACTAATTAAGGCTGCTTCGTTTAAAAAATAAAATGAAATACGCAAAAAACACCTTACTACACGTTTAAAAAAACAAAACAAAAAAACCTTACTATGCATTTTTTTAAACTCCTTACTATAGATGGTCGTTAAAAAAAAATGACTTACTATACGTGATAATTTAAATAAATAAATAAAAACCCTTGCTTTTGCCAAAATAAAAAACGCCTTACTATACATGGTTGTTTTTTTAGGGGGAAAAAAACGCCTTACTATACATGGTCGTTTTTTTTTTTTATCAAATAAAAAACGCCTTACTATACATGGTCATTTTTTTAACAAAAAAAAAAAAACGCCTTACTATACATGGTGTTTTTTTTAATCAAATAAAAAACGCCTTACTATACATGGTCGTTTTTTTTAAAAAAATTAAACGCCTTACTATACATGGTCGTTTTTTTAACAAAATAAAAAACGCCTTACTATACATGGTCGTTTTTTTAACAAAATAAAAAACGCCTTACTATACATGGTCGTTTTTTTAGGGGGAAAATAAAATGCCTTACTATACATGGTCCTTTTTTTAACAAAATAAAAAACGGCTTACAAAAAAAAAATAAAAAAACGCCTTCATACATGGTCGTTTTTTTAACAAAAAAAAAACAAGTCTTACTATACATGGTCGTTTTTTTAATCAAATAAAAAACGCCTTACTATACATTGTCGTTTTTTTAGGGGGGGAAAAAACGCCTTACTGGTCGTTTTTTTTTTATCAAATAAAAAACGCCTTACTATACAGGGTCGTTTTTTTAACAAAAACCAAAAACGCCTTACTATACATGGTCGTTTTAAAAAAAAAAAAAAAAAAACGCCTTACTATACAGGGTCGTTTTTTTAACAAAATAAAAAACGCCTTACTATACATGGTCGTTTTTTTAACAAAATAAAAAACGCCTTACTAAACATGGTCGTTTTTTTAACAAAATAAAAAACGCCTTACTATACATGGTCGTTTTTTTAACAAAATAAAAAACGCCTTACTATACATGGTCGTTTTTTTAACAAAAATAAAAAACGCCTTACTTATACATGGTCATTTTTTTAACAAAATAAAAAACGCCTTACTATACATGGTGGTTTTTTTAACAAAATAAAAAACGCCTTACTATACATGGTCGTATTAAAAAAAAAAAAAAAAAAACGCCTTACTATACAGGGTTGTTTTTTTAACAAAATAAAAAACGCCTTACTATACATGGTCGTTTTTTTAACAAAATAAAAAACGCCTTACTAAACATGGTCGTTTTTTTAACAAAATAAAAAACGCCTTACTATACATGGTCGTTTTTTTAACAAAATAAAAAACGCCTTACTATACATGGTCGTTTTTTTAACAAAAATAAAAAACGCCTTACTTATACATGGTCATTTTTTTAACAAAATAAAAAACGCCTTACTATACATGGTGGTTTTTTTAACAAAATAAAAAACGCCTTACTATACATGGTCGTTTTTTTAACAACAATAAAAAACGCCTTACTATACATGGTCGTTTTTTTAACAAAAAAAAAAGAAACGCCTTCATACATGGTCGTTTTTTTTAATCAAATAAAAAACGCCTTACTATACATGGTCGTTTTTTTAGGGGGGGAAAAAACGCCTTACTATACATGGTCGTTTTTTAACAACAACAAAAAAAACGCCTTCATACATGGTCGTTTTTTTTAATCAAATAAAAAACGCCTTACTATACATGGTCGGTTTTTTAGGGGGGAAAAAAACGCCTTACTATACATGGTCGTTTTTTTAACAAAAAAAAAACAAAACAAAAAAACGCCTTACTATACATGGTCGTTTTTTTAACACAAAAAAAATGCCTTACTATACATGGTCATTTTTTTAACAAAATAAAAAATGCCTTACTATACATGGTCGTTTTTTTAGGGGCGAAAAAAACGCCTTACTATACATGGTCGTTTTTTAGGGGGAAAAAAAAACGCCTTACTATACATGGTCGTTTTTTTAACAAAATAAAAAACGCCTTACTATACATGGTCGTTTTTTTAACAAAAATAAAAAACGCCTTACTATACATGGTCTTTTTTTTTTAACAAAATAAAAAACGCCTTACTATACATGGTCATTTTTTTAACAAAATAAAAAACGCCTTACTATACATGGCCATTTTTTTTAACAAAATAAAAAACGCCTTACTATACATGGTGTTTTTTTTAGGGGGAAAAAAACGCCTTACTATACATGGTCATTTTTTTAACAAAATAAAAAACGCCTTACTATACATGGTCGTTTTTTTAGGGGGAAAAAAAACGCCTTACTATACATGGTCGTTTTTTTAACAACAACAACAAAAAAACGCCTTACTTATACATGGTCATTTCGCCTTACTATACAGGGTCGTTTTTTTTTAACAAAAAAAAAAAAAACGCCTTCATACATGGTCGTTTTTTTAGGGGGAAAAAAAACGCCTTACTATACATGGTCGTTTTTTTTTTATCAAATAAAAAACGCCTTACTATACATGGTCGTTTTTTTAGGGGGAAAAAAAACGCCTTACTATACATGGTCGTTTTTTTTTTATCAAATAAAAAACGCCTTACTATACATGGTCGTTTTTTTAACAAAAAAAAAACAAAAACGCCTTACTATACATGGTGGTTTTTTTAATCAAATAAAAAACGCCTTACTATACATGGTCGTTTTTTTAGGGGAGAAAAAAACGCCTTACGTTACATGGTCGTTTTTTTAACAAAATAAAAAACGCCTTACTATAAATGGTCGTTTTTTTAACAAAATAAAAAACGCCTTACTAGACATGGTCGTTTTTTAACAAAATAAAAAATGCCTTACTATACATGGTCGTTTTTTTAGGGGAGAAAAAAACGCCTTACTATACATGGTCGTTTTTTTAGGGGCGAAAAAAACGCCTTACTATACATGGTCGTTTTTTAGGGGGAAAAAAAACGCCTTACTATACATGGTCGTTTTTTTAACAAAATAAAAAACGCCTTACTATACATGGTCGTTTTTTTTAACAAAATAAAAAACGCCTTACTATACATGGTCGTTTTTTTAACAAAAAAAAAACAAGTCTTACTATACATGGTCGTTTTTTTAATCAAATAAAAAACGCCTTACTATACATGGTCGTTTTAAAAAAAAAACAAAAAAAAAACGCCTTACTATACATGGTCGTTTTTTTAACAAAATAAAAAACGCCTTACTATACATGGTCATTTTTTTAACAAAATAAAAAACACCTTACTATACATGGTCGTTTTTTTAACAAAATAAAAAACGCCTTACTATACATGGTCGTTTTTTTAACAAAATAAAAAATGCCTTACTATACATGGTCGTTTTTTTAGGGGCGAAAAAAACGCCTTACTATACATGGTCGTTTTTTTAGGGGGAAAAAAACCGCCTTACTATACATGGTCGTTTTTTTAACAAAATAAAAAACGCCTTACTATACATGGTCGTTTTTTTAACAAAAATAAAAAACGCCTTACTATACATGGTCGTTTTTTTAACAAAATAAAAAACGCCTTACTATACATGGTCGTTTTTTTAACAAAATAAAAAACGCCTTACTATACATGGTTTTTTTTTAGGGGGAAAAAAAACGCCTTACTATACATGGTTGTTTTTTTTTTTTTATCAAATAAAAAACGCCTTACTATACATGGTCGTTTTTTTAACAAAAAAAAAAAAAAACGCCTTACTATACATGGTGTTTTTTTTAATCAAATAAAAAACGCCTTACTATACATGGTCGTTTTTTTTTTTTTAATTAAAAAACGCCTTACTATACATGGTCGTTTTTCTAACAACAACAAAAAAAAACGCCTTACTATACATGGTCGTTTTTTTAACAACAACAAAAAAAAAACGCCTTACTATACATGGTCGTTTTTTTAACAAAATAAAAAACGCCTTACTATACATGGTCGTTTTTTTAACAAAATAAAAAATGCCTTACTATACATGGTCGTTTTTTTAGGGGCGAAAAAAACGCCTTACTATACATGGTCGTTTTTTTTAGGGGGAAAAAAACCGCCTTACTATACATGGTCGTTTTTTTAACAAAATAAAAAACGCCTTACTATACATGGTCGTTTTTTTAACAAAAAAAAAAAACGCCTTCATACATGCTCGTTTTTTTAATCAAATAAAAAACCCCTTACTATACATGGTTTTTTTTTAGGGGGAAAAAAAACGCCTTACTATACATGGTTGTTTTTTTTTTTTTATCAAATAAAAAACGCCTTACTATACATGGTCGTTTTTTTAACAAAAAAAAAAAAAAACGCCTTACTATACATGGTGTTTTTTTTAATCAAATAAAAAACGCCTTACTATACATGGTCGTTTTTTTTTTTTTAATTAAAAAACGCCTTACTATACATGGTCGTTTTTTTAACAACAACAAAAAAAAACGCCTTACTATACATGGTCGTTTTTTTAACAACAACAAAAAAAAACGCCTTACTATACATGGTCGTTTTTTTAACAACAACAAAAAAAAACGCCTTACTATACATGGTCGTTTTTTTAACAACAACAAAAAAAAACGCCTTACTATACATGGTCGTTTTTTTAACAAAATAAAAAACGCCTTACTATACATGGTCGTTTTTTTAACAAAATAAAAAATGCCTTACTATACATGGTCGTTTTTTTAGGGGCGAAAAAAACGCCTTACTATACATGGTCGTTTTTTTAGGGGGAAAAAAACCGCCTTACTATACATGGTCGTTTTTTTTAACAAAATAAAAAACGCCTTACTATACATGGTCGTTTTTTTAACAAAAATAAAAAACGCCTTACTATACATGGTCGTTTTTTTAACAAAAAAAAAAAACGCCTTCATACATGCTCGTTTTTTTAATCAAATAAAAAACGCCTTACTATACATGGTTTTTTTTTAGGGGGAAAAAAAACGCCTTACTATACATGGTTGTTTTTTTTTTTTTTATCAAATAAAAAACGCCTTACTATACATGGTCGTTTTTTTAACAAAAAAAAAAAAAAACGCCTTACTATACATGGTGTTTTTTTTAATCAAATAAAAAACGCCTTACTATACATGGTCGTTTTTTTTTTTTTAATTAAAAAACGCCTTACTATACATGGTCGTTTTTTTAATCAAATAAAAAACGCCTTACTATACATGGTCGTTTTTTTAACAAAATAAAAAACGCCTTACTATACATGGTCTTTTTTTTTAACAAAATAAAAAACGCCTTACTATACATGGTCGTTTTTTTAACAAAATAAAAAACGCCTTACTATACATGGTCGTTTTTTTAACAAAATAAAAAACGCCTTACTATACATGGTCATTTTTTTAACAAAATAAAAAACGCCTTACTATACATGGTCATTTTTTTAACAAAATAAAAAACGCCTTACTATACATGGTGTTTTTTTTAGGGGGAAAAAAAACGCCTTAATATACATGGTCATCTTTTTAACAAAATAAAAAACGCCTTACTATACATGGTCGTTTTAAAAAAAAAAACAAAAAAAAAACGCCTTACTATACATGGTCGTTTTTTTAACAAAATAAAAAACGCCTTACTATACATGGTCATTTTTTTAACAAAATAAAAAACACCTTACTATACATGGTCGTTTTTTTAACAAAATAAAAAACGCCTTACTATACATGGTCGTTTTTTTAACAAAATAAAAAATGCCTTACTATACATGGTCGTTTTTTTAGGGGCGAAAAAAACGCCTTACTATACATGGTCGTTTTTTTAGGGGGAAAAAAACCGCCTTACTATACATGGTCGTTTTTTTAACAAAATAAAAAACGCCTTACTATACATGGTCGTTTTTTTAACAAAAATAAAAAACGCCTTACTATACATGGTCGTTTTTTTAACAAAATAAAAAACGCCTTACTATACATGGTCGTTTTTTTAACAAAATAAAAAACGCCTTACTATACATGGTTTTTTTTTAGGGGGAAAAAAAACGCCTTACTATACATGGTTGTTTTTTTTTTTTTATCAAATAAAAAACGCCTTACTATACATGGTCGTTTTTTTAACAAAAAAAAAAAAAAACGCCTTACTATACATGGTGTTTTTTTTAATCAAATAAAAAACGCCTTACTATACATGGTCGTTTTTTTTTTTTTAATTAAAAAACGCCTTACTATACATGGTCGTTTTTCTAACAACAAAAAAAAAAAACGCCTTACTATACATGGTCGTTTTTTTAACAACAACAAAAAAAAAACGCCTTACTATACATGGTCGTTTTTTTAACAACAACAAAAAAAAACGCCTTACTATACATGGTCGTTTTTTTAACAAAATAAAAAACGCCTTACTATACATGGTCGTTTTTTTAACAAAATAAAAAATGCCTTACTATACATGGTCGTTTTTTTAGGGGCGAAAAAAACGCCTTACTATACATGGTCGTTTTTTTTAGGGGGAAAAAAACCGCCTTACTATACATGGTCGTTTTTTTAACAAAATAAAAAACGCCTTACTATACATGGTCGTTTTTTTAACAAAAAAAAAAAACGCCTTCATACATGCTCGTTTTTTTAATCAAATAAAAAACCCCTTACTATACATGGTCGTTTTTTTAACAAAAAAAAAAAAAAACGCCTTACTATACATGGTGTTTTTTTTAATCAAATAAAAAACGCCTTACTATACATGGTCGTTTTTTTTTTTTTAATTAAAAAACGCCTTACTATACATGGTCGTTTTTCTAACAACAAAAAAAAAAAACGCCTTACTATACATGGTCGTTTTTTTAACAACAACAAAAAAAAAACGCCTTACTATACATGGTCGTTTTTTTAACAACAACAAAAAAAAACGCCTTACTATACATGGTCGTTTTTTTAACAAAATAAAAAACGCCTTACTATACATGGTCGTTTTTTTAACAAAATAAAAAATGCCTTACTATACATGGTCGTTTTTTTAGGGGCGAAAAAAACGCCTTACTATACATGGTCGTTTTTTTTAGGGGGAAAAAAACCGCCTTACTATACATGGTCGTTTTTTTAACAAAATAAAAAACGCCTTACTATACATGGTCGTTTTTTTAACAAAAAAAAAAAACGCCTTCATACATGCTCGTTTTTTTAATCAAATAAAAAACCCCTTACTATACATGGTTTTTTTTTAGGGGGAAAAAAAACGCCTTACTATACATGGTTGTTTTTTTTTTTTTATCAAATAAAAAACGCCTTACTATACATGGTCGTTTTTTTAACAAAAAAAAAAAAAAACGCCTTACTATACATGGTGTTTTTTTTAATCAAATAAAAAACGCCTTACTATACATGGTCGTTTTTTTTTTTTTAATTAAAAAACGCCTTACTATACATGGTCGTTTTTTTAACAACAACAAAAAAAAACGCCTTACTATACATGGTCGTTTTTTTAACAACAACAAAAAAAAACGCCTTACTATACATGGTCGTTTTTTTAACAACAACAAAAAAAAACGCCTTACTATACATGGTCGTTTTTTTAACAACAACAAAAAAAAACGCCTTACTATACATGGTCGTTTTTTTAACAAAATAAAAAACGCCTTACTATACATGGTCGTTTTTTTAACAAAATAAAAAATGCCTTACTATACATGGTCGTTTTTTTAGGGGCGAAAAAAACGCCTTACTATACATGGTCGTTTTTTTAGGGGGAAAAAAACCGCCTTACTATACATGGTCGTTTTTTTTAACAAAATAAAAAACGCCTTACTATACATGGTCGTTTTTTTAACAAAAATAAAAAACGCCTTACTATACATGGTCGTTTTTTTAACAAAATAAAAAACGCCTTACTATACATGGTCGTTTTTTTAACAAAAAAAAAAAACGCCTTCATACATGCTCGTTTTTTTAATCAAATAAAAAACGCCTTACTATACATGGTTTTTTTTTAGGGGGAAAAAAAACGCCTTACTATACATGGTTGTTTTTTTTTTTTTTATCAAATAAAAAACGCCTTACTATACATGGTCGTTTTTTTAACAAAAAAAAAAAAAAACGCCTTACTATACATGGTGTTTTTTTTAATCAAATAAAAAACGCCTTACTATACATGGTCGTTTTTTTTTTTTTAATTAAAAAACGCCTTACTATACATGGTCGTTTTTTTAATCAAATAAAAAACGCCTTACTATACATGGTCGTTTTTTTAACAAAATAAAAAACGCCTTACTATACATGGTCTTTTTTTTTAACAAAATAAAAAACGCCTTACTATACATGGTCGTTTTTTTAACAAAATAAAAAACGCCTTACTATACATGGTCGTTTTTTTAACAAAATAAAAAACGCCTTACTATACATGGTCATTTTTTTAACAAAATAAAAAACGCCTTACTATACATGGTCATTTTTTTAACAAAATAAAAAACGCCTTACTATACATGGTGTTTTTTTTAGGGGGAAAAAAAACGCCTTAATATACATGGTCATCTTTTTAACAAAATAAAAAACGCCTTACTATACATGGTCGTTTTTTT
This sequence comes from Festucalex cinctus, assembly GCF_051991245.1. Classification (NCBI taxonomy): domain Eukaryota; kingdom Metazoa; phylum Chordata; class Actinopteri; order Syngnathiformes; family Syngnathidae; genus Festucalex; species Festucalex cinctus. The sequence continues at coordinate 12,250,479 of NC_135428.1, read as the reverse complement.
AGGGGGGAAAAAAACGCCTTACTATACATGGTCGTTTTTTTAACAACAACAACAAAAAAACGCCTTACTATACATGGTCGTTTTTTTAACAAAAAAAAAAAAACGCCTTCATACATGGTCGTTTTTTTAGGGGGAAAAAAACCGCCTTACTATACATGGTCGTTTTTTTTAACAAAATAAAAAACGCCTTACTATACATGGTCGTTTTTTTAACAAAAATAAAAAACGCCTTACTATACATGGTCGTTTTTTTAACAAAATAAAAAACGGCTTACTATACATGGTCGTTTTTTTAACAAAATAAAAAACGGCTTACTATACATGGTCGTTTTTTTAATCAAATAAAAAACGCCTTACTATACATGGTCGTTTTTTTAACAAAATAAAAAACGGCTTACTATACATGGTCGTTTTTTTAACAAAATAAAAAACGGCTTACTATACATGGTCGTTTTTTTTAACAAAATAAAAAACGCCTTCATACATGGTCGTTTTTTTAACAAAAAAAAAACAAGTCTTACTATACATGGTCGTTTTTTTAATCAGATAAAAAACGCCTTACTATACATGGTCGTTTAAAAAAAAACAAAAAAAAAAACGCCTTACTATACATGGTCGTTTTTTTAACAAAATAAAAAACGCCTTACTATACATGGTCGTTTTTTTAACAAAATAAAAAACGCCTTACTATACATGGTCATTTTTTTAACAAAATAAAAAACGCCTTACTATACATTGTCATTTTTTTAACAAAATAAAAAACGCCCTACTATACATGGTGTTTTTTTTAACAAAATAAAAAACGCCTTACTATACATGGTCGTTTTTTTAACAACAACAAAAAAAAACGCCTTACTATACATGGTCGTTTTTTTAACAACAACAAAAAAAAACGCCTTACTATACATGGTCGTTTTTTTAACAACAACAAAAAAAAACGCCTTACTATACATGGTCGTTTTTTTAACAAAATAAAAAACGGCTTACTATACATGGTCGTTTTTTTAACAAAATAAATACCGGCTTACTATACATGGTCGTTTTTTTTAACAAAATAAAAAACGCCTTCATACATGGTCGTTTTTTTAACAAAAAAAAAACAAGTCTTACTATACATGGTCGTTTTTTTAATCAAATAAAAAACGCCTTACTATACATGGTCGTTTAAAAAAAAACAAAAAAAAAACGCCTTACTATACATGGTCGTTTTTTTAACAAAATAAAAAACGCCTTACTATACATGGTGGTTTTTTTAGGGGGAAAAAAACGCCTTACTATACATGGTCGTTTTTTTAACAAAATAAAAAACGCCTTACTATACATGGTCGTTTTTTTAACAAAATAAAAAACGCCTTACTATACATGGTCGTTTTTTTAACAAAATAAAAAACGCCTTACTATACATGGTGGTTTTTTTAACAAAATAAAAAACGCGCGACTATACATGGTGGTTTTTTTAACAAAATAAAAAACGCCTTACTATACATGGTCGTTTTTTTAACAACAACAAAAAAAAACGCCTTACTATACATGGTCGTTTTTTTAACAACAACAAAAAAAAACGCCTTACTATACATGGTCGTTTTTTTAGGGGGAAAAAAAACGCCTTACTATACATGGTCGTTTTTTTTTTTTTTATCAAATAAAAAACGCCTTACTATACATGGTCGTTTTTTTAACAACAACAAAAAAAAACGCCTTACTATACATGGTGTTTTTTTTAATCAAATAAAAAACGCCTTACTCTACATGGTCGTTTTTTTAATCAAATAAAAAACGCCTTACTATACATGGTCGTTTTTTTAACAAAATAAAAAACGCCTTACTATACATGGTCGTTTTTTTAACAAAATAAAAAACGCCTTACTATACATGGTCATTTTTTTAACAAAATAAAAAATGCCTTACTATACATCGTCGTTTTTTTAGGGGCGAAAAAAACGCCTTACTATACATGGTCGTTTTTTTAGGGGGAAAAAACCCGCCTTACTATACATGGTCGTTTTTTTAACAAAATAAAAAACGCCTTACTATACATGGTCGTTTTTTTAACAAAATAAAAAACGCCTTACTATACATGGTCGTTTTTTTAACAAAATAAAAAACGCCTTACTATACATGGTCATTTTTTTAACAAAATAAAAAACGGCTTACTATACATGGTCGTTTTTTTAACAAAATAAAAAACGGCTTACTATACATGGTCGTTTTTTTTAACAAAATAAAAAACGCCTTCATACATGGTCGTTTTTTTAACAAAAAAAAAACAAGTCTTACTATACATGGTCGTTTTTTTAATCAAATAAAAAACGCCTTACTATACATGGTCGTTTAAAAAAAAACAAAAAAAAAACGCCTTACTATACATGGTCATTTTTTTAACAAAATAAAAAACGCCTTACTATACATGGTCGTTTTTTTAACAAAATAAAAAACGCCTTACTATACATGGTCGTTTTTTTAACAAAATAAAAAACGCCTTACTATACATGGTGGGTTTTTTTAACAAAATAAAAAACGCCCTACTATACATGGTGGTTTTTTTAACAAAATAAAAAACGCCTTACTATACATGGTCGTTTTTTTAACAACAACAAAAAAAAAACGCCTTACTATACATGGTCGTTTTTTTAACAACAACAAAAAAAAACGCCTTACTATACATGGTCGTTTTTTTAGGGGGAAAAAAAACGCCTTACTATACATGGTCGTTTTTTTTTTTTTTTATCAAATAAAAAACGCCTTACTATACATGGTCGTTTTTTTAACAACAACAAAAAAAAACGCCTTACTATACATGGTGTTTTTTTTAATCAAATAAAAAACGCCTTACTCTACATGGTCGTTTTTTTAATCAAATAAAAAACGCCTTACTATACATGGTCGTTTTTTTAACAAAATAAAAAACGCCTTACTATACATGGTCATTTTTTTAACAAAATAAAAAATGCCTTACTATACATCGTCGTTTTTTTAGGGGCGAAAAAAACGCCTTACTATACATGGTCGTTTTTTTAGGGGGAAAAAAAACCGCCTTACTATACATGGTCGTTTTTTTAACAAAATAAAAAACGCCTTACTATACATGGTCGTTTTTTTAACAAACAAAAAAAAAAAACGCCTTACTATACATGGTCGTTTTTTTAACAAAAAAAAAACAAAAACGCCTTACTATACATGGTGGTTTTTTTAATCAAATAAAAAACGCCTTACTCTACATGGTCGTTTTTTTTAAAAAAATTAAAAAACGCCTTACTATACATGGTCGTTTTTTTAATCAAATAAAAAACGCCTTACTATACATGGTCGTTTTTTTAACAAAATAAAAAATGCCTTACTATACATGGTCGTTATTTTAGGGGGGAAAAAAACGCCTTACTATACATGGTCGTATTTTTAGGGGCGAAAAAAACGCCTTACTATACATGGTCGTTTTTTTAGGGGGAAAATAAAACGCCTTACTATACATGGTCGTTTTTTTAACAAAAAATAAAAATAAACGCCTTACTATACATGGTGTTTTTTTTAATCAAATAAAAAACGCCTTACTATACATGGTCGTTTTTTTAGGGGGGAAAAAAACGCCTTACTATACATGGTCGTTTAAAAAAAAAAAAAAAAAAACGCCTTACTAAACATGGTCGTTTTTTTAACAAAATAAAAAACGCCTTACTATACATGGTCGTTTTTTTAACAAAATAAAAAACGCCTTACTATACATGGTCGTTTTTTTAACAAAAATAAAAAACGCCTTACTATACATGGTCATTTTTTTAACAAAATAAAAAACGCCTTACTATACATGGTGGTTTTTTTAACAAAATAAAAAACGCCTTACTATACATGGTCGTTTTTTAACAACAACAATAAAAAACGCCTTACTATACATGGTGGTTTTTTTAACAAAATAAAAAACGCCTTACTATACATGGTCGTTTTTTAACAACAACAATAAAAAAACGCCTTACTATACATGGTGGTTTTTTTAACATAATAAAAAACGCCTTACTATACATGGTCGTTTTTGAACAACAACAATAAAAAACGCCTTACTATACATGGTCGTTTTTTTAACAAAAAAAAAACAAAAACGCCTTACTATACATGGTGTTTTTTTTAATCAAATAAAAAACGCCTTACTATACATGGTCGTTTTTTTAGGGGGGAAAAAAACGCCTTACTATACATGGTTGTTTTTTTAACAAAATAAAAAACGCCTTACTATACATGGTCGTTTTTTAAAAAAAATAAAAAACGCCTTACTATACATGGTCATTTTTTTAACAAAATAAAAAACGCCTTACTATACATGGTCGTTTTTTTAACAAAATAAAAAACGCCTTACTATACATGGTCGTTTTTTTTTACAAAATAATAAACGCCTTACTATACATGGTCGTTTTTTTAACAAAATAAAAAACGCCTTACTATACATGGTCGTTTTTTAACAAAAAAAAAAAAAACGCCTTCATACATGGTCGTTTTTTTTAATCAAATGAAAAACGCCTTACTATACATGGTCGTTTTTTTAGGGGGAAAAAAAACGCCTTACTATACATGGTCGTTTTTTTTAACAAAAAAAAAAAAAAACGCCTTACTATACATGGTCGTTTTTTTAACAAAAAAAAAAAATGCCTTACTATACATGGTCATTTTTTTAACAAAATAAAAAATGCCTTACTATACATGGTCGTTTTTTTAGGGGAGAAAAAAACGCCTTACTATACATGGTCGTTTTTTTAGGGGCGAAAAAAACGTCTTACTATACATGGTCGTTTTTTAGGGGGAAAAAAAACGCCTTACTATACATGGTCATTTTTTTAACAAAATAAAAAACGCCTTACTATACATGGTTGTTTTTTTTAACAAAAAAAAAGAAAAAAACGCCTTACTATACATGGTCGTTTTTTTTTAACAAATAAAAAACGCCTTACTATACATGGTCGTTTTTTTAACAACAACAACAAAAAAACGCCTTACTTACATGGTCGTTTTTTTAACAAAAAAAAAAAAAACGCCTTCATACATGGTCGTTTTTTTAATCAAATAAAAAACGCCTTACTATACATGGTCGTTTTTTTAACAACAACAACAAAAAAACGCCTTACTTACATGGTCGTTTTTTTAACAAAAAAAAAAAAACGCCTTCATACATGGTCTTTTTTTTAATCAAATAAAAAACGCCTTACTATACATGGTCGTTTTTTTAGGGGGAAAAAAAACGCCTTACTATACATGGTCGTTTTTTTTTTTATCAAATAAAAAACGCCTTACTATACATGGTCGTTTTTTTAACAAAAAAAAAAAAAAAAACGCCTTACTATACATGGTGGTTTTTTTAATCAAATAAAAAACGCCTTACTATACATGGTCGTTTTTTTAACAAAATAAAAAATGCCTTACTATACATGGTCGTTTTTTTAACAAAATAAAAAACGCCTTACTATACATGGTCGTTTTTTTAACAAAATAAAAAATGCCTTACTATACATGGTCGTTTTTTTAGGGGGGAAAAAAACGCCTTACTATACATGGTCGTTTTTTTTAAAAAAATAAAAAACGCCTTACTATACATGGTCGTTTTTTTAACAAAATAAAAAATGCCTTACTATACATGGTCGTTTTTTTAGGGGGGAAAAAAACGCCTTACTATACATGGTCGTTTTTTAAAAAAAAATAAAAAACGCCTTACTATACATGGTCGTTTTTTTAACAAAATAAAAAACGCCTTACTATACATGGTCGTTTTTTTAACAAAATAAAAAACGCCTTACTATACATGGTCGTTTTTTTAACAAAATAAAAAATGCCTTACTATACATGGTCGTTTTTTTAGGGGAGAAAAAAACGCCTTACTATACATGGTCGTTTTTTTAGGGGGAAAAAAACCGCCTTACTATACATGGTCGTTTTTTTAACAAAATAAAAAACGCCTTACTATACATGGTCGTTTTTTTAACAAAAATAAAAAACGCCTTACTATACATGGTCGTTTTTTTAACAAAATAAAAAACGCCTTACTATACATGGTCGTTTTTTTAACAAAATAAAAAACGCCTTACTATACATGGTCGTTTTTTTAACAAAATAAAAAACGCCTTACTATACATGGTCGTTTTTTTAACAAAAATAAAAAACGCCTTACTATACATGGTCGTTTTTTTAACAAAATAAAAAACGCCTTACTATACATGGTCATTTTTTTAACAAAATAAAAAACGCCTTACTATACATGGTCATTTTTTTAACAAAATAAAAAACGCCCTACTATACATGGTGGTTTTTTTAACAAAATAAAAAACGCCTTACTATACATGGTCGTTTTTTTAACAACAACAAAAAAAAACGCCTTACTATACATGGTCGTTTTTTTAATCAAATAAAAAACGCCTTACTATACATGGTTGTTTTTTTAGGGGGAAAAAAAACGCCTTACTATACATGGTCGTTTTTTTAACAACAAAAAAAAAACGCCTTACTATACATGGTGTTTTTTTTAATCAAATAAAAAACGCCTTACTATACATGGTCGTTTTTTTTAAAAAAAATTAAAAAACGCCTTACTATACATGGTCGTTTTTTTAATCAAATAAAAAATGCCTTACTATACATGGTCGTTTTTTTAACAAAATAAAAAACGCCTTACTATACATGGTCGTTTTTTTAGGGGTAAAAAAAACGCCTTACTTTACATGGTCGTATTTTTAGGGGCGAAAAAAATGCCTTACTATACATGGTCGTTTTTTTAGGGGGGAAAAAAACGCCTTACTATACATGGTCGTTTTTTAACAACAACAAAAAAAACGCCTTCATACATGGTCGTTTTTTTTAATCAAATGAAAAACGCCTTACTATACATGGTCGTTTTTTTAGGGGGAAAAAAAACGCCTTACTATACATGGTCGTTTTTTTAACAAAAAAAAAAAAAAAAAAAAAAAAAACGCCTTACTATACATGGTCGTTTTTTTAGGGGGGAAAAAAACGCCTTACTATACATGGTCGTTTTTTAACAACAACAAAAAAAACGCCTTCATACATGGTCGTTTTTTTTTATCAAATGAAAAACGCCTTACTATACATGGTCGTTTTTTTAGGGGGGAAAAAAACGCCTTACTATACATGGTCGTTTTTTTAACAAAAAAAAAACAATGCCATGTATAGTAAGGCGTTACTATACATGTAAGGCGTTTTATTATACATGGTCGTTTTTTTAACAAAATAAAAAACGCCTTACTATACATGGTCGTTTTTTTAACAAAATAAAAAACGCCTTACTATACATGGTCATTTTTTTAACAAAATAAAAAACGCCTTACTATACATGGTCATTTTTTTAACAAAATAAAAAACGCCTTACTATACATGGTGTTTTTTTTAGGGGGGAAAAAAACGCCTTACTATACATGGTCATTTTTTTAACAAAATAAAAAACGCCTTACTATACATGGTCGTTTTTTTTTTTTTTAAATAAAAAACGCCTTACTATACATGGTCATTTTTTTAACAAAATAAAAAACGCCTTACTATACATGGTCGTTTTTTTAACAAAATAAAAAACGCCTTACTATACATGGTCCTTTTTTTAACAAAATAAAAAACGCCTTACTATACATGGTCGTTTTTTAACAACAACAAAAAAAACGCCTTCATACATGGTCGTTTTTTTTAATCAAATGAAAAACGCCTTAATATACATGGTCGTTTTTTTAGGGGGAAAAAAAACGCCTTACTATACATGGTCGTTTTTTTAACAAAAAAAAAACAAAAACGCCTTACTATACATGGTCGTTTTTTTAACAAAAAAAAAAAAATGCCTTACTATACATGGTCATTTTTTTAACAAAATAAAAAATGCCTTACTATACATGGTCGTTTTTTTAGGGGAGAAAAAAACGCCTTCTATACATGGTCGTTTTTTTAGGGGCGAAAAAAACGTCTTACTATACATGGTCGTTTTTTAGGGGGAAAAAAAACGCCTTACTATACATGGTCGTTTTTTTAACAAAATAAAAAACGCCTTACTATACATGGTCATTTTGTGAACAAAATAAAAAACGCCTTACTATACATGGTCATTTTTTTAACAAAATAAAAAACGCCTTACTTTACATGGTTGTTTTTTTAACAAAAAAAAAGAAAAAAACGCCTTACTATACATGGTCGTTTTTTTTTAACAAATAAAAAACGCCTTACTATACATGGTCGTTTTTTTAACAACAACAACAAAAAAACGCCTTACTTACATGGTCGTTTTTTTAACAAAAAAAAAAAACGCCTTCATACATGGTCGTTTTTTTAATCAAATAAAAAACGCCTTACTATACATGGTCGTTTTTTTAGGGGGAAAAAAAACGCCTTACTATACATGGTCGTTTTTTTTTTTTATCAAATAAAAAACGCCTTACTATACATGGTCGTTTTTTTAACAAAAAAAAAAAAGAAAAACGCCTTACTATACATGGTGGTTTTTTTAATCAAATAAAAAACGCCTTACTATACATGGTCGTTTTTTTAGGGGGAAAAAAAACGCCTTACTATACATGGTCGTTTTTAAAAAAAAAATAAAAAACGCCTTACTATACATGGTCGTTTTTTTAACAAAATAAAAAACGCCTTACTATACATGGTCGTTTTTTTAACAAAATAAAAAACGCCTTACTATACATGGTCGTTTTTTTAACAAAATAAAAAATGCCTTACTATACATGGTCGTTTTTTTTAGGGGAGAAAAAAACGCCTTACTATACATGGTCGTTTTTTTAGGGGGAAAAAAACCGCCTTACTATACATGGTCATTTTTTTAACAAAATAAAAAACGCCTTACTATACATGGTCGTTTTTTAACAAAATAAAAAACGCCTTACTATACATGGTCGTTTTTTTAACAAAATAAAAAACGCCTTACTATACATGGTCGTTTTTTTTTAACAAAATAAAAAACGCCTTACTATACATGGTCGTTTTTTTAACAAAATAAAAAATGCCTTACTATACATGGTCGTTTTTTTAGGGGCGAAAAAAACGCCTTACTATACATGGTCGTTTTTTTAACAAAATAAAAAACGGCTTACTATACATGGTCGTTTTTTTTTAACAAAATAAAAAACGCCTTACTATACATGGTCGTTTAAAAAAAAAAAAAAAAAACGCCTTACTATACATGGTCGTTTTTTTAACAAAATAAAAAACGCCTTACTATACATGGTCGTTTTTTTAGGGGGAAAAAAACCGCCTTACTATACATGGTCGTTTTTTTAACAAAATAAAAAACGCCTTACTATACATGGTCGTTTTTTTAACAAAAATAAAAAAACGCCTTACTATACATGGTCGTTTTTTTAACAAAATAAAAAACGCCTTACTATACATGGTCGTTTTTTTAACAAAATAAAAAACGCCTTACTATACATGGTCGTTTTTTTAACAAAATAAAAAACGCCTTACTATACATGGTCGTTTTTTAACAAAATAAAAAACGCCTTACTATACATGGTGGTTTTTTTAACAAAATAAAAAACGCCTTACTATACATGGTTGTTTTTTTAACAAAAAAAAAAGAAACGCCTTCATACATGGTCGTTTTTTTAATCAAATAAAAAACGCCTTACTATACATGGTCGTTTTTTTAGGGGGAAAAAAAACGCCTTACTATACATGGTCGTTTTTTAACAACAACAAAAAAAACGCCTTCATACATGGTCGTTTTTTTTAATCAAATAAAAAACGCCTTACTATACATGGTCGTTTTTTTAGGGGGGGAAAAAACGCCTTACTATACATGGTCGTTTTTTTAACAAAAAAAAACAAAACAAAAAAAAAACGCCTTACTATACATGGTCGTTTTTTTAACAAAATAAAAAACGCCTTACTATACATGGTCGTTTTTTTAACAAAATAAAAAATGCCTTACTATACATGGTCGTTTTTTTTAGGGGAGAAAAAAACGCCTTACTATACATGGTCGTTTTTTTAGGGGGAAAAAAACCGCCTTACTATACATGGTCATTTTTTTAACAAAATAAAAAACGCCTTACTATACATGGTCGTTTTTTAACAAAATAAAAAACGCCTTACTATACATGGTCGTTTTTTTAACAAAATAAAAAACGCCTTACTATACATGGTCGTTTTTTTTTAACAAAATAAAAAACGCCTTACTATACATGGTCGTTTTTTTAACAAAATAAAAAATGCCTTACTATACATGGTCGTTTTTTTAGGGGCGAAAAAAACGCCTTACTATACATGGTCGTTTTTTTAACAAAATAAAAAACGGCTTACTATACATGGTCGTTTTTTTTTAACAAAATAAAAAACGCCTTACTATACATGGTCGTTTAAAAAAAAAAAAAAAAAACGCCTTACTATACATGGTCGTTTTTTTAACAAAATAAAAAACGCCTTACTATACATGGTCGTTTTTTTAGGGGGAAAAAAACCGCCTTACTATACATGGTCGTTTTTTTAACAAAATAAAAAACGCCTTACTATACATGGTCGTTTTTTTAACAAAAATAAAAAAACGCCTTACTATACATGGTCGTTTTTTTAACAAAATAAAAAACGCCTTACTATACATGGTCGTTTTTTTAACAAAATAAAAAACGCCTTACTATACATGGTCGTTTTTTTAACAAAATAAAAAACGCCTTACTATACATGGTCGTTTTTTAACAAAATAAAAAACGCCTTACTATACATGGTGGTTTTTTTAACAAAATAAAAAACGCCTTACTATACATGGTTGTTTTTTTAACAAAAAAAAAAGAAACGCCTTCATACATGGTCGTTTTTTTAATCAAATAAAAAACGCCTTACTATACATGGTCGTTTTTTTAGGGGGAAAAAAAACGCCTTACTATACATGGTCGTTTTTTAACAACAACAAAAAAAACGCCTTCATACATGGTCGTTTTTTTTAATCAAATAAAAAACGCCTTACTATACATGGTCGTTTTTTTAGGGGGGGAAAAAACGCCTTACTATACATGGTCGTTTTTTTAACAAAAAAAAACAAAACAAAAAAAAAACGCCTTACTATACATGGTCGTTTTTTTAACAAAAAAAAAAATGCCTTACTATACATGGTCATTTTTTTAACAAAATAAAAAATGCCTTACTATACATGGTTGTTTTTTTAGGGGAGAAAAAAACGCCTTACTATACATGGTCGTTTTTTTAGGGGCGAAAAAAAACGCCTTACTATACATGGTCGTTTTTTTAGGGGGAAAAAAAACGCCTTACTATACATGGTCGTTTTTTTAACAAAATAAAAAACGCCTTACTATACATGGTCGTTTTTTTAACAAAAATAAAAAACGCCTTACTATACATGGTCGTTTTTTTAACAAAATAAAAAACGCCTTACTATACATGGTCATTTTTTTAACAAAATAAAAAACACCTTACTATACATGGTGTTTTTTTTAGGGGGAAAAAAAACGCCTTACTATACATGGTCATTTTTTTAACAAAATAAAAAACGCCTTACTATACATGGTCGTTTTTTTAGGGGGGAAAAAAACGCCTTACTATACATGGTCGTTTTTTTAACAACAACGACAAAAAAACGCCTTACTATACATGGTCGTTTTTTTAACAAAAAAAAAAAAAAACGCCTTCATACATGGTCGTTTTTTTAATCAAATAAAAAACGCCTTACTATACATGGTCGTTTTTTTAGGGGGAAAAAAAACGCCTTACGATACATGGTCGTTTTTTTTTTTATCAAATAAAAAACGCCTTACTATACATGGTCGTTTTTTAACAAAAAAAAAACAAAAACGCCTTACTATACATGGTGTTTTTTTTAATCAAATAAAAAACAGAACAGAAAGTGCGCGTCACCCCATCGTCGCAATCGTGTATATTTGTGGTCACAAACAGGAAAGGCAAAGAAAAACAAGCGAGTGTCACTTCTATCTACTATACATGGTCGTTTTTTTAACAAAATAAAAAACGGCTTACTATACATGGTCGTTTTTTTAACAAAATAAAAAACGGCTTACTATACATGGTCGTTTTTTTTAACAAAATAAAAAACGCCTTCATACATGGTCGTTTTTTTAACAAAAAAAAAAGTCTTACTATACATGGTCGTTTTTTTAATCAAATAAAAAACGGCTTACTATACATGGTCGTTTAAAAAAAAAAAAAAAAAACGCCTTACTATACATGGTCGTTTTTTTAACAAAATAAAAACGCCGTACTATACATGGTCATTTTTTTAACAAAATTAAAAACGCCTTACTATACATGGTCGTTTTTTTAACAAAATAAAAAATGCCTTACTATACATGGTCGTTTTTTTAGGGGAGAAAAAAACGCCTTACTATACATGGTCGTTTTTTTAGGGGCGAAAAAAACGCCTTACTATACATGGTCGTTTTTTTAACAAAATAAAAAACGCTTTACTATACATGGTCGTTTTTTTAACAAAATAAAAAACGCCTTACTATACATGGTCGTTTTTTTAACAAAATAAAAAACGCCTTACTATACATTGTCGTTTTTTTAACAAAATAAAAAACGCCTTACTATACATGGTCGTTTTTTTAACAAAATAAAAAACGCCTTACTATACATGGTCATTTTTTTAACAAAATAAAAAACGCCCTACTATACATGGTGTTTTTTTTTAACAAAATAAAAAACGCCTTACTATACATGGTCGTTTTTTTAACAACAACAAAAAAAAACGCCTTACTATACATGGTCGTTTTTTTAACAAAAAAAAAAAAACGCCTTCATACATGGTCGTTTTTTTAATCAAATAAAAAACGCCTTACTATACATGGTTGTTTTTTTAGGGGGAAAAAAAACGCCTTACTATACATGGTCGTTTTTTTTTTTTTTTATCAAATAAAAAACGCCTTACTATACATGGTCGTTTTTTTAACAAAAAAAAAAAAACGCCTTACTATACATGGTCGTTTTTTTAATCAAATAAAAAACGCCTTACTATACATGGTCGTTTTTTAAAAAAAAAAATTAAAAAACGCCTTACTATACATGGTCATTTTTTTAACAAAATAAAAAACGCCTTACTATACATGGTCGTTTTTGTAACAAAATAAAAAACGGCTTACTATACATGGTCGTTTTTTTTAACAAAATAAAAAACGCCTTCATACATGGTCGTTTTTTTAACAAAAAAAAAAGTCTTACTATACATGGTCGTTTTTTTAATCAAATAAAAAACGCCTACATGGTCGTTTAAAAAAAAAAAAAAAACGCCTTACTATACATGGTCGTTTTTTTAACAAAATAAAAAACGCCTTACTATACATGGTCATTTTTTTAACAAAATTAAAAACGCCTTACTATACATGGTCGTTTTTTTAACAAAATAAAAAATGCCTTACTATACATGGTCGTTTTTTTAGGGGAGAAAAAAACGCCTTACTATACATGGTCGTTTTTTTAGGGGCGAAAAAAACGCCTTACTATACATGGTCGTTTTTTTAACAAAATAAAAAACGCCTTACTATACATGGTCGTTTTTTTAACAAAAATAAAAAACGCCTTACTATACATGGTCGTTTTTTTAACAAAATAAAAAACGCCTTACTATACATGGTCGTTTTTTTAACAAAATAAAAAACGCCTTACTATACATTGTCGTTTTTTTAACAAAATAAAAAACGCCTTACTATACATGGTCGTTTTTTTAACAAAATAAAAAACGACTTACTATACATGGTCGTTTTTTTAACAAAATAAAAAACGCCTTACTATACATGGTCGTTTTTTTAACAAAAATAAAAAACGCCTTACTATACATGGTCGTTTTTTTAACAAAATAAAAAACGCCTTACTATACATGGTCATTTTTTTAACAAAATAAAAAACGCCTTACTATACATGGTCATTTTTTTAACAAAATAAAAAACGCCCTACTATACATGGTGGTTTTTTTAACAAAATAAAAAACGCCTTACTATACATGGTCGTTTTTTTAACAACAACAAAAAAAAACGCCTTACTATACATGGTCGTTTTTTTAACAAAAAAAAAGAAAACGCCTTCATACATGGTCGTTTTTTTAATCAAATAAAAAACGCCTTACTATACATGGTTGTTTTTTTAGGGGGAAAAAAAACGCCTTACTATACATGGTCGTTTTTTTTTTTTTTATCAAATAAAAAACGCCTTACTATACATGGTCGTTTTTTTAACAAAACAAAAAAAACGCCTTACTATACATGGTGTTTTTTTTAATCAAATAAAAAACGCCTTACTATACATGGTCGTTTTTTTAAAAAAAATTAAAAAACGCCTTACTATACATGGTCGTTTTTTTAATCAAATAAAAAATGCCTTACTATACATGGTCGTTTTTTTAACAAAATAAAAAACGCCTTACTATACATGGTCATTTTTTTAACAAAATAAAAAACGCCTTACTATACATGGTCATTTTTTTAACAAAATAAAAAACGCCTTACTATACATGGTCATTTTTTTAACAAAATAAAAAACGCCTTACTATACATGGTCATTTTTTTAACAAAATAAAAAACGCCTTACTATACATGGTGTTATTTTTTAGGGGGAAAAAAAACGCCTTACTATACATGGTCATTTTTTTAACAAAATAAAAAACGCCTTACTATACATGGTCGTTTTTTTAACAAAATAAAAAACGCCTTACTATACATGGTCGTTTTTTTAACAAAATAAAAAATGCCTTACTATACATGATCGTTTTTTTAGGGGAGAAAAAAACGCCTTACTATACATGGTCGTTTTTTTAGGGGGGAAAAAAACGCCTTACTATACATGGTCGTTTTTTTAACAAAAAAAAAAAAAACAAAAAAAAAAACGCCTTACTATACATGGTCGTTTTTTAAAAAAATAAATAAAAAACGCCTTACTATACAGGGTCGTTTTTTTAACAAAATAAAAAACGCCTTACTATACATGGTCGTTTTTTTAACAAAATAAAAAACGCCTTACTAAACATGGTCGTTTTTTTAACAAAATAAAAAACGCCTTACTATACATGGTCATTTTTTTAACAAAAATAAAAAACGCCTTACTATACATGGTGTTTTTTTTAACAAAATAAAAAATGCCTTACTATACATGGTCGTTTTTTTAGGGGAGAAAAAAAACGCCTTACTATACATGGTCGTTTTTTTAGGGGCGAAAAAAACGCCTTACTATACATGGTCGTTTTTTAGGGGGAAAAAAAACGCCTTACTATACATGGTCGTTTTTTTAACAAAATAAAAAACGCCTTACTATACATGGTCGTTTTTTTAACAAAATAAAAAACGGCTTACTATACATGGTCGTTTTTTTTAACAAAATAAAAAACGCCTTCATACATGGTCGTTTTTTTAACAAAAAAAAAACAAGTCTTACTATACATGGTCGTTTTTTTAATCAAATAAAAAACGCCTTACTATACATTAGGGGTGTTAAAAAAAATCGATTCGGCGATATATCGCGATACTACATCGCGCGATTCTCGAATCGATTCAATAATAGGCAAAATCGATTTTTTTATTTTTTTTTATTTTATTTTTTTTTTTTTTTTTTTTTAGGATTCACACCTTAAGCATGGAAGAATGTTATATGAACGGAACATTAAGCCTTAATATTTTATTTTAATGCTGTTTAAACATGAAACAGATTACAACCTCTATAAGACTGAAATTTCAGATAAATAAATAATACATTTTCATATAAATCTTACACTCTACAAGCTTACTGATTAGTATTTTCTAAATTTGAATGAAAAAAAATCGCAACAATCGACTTATAAATTCGTATCGGGATTAATCGGTATCGAATCGAATCGTGACCTGTGAATCGTGATACGAATCGAATCGTCAGGTACGAAGCAATTCACACCCCTACTATACATGGTCGTTTTTTTAGGGGGGGAAAAAACGCCTTACTATACATGGTCGTTTTTTTTATCAAATAAAAAACGCCTTACTATACATGGTCGTTTTTTTAACAAAAAAAAACAACAACAAAAAAAACGCCTTACTATACATGGTCGTTTTTTAAAAAAATAAATAAAAAACGCCTTACTGTACAGGGTCGTTTTTTTAACAAAATAAAAAACGCCTTACTAAACATGGTCGTTTTTTTAACAAAATAAAAAACGCCTTACTATACATGGTCGTTTTTTTAACAAAAATAAAAAACGCCTTACTATACATGGTGGTTTTTTTAACAAAATAAAAAATGCCTTACTATACATGGTCGTTTTTTTAGGGGAGAAAAAAACGCCTTACTATACATGGTCGTTTTTTTAGGGGCGAAAAAAACGCCTTACTATACATGGTCGTTTTTTAGGGGGAAAAAAAACGCCTTACTATACATGGTCGTTTTTTTAACAAAATAAAAAACGCCTTACTATACATGGTCGTTTTTTTAACAAAATAAAAAACGGCTTACTATACATGGTCGTTTTTTTTAACAAAATAAAAAACGCCTTCATACATGGTCGTTTTTTTAACAAAAAAAAAACAAGTCTTACTATACATGGTCGTTTTTTTAACAAAATAAAAAACGCCTTACTATACATGGTCATTTTTTTAACAAAATAAAAAACGCCTTACTATACATGGTGGTTTTTTTAACAAAATAAAAAACGCCTTACTATACATGGTCGTTTTTTAACAACAACAATAAAAAACGCCTTACTATACATGGTGGTTTTTTTAACAAAATAAAAAACGCCTTACTATACATGGTCGTTTTTTTAACAACAACAATAAAAAACGCCTTACTATACATGGTCGTTTTTTTAACAAAAAAAAAAGAAACGCCTTCATACATGGTCGTTTTTTTAATCAAATAAAAAACGCCTTACTATACATGGTCGTTTTTTTAGGGGGGAAAAAAACGCCTTACTATACATGGTCGTTTTTTAACAACAACAAAAAAAACGCCTTCATACATGGTCGTTTTTTTTAATCAAATAAAAAACGCCTTACTATACATGGTCGTTTTTTTAGGGGGGAAAAAAACGCCTTACTATACATGGTCGTTTTTTTAACAAAAAAAAAAAAACGCCTTACTATACATGGTCGTTTTTTTAACAAAATAAAAAACGACTTACTATACATGGTCGTTTTTTTAACAAAATAAAAAACGCCTTACTATACATGGTCATTTTTTTAACAAAATAAAAAACGCCTTACTATACATGGTCATTTTTTTTAACAAAATAAAAAACGCCTTACTATACATGGTCATTTTTTTAACAAAATAAAAAACGCCTTACTATACATGGTCGTTTTTTTAAGGGAGAAAAAAACGCCTTACTATACATGGTCGTTTTTTTAACAACAACAACAAAAAAACGCCTTACTATACATGGTCGTTTTTTTTTAACAAAATAAAAAACGCCTTACTATACATGGTCGTTTTTTTAACAACAACAAAAAAAAACGCCTTACTATACATGGTCGTTTTTTTAACAAAAAAAAAAAAACGCCTTCATACATGGTCGTTTTTTTAATCAAATAAAAAACGCCTTACTATACATGGTTGTTTTTTTAGGGGGAAAAAAAACGCCTTACTATACATGGTCGTTTTTTTTTTTTATCAAATAAAAAACGCCTTACTATACATGGTCGTTTTTTTAACAAAAAAAAAAAAACGCCTTACTATACATGGTCGTTTTTTTAATCAAATAAAAAACGCCTTACTATACATGGTCGTTTTTTAAAAAAAAAAATTAAAAAACGCCTTACTATACATGGTCATTTTTTTAACAAAATAAAAAACGCCTTACTATACATGGTCGTTTTTGTAACAAAATAAAAAACGGCTTACTATACATGGTCGTTTTTTTTAACAAAATAAAAAACGCCTTCATACATGGTCGTTTTTTTAACAAAAAAAAAAGTCTTACTATACATGGTCGTTTTTTTAATCAAATAAAAAACGCCTTACTATACATGGTCGTTTAAAAAAAAAAAAAAAACGCCTTACTATACATGGTCGTTTTTTTAACAAAATAAAAAACGCCTTACTATACATGGTCATTTTTTTAACAAAATTAAAAACGCCTTACTATACATGGTCGTTTTTTTAACAAAATAAAAAATGCCTTACTATACATGGTCGTTTTTTTAGGGGAGAAAAAAACGCCTTACTATACATGGTCGTTTTTTTAGGGGCGAAAAAAACGCCTTACTATACATGGTGGTTTTTTTAACAAAATAAAAAACGCCTTACTATACATGGTCGTTTTTTTAACAAAAACAATAAAAAACGCCTTACTATACATGGTCGTTTTTTTAACAAAAAAAAAAGAAACGCCTTCATACATGGTCGTTTTTTTAATCAAATAAAAAACGCCTTACTATACATGGTCGTTTTTTTAGGGGGGAAAAAAACGCCTTACTATACATGGTCGTTTTTTTAACAAAAAAAAAAAAACGCCTTACTATACATGGTCGTTTTTTTAACAAAATAAAAAACGACTTACTATACATGGTCGTTTTTTTAACAAAATAAAAAACGCCTTACTATACATGGTCATTTTTTTAACAAAATAAAAAACGCCTTACTATACATGGTCATTTTTTTTAACAAAATAAAAAACGCCTTACTATACATGGTCATTTTTTTAACAAAATAAAAAACGCCTTACTATACATGGTCGTTTTTTTAAGGGAGAAAAAAACGCCTTACTATACATGGTCGTTTTTTTAACAACAACAACAAAAAAACGCCTTACTATACATGGTCGTTTTTTTTTAACAAAATAAAAAACGCCTTACTATACATGGTCGTTTTTTTAACAACAACAAAAAAAAACGCCTTACTATACATGGTCGTTTTTTTAACAAAAAAAAAAAAACGCCTTCATACATGGTCGTTTTTTTAATCAAATAAAAAACGCCTTACTATACATGGTTGTTTTTTTAGGGGGAAAAAAAACGCCTTACTATACATGGTCGTTTTTTTTTTTTTTATCAAATAAAAAACGCCTTACTATACATGGTCGTTTTTTTAACAAAAAAAAAAAAACGCCTTACTATACATGGTCGTTTTTTTAATCAAATAAAAAACGCCTTACTATACATGGTCGTTTTTTAAAAAAAAAAATTAAAAAACGCCTTACTATACATGGTCATTTTTTTAACAAAATAAAAAACGCCTTACTATACATGGTCGTTTTTGTAACAAAATAAAAAACGGCTTACTATACATGGTCGTTTTTTTTAACAAAATAAAAAACGCCTTCATACATGGTCGTTTTTTTAACAAAAAAAAAAGTCTTACTATACATGGTCGTTTTTTTAATCAAATAAAAAACGCCTTACTATACATGGTCGTTTAAAAAAAAAAAAAAAACGCCTTACTATACATGGTCGTTTTTTTAACAAAATAAAAAACGCCTTACTATACATGGTCATTTTTTTAACAAAATTAAAAACGCCTTACTATACATGGTCGTTTTTTTAACAAAATAAAAAATGCCTTACTATACATGGTCGTTTTTTTAGGGGAGAAAAAAACGCCTTACTATACATGGTCGTTTTTTTAGGGGCGAAAAAAACGCCTTACTATACATGGTCGTTTTTTTAACAAAATAAAAAACGCCTTACTATACATGGTCGTTTTTTTAACAAAAATAAAAAACGCCTTACTATACATGGTCGTTTTTTTAACAAAATAAAAAACGCCTTACTATACATGGTCGTTTTTTTAACAAAATAAAAAACGCCTTACTATACATTGTCGTTTTTTTAACAAAATAAAAAACGCCTTACTATACATGGTCGTTTTTTTAACAAAATAAAAAACGACTTACTATACATGGTCGTTTTTTTAACAAAATAAAAAACGCCTTACTATACATGGTCGTTTTTTTAACAAAAATAAAAAACGCCTTACTATACATGGTCGTTTTTTTAACAAAATAAAAAACGCCTTACTATACATGGTCATTTTTTTAACAAAATAAAAAACGCCTTACTATACATGGTCATTTTTTTAACAAAATAAAAAACGCCCTACTATACATGGTGGTTTTTTTAACAAAATAAAAAACGCCTTACTATACATGGTCGTTTTTTTAACAACAACAAAAAAAAACGCCTTACTATACATGGTCGTTTTTTTAACAAAAAAAAAGAAAACGCCTTCATACATGGTCGTTTTTTTAATCAAATAAAAAACGCCTTACTATACATGGTTGTTTTTTTAGGGGGAAAAAAAACGCCTTACTATACATGGTCGTTTTTTTTTTTTTTATCAAATAAAAAACGCCTTACTATACATGGTCGTTTTTTTAACAAAACAAAAAAAACGCCTTACTATACATGGTGTTTTTTTTAATCAAATAAAAAACGCCTTACTATACATGGTCGTTTTTTTAAAAAAAATTAAAAAACGCCTTACTATACATGGTCGTTTTTTTAATCAAATAAAAAATGCCTTACTATACATGGTCGTTTTTTTAACAAAATAAAAAACGCCTTACTATACATGGTCATTTTTTTAACAAAATAAAAAACGCCTTACTATACATGGTCATTTTTTTAACAAAATAAAAAACGCCTTACTATACATGGTCATTTTTTTAACAAAATAAAAAACGCCTTACTATACATGGTCATTTTTTTAACAAAATAAAAAACGCCTTACTATACATGGTGTTATTTTTTAGGGGGAAAAAAAACGCCTTACTATACATGGTCATTTTTTTAACAAAATAAAAAACGCCTTACTATACATGGTCGTTTTTTTAACAAAATAAAAAACGCCTTACTATACATGGTCGTTTTTTTAACAAAATAAAAAATGCCTTACTATACATGATCGTTTTTTTAGGGGAGAAAAAAACGCCTTACTATACATGGTCGTTTTTTTAACAAAAAAAAAAAAAACAAAAAAAAAAACGCCTTACTATACATGGTCGTTTTTTAAAAAAATAAATAAAAAACGCCTTACTATACAGGGTCGTTTTTTTAACAAAATAAAAAACGCCTTACTATACATGGTCGTTTTTTTAACAAAATAAAAAACGCCTTACTAAACATGGTCGTTTTTTTAACAAAATAAAAAACGCCTTACTATACATGGTCGTTTTTTTAACAAAAATAAAAAACGCCTTACTATACATGGTGTTTTTTTTAACAAAATAAAAAATGCCTTACTATACATGGTCGTTTTTTTAGGGGAGAAAAAAACGCCTTACTATACATGGTCGTTTTTTTAGGGGCGAAAAAAACGCCTTACTATACATGGTCGTTTTTTAGGGGGAAAAAAAACGCCTTACTATACATGGTCGTTTTTTTAACAAAATAAAAAACGCCTTACTATACATGGTCGTTTTTTTAACAAAATAAAAAACGGCTTACTATACATGGTCGTTTTTTTTAACAAAATAAAAAACGCCTTCATACATGGTCGTTTTTTTAACAAAAAAAAAACAAGTCTTACTATACATGGTCGTTTTTTTAATCAAATAAAAAACGCCTTACTATACATTAGGGGTGTTAAAAAAAATCGATTCGGCGATATATCGCGATACTACATCGCGCGATTCTCGAATCGATTCAATAATAGGCAAAATCGATTTTTTTATTTTTATTTTTTTTTTTTTTTTTTTTTTTTTTTTTTTAGGATTCACACCTTAAGCATGGAAGAATGTTATATGAACGGAACATTAAGCCTTAATATTTTATTTTAATGCTGTTTAAACATGAAACAGATTACAACCTCTATAAGACTGAAATTTCAGATAAATAAATAATACATTTTCATATAAATCTTACACTCTACAAGCTTACTGATTAGTATTTTCTAAATTTGAATGAAAAAAAATCGCAACAATCGACTTATAAATTCGTATCGGGATTAATCGGTATCGAATCGAATCGTGACCTGTGAATCGTGATACGAATCGAATCGTCAGGTACGAAGCAATTCACACCCCTACTATACATGGTCGTTTTTTTAGGGGGGGAAAAAACGCCTTACTATACATGGTCGTTTTTTTTATCAAATAAAAAACGCCTTACTATACATGGTCGTTTTTTTAACAAAAAAAAACAACAACAAAAAAAACGCCTTACTATACATGGTCGTTTTTTAAAAAAATAAATAAAAAACGCCTTACTGTACAGGGTCGTTTTTTTAACAAAATAAAAAACGCCTTACTATACATGGTCGTTTTTTTAACAAAATAAAAAACGCCTTACTAAACATGGTCGTTTTTTTAACAAAATAAAAAACGCCTTACTATACATGGTCGTTTTTTTAACAAAAATAAAAACCGCCTTACTATACATGGTGGTTTTTTTAACAAAATAAAAAATGCCTTACTATACATGGTCGTTTTTTTAGGGGAGAAAAAAACGCCTTACTATACATGGTCGTTTTTTTAGGGGCGAAAAAAACGCCTTACTATACATGGTCGTTTTTTAGGGGGAAAAAAAACGCCTTACTATACATGGTCGTTTTTTTAACAAAATAAAAAACGCCTTACTATACATGGTCGTTTTTTTAACAAAATAAAAAACGGCTTACTATACATGGTCGTTTTTTTTAACAAAATAAAAAACGCCTTCATACATGGTCGTTTTTTTAACAAAAAAAAAACAAGTCTTACTATACATGGTCGTTTTTTTAACAAAATAAAAAACGCCTTACTATACATGGTCATTTTTTTAACAAAATAAAAAACGCCTTACTATACATGGTGGTTTTTTTAACAAAATAAAAAACGCCTTACTATACATGGTCGTTTTTTAACAACAACAATAAAAAACGCCTTACTATACATGGTGGTTTTTTTAACAAAATAAAAAACGCCTTACTATACATGGTCGTTTTTTTAACAACAACAATAAAAAACGCCTTACTATACATGGTCGTTTTTTTAACAAAAAAAAAAGAAACGCCTTCATACATGGTCGTTTTTTAAATCAAATAAAAAACGCCTTACTATACATGGTCGTTTTTTTAGGGGGGAAAAAAACGCCTTACTATACATGGTCGTTTTTTAACAACAACAAAAAAAACGCCTTCATACATGGTCGTTTTTTTTAATCAAATAAAAAACGCCTTACTATACATGGTCGTTTTTTTAGGGGGGAAAAAAACGCCTTACTATACATGGTCGTTTTTTTAACAAAAAAAAAAAAACGCCTTACTATACATGGTCGTTTTTTTAACAAAATAAAAAACGACTTACTATACATGGTCGTTTTTTTAACAAAATAAAAAACGCCTTACTATACATGGTCATTTTTTTAACAAAATAAAAAACGCCTTACTATACATGGTCATTTTTTTTAACAAAATAAAAAACGCCTTACTATACATGGTCATTTTTTTAACAAAATAAAAAACGCCTTACTATACATGGTCGTTTTTTTAAGGGAGAAAAAAACGCCTTACTATACATGGTCGTTTTTTTAACAACAACAACAAAAAAACGCCTTACTATACATGGTCGTTTTTTTAACAAAAAAAAAAAAAACGCCTTCATACATGGTCGTTTTTTTAATCAAATAAAAAACGCCTTACTATACATGGTCGTTTTTTTAGGGGGAAAAAAAACGCCTTACTATACATGGTCGTTTTTTTTTTTTATCAAATAAAAAACGCCTTACTATATATGGTCGTTTTTTAACAAAAAAAAAAAAACGCCTTACTATACATGGTGTTATTTTTTAGGGGGGAAAAAAACGCCTTACTATACATGGTCATTTTTTTAACAAAATAAAAAACGCCTTACTATACATGGTCGTTTTTTTAACAAAATAAAAAACGCCTTACTATACATGGTCGTTTTTTTAACAAAATAAAAAATGCCTTACTATACATGATCGTTTTTTTAGGGGAGAAAAAAACGCCTTACTATACATGGTCGTTTTTTTAGGGGGGAAAAAAACGCCTTACTATACATGGTCGTTTTTTTAGGGGGGAAAAAAACGCCTTACTATACATGGTCGTTTTTTTAACAAAAAAACAAAAACAAAAAAAAAAACGCCTTACTATACATGGTCGTTTTTTAAAAAAATAAATAAAAAACGCCTTACTATACAGGGTCGTTTTTTTAACAAAATAAAAAACGCCTTACTATACATGGTCGTTTTTTTAACAAAATAAAAAACGGCTTACTATACATGGTCGTTTTTTTTAACAAAATAAAAAACGCCTTCATACATGGTCGTTTTTTTAACAAAAAAAAAACAAGTCTTACTATACATGGTCGTTTTTTTAATCAAATAAAAAACGCCTTACTATACATTAGGGGTGTTAAAAAAAATCGATTCGGCGATATATCGCGATACTACATCGCGCGATTCTCGAATCGATTCAATAATAGGCAAAATCGATTTTTTTTTTTTTTTTTTTTTTTTTTTTTTTTTTTTTTTTTAGGATTCACACCTTAAGCATGGAAGAATGTTATATGAACGGAACATTAAGCCTTAATATTTTATTTTAATGCTGTTTAAACATGAAACAGATTACAACCTCTATAAGACTGAAATTTCAGATAAATAAATAATACATTTTCATATAAATCTTACACTCTACAAGCTTACTGATTAGTATTTTCTAAATTTGAATGAAAAAAAATCGCAACAATCGACTTATAAATTCGTATCGGGATTAATCGGTATCGAATCGAATCGTGACCTGTGAATCGTGATACGAATCGAATCGTCAGGTACGAAGCAATTCACACCCCTACTATACATGGTCGTTTTTTTAGGGGGGGAAAAAACGCCTTACTATACATGGTCGTTTTTTTTATCAAATAAAAAACGCCTTACTATACATGGTCGTTTTTTTAACAAAAAAAAACAACAACAAAAAAACCGCCTTACTATACATGGTCGTTTTTTAAAAAAATAAATAAAAAACGCCTTACTGTACAGGGTCGTTTTTTTAACAAAATAAAAAACGCCTTACTATACATGGTCGTTTTTTTAACAAAATAAAAAACGCCTTACTAAACATGGTCGTTTTTTTAACAAAATAAAAAACGCCTTACTATACATGGTCGTTTTTTTAACAAAAATAAAAAACGCCTTACTATACATGGTGGTTTTTTTAACAAAATAAAAAATGCCTTACTATACATGGTCGTTTTTTTAGGGGAGAAAAAAACGCCTTACTATACATGGTCGTTTTTTTAGGGGCGAAAAAAACGCCTTACTATACATGGTCGTTTTTTAGGGGGAAAAAAAACGCCTTACTATACATGGTCGTTTTTTTAACAAAATAAAAAACGCCTTACTATACATGGTCGTTTTTTTAACAAAATAAAAAACGGCTTACTATACATGGTCGTTTTTTTTAACAAAATAAAAAACGCCTTCATACATGGTCGTTTTTTTAACAAAAAAAAAACAAGTCTTACTATACATGGTCGTTTTTTTAACAAAATAAAAAACGCCTTACTATACATGGTCATTTTTTTAACAAAATAAAAAACGCCTTACTATACATGGTGGTTTTTTTAACAAAATAAAAAACGCCTTACTATACATGGTCGTTTTTTAACAACAACAATAAAAAACGCCTTACTATACATGGTGGTTTTTTTAACAAAATAAAAAACGCCTTACTATACATGGTCGTTTTTTTAACAACAACAATAAAAAACGCCTTACTATACATGGTCGTTTTTTTAACAAAAAAAAAAGAAACGCCTTCATACATGGTCGTTTTTTTAATCAAATAAAAAACGCCTTACTATACATGGTCGTTTTTTTAGGGGGGAAAAAAACGCCTTACTATACATGGTCGTTTTTTAACAACAACAAAAAAAACGCCTTCATACATGGTCGTTTTTTTTAATCAAATAAAAAACGCCTTACTATACATGGTCGTTTTTTTAGGGGGGAAAAAAACGCCTTACTATACATGGTCGTTTTTTTAACAAAAAAAAAAAATGCCTTACTATACATGGTCGTTTTTTTAACAAAAATAAAAAACGCCTTACTATACATGGTCGTTTTTTTAACAAAATAAAAAACGACTTACTATACATGGTCGTTTTTTTAACAAAATAAAAAACGCCTTACTATACATGGTCATTTTTTTAACAAAATAAAAAACGCCTTACTATACATGGTCATTTTTTTTAACAAAATAAAAAACGCCTTACTATACATGGTCATTTTTTTAACAAAATAAAAAACGCCTTACTATACATGGTCGTTTTTTTAAGGGAGAAAAAAACGCCTTACTATACATGGTCGTTTTTTTAACAACAACAACAAAAAAACGCCTTACTATACATGGTCGTTTTTTTAACAAAAAAAAAAAAAACGCCTTCATACATGGTCGTTTTTTTAATCAAATAAAAAACGCCTTACTATACATGGTCGTTTTTTTAGGGGGAAAAAAAACGCCTTACTATACATGGTCGTTTTTTTTTTTATCAAATAAAAAACGCCTTACTATATATGGTCGTTTTTTAACAAAAAAAAAAAAAACGCCTTACTATACATGGTGTTTTTTTTAATCTAATAAAAAATGCCTTACTATACATGGTCGTTTTTTTAACAAAATAAAAAACGCCTTACTATACATGGTCATTTTTTTAACAAAATAAAAAACGCCTTACTATACATGGTCATTTTTTTAACAAAATAAAAAACGCCTTACTATACATGGTCATTTTTTTAACAAAATAAAAAACGCCTTACTATACATGGTCATTTTTTTAACAAAATAAAAAACGCCTTACTATACATGGTGTTATTTTTTAGGGGGGAAAAAAACGCCTTACTATACATGGTCATTTTTTTAACAAAATAAAAAACGCCTTACTATACATGGTCGTTTTTTTAACAAAATAAAAAACGCCTTACTATACATGGTCGTTTTTTTAACAAAATAAAAAATGCCTTACTATACATGATCGTTTTTTTAGGGGAGAAAAAAACGCCTTACTATACATGGTCGTTTTTTTAGGGGGGAAAAAAACGCCTTACTATACATGGTCGTTTTTTTAGGGGGGAAAAAAACGCCTTACTATACATGGTCGTTTTTTTAACAAAAAACAAAAAACAAAAAAAAAAACGCCTTACTATACATGGTCGTTTTTTAAAAAAATAAATAAAAAACGCCTTACTATACAGGGTCGTTTTTTTAACAAAATAAAAAACGCCTTACTATACATGGTCGTTTTTTTAACAAAATAAAAAACGCCTTACTAAACATGGTCGTTTTTTTAACAAAATAAAAAACGCCTTACTATACATGGTCGTTTTTTTAACAAAAATAAAAAACGCCTTACTATACATGGTGTTTTTTTTTAACAAAATAAAAAATGCCTTACTATACATGGTCGTTTTTTTAGGGGAGAAAAAAACGCCTTACTATACATGGTCGTTTTTTTAGGGGCGAAAAAAACGCCTTACTATACATGGTCGTTTTTTAGGGGGAAAAAAAACGCCTTACTATACATGGTCGTTTTTTTAACAAAATAAAAAACGCCTTACTATACATGGTCGTTTTTTTAACAAAATAAAAAACGGCTTACTATACATGGTCGTTTTTTTTAACAAAATAAAAAACGCCTTCATACATGGTCGTTTTTTTAACAAAAAAAAAACAAGTCTTACTATACATGGTCGTTTTTTTAATCAAATAAAAAACGCCTTACTATACATTAGGGGTGTTAAAAAAAAATCGATTCGGCGATATATCGCGATACTACATCGCGCGATTCTCGAATCGATTCAATAATAGGCAAAATCGATTTTTTTTTTTTTTTTTTTTTTTTTTTTTTTTTTTTTTTTTTTAGGATTCACACCTTAAGCATGGAAGAATGTTATATGAACGGAACATTAAGCCTTAATATTTTATTTTAATGCTGTTTAAACATGAAACAGATTACAACCTCTATAAGACTGAAATTTCAGATAAATAAATAATACATTTTCATATAAATCTTACACTCTACAAGCTTACTGATTAGTATTTTCTAAATTTGAATGAAAAAAAATCGCAACAATCGACTTATAAATTCGTATCGGGATTAATCGGTATCGAATCGAATCGTGACCTGTGAATCGTGATACGAATCGAATCGTCAGGTACGAAGCAATTCACACCCCTACTATACATGGTCGTTTTTTTAGGGGGGGAAAAAACGCCTTACTATACATGGTCGTTTTTTTTTATCAAATAAAAAACGCCTTACTATACATGGTCGTTTTTTTAACAAAAAAAAACAAAACAAAAAAAAACGCCTTACTATACATGGTCGTTTTTTAAAAAAATAAATAAAAAACGCCTTACTATACAGGGTCGTTTTTTTAACAAAATAAAAAACGCCTTACTATACATGGTCGTTTTTTTAACAAAATAAAAAACGCCTTACTAAACATGGTCGTTTTTTTAACAAAATAAAAAACGCCTTACTATACATGGTCGTTTTTTTAACAAAAATAAAAAACGCCTTACTATACATGGTGGTTTTTTTAACAAAATAAAAAATGCCTTACTATACATGGTCGTTTTTTTAGGGGAGAAAAAAACGCCTTACTATACATGGTCGTTTTTTTAGGGGCGAAAAAAACGCCTTACTATACAAGGTCGTTTTTTAGGGGGAAAAAAAACGCCTTACTATACATGGTCGTTTTTTTAACAAAATAAAAAACGCCTTACTATACATGGTCGTTTTTTTAACAAAATAAAAAACGGCTTACTATACATGGTCGTTTTTTTTAACAAAATAAAAAACGCCTTCATACATGGTCGTTTTTTTAACAAAAAAAAAACAAGTCTTACTATACATGGTCGTTTTTTTAACAAAATAAAAAACGCCTTACTATACATGGTCATTTTTTTAACAAAATAAAAAACGCCTTACTATACATGGTGGTTTTTTTAACAAAATAAAAAACGCCTTACTATACATGGTCGTTTTTTAACAACAACAATAAAAAACGCCTTACTATACATGGTGGTTTTTTTAACAAAATAAAAAACGCCTTACTATACATGGTCGTTTTTTTAACAACAACAATAAAAAACGCCTTACTATACATGGTCGTTTTTTTAACAAAAAAAAAAGAAACGCCTTCATACATGGTCGTTTTTTTAATCAAATAAAAAACGCCTTACTATACATGGTCGTTTTTTTAGGGGGAAAAAAAACGCCTTACTATACATGGTCGTTTTTTAACAACAACAAAAAAAACGCCTTCATACATGGTCGTTTTTTTTAATCAAATAAAAAACGCCTTACTATACATGGTCGTTTTTTTAGGGGGGAAAAAAACGCCTTACTATACATGGTCGTTTTTTTAACAAAATAAAAAACGCCTTACTATACATGGTCGTTTTTTTAACAAAATAAAAAACGCCTTACTCTACATGGTCATTTTTTTAACAAAATAAAAAACGCCTTACTATACATGGTCATTTTTTTTAACAAAATAAAAAACGCCTTACTATACATGGTCATTTTTTTAACAAAATAAAAAACGCCTTACTATACATGGTCGTTTTTTTAAGGGAGAAAAAAACGCCTTACTATACATGGTCGTTTTTTTAACAACAACAACAAAAAAGCGCCTTACTATACATGGTCGTTTTTTTAACAAAAAAAAAAAAAACGCCTTCATACATGGTCGTTTTTTTAATCAAATAAAAAACGCCTTACTATACATGGTCGTTTTTTTAGGGGGAAAAAAAACGCCTTACTATACATGGTCGTTTTTTTTTTTTTATCAAATAAAAAACGCCTTACTATATATGGTCGTTTTTTAACAAAAAAAAAAAAAACGCCTTACTATACATGGTGTTTTTTTTAATCAAATAAAAAACGCCTTACTATACATGGTCGTTTTTTTAACAAAATAAAAAACGGCTTACTATACATGGTCGTTTTTTTAACAAAATAAAAAACGGCTTACTATACATGGTCGTTTTTTTAACAAAATAAAAAACGGCTTACTATACATGGTCGTTTTTTTTAACAAAATAAAAAACGCCTTCATACATGGTCGTTTTTTTAACAAAAAAAAAACAAGTCTTACTATACATGGTCGTTTTTTTAATCAAATAAAAAACGCCTTACTATACATGGTCGTTTAAAAAAAACAAAAAAAAACCGCCTTACTATACATGGTCGTTTTTTTAACAAAATAAAAAACGCCTTACTATACATGGTCGTTTTTTTAACAAAATAAAAAACGCCTTACTATACATGGTCGTTTTTTTAACAAAATAAAAAATGCCTTACTAGACATGGTCGTTTTTTTAGGGGAGAAAAAAACGCCTTACTATACATGGTCGTTTTTTTAGGGGCGAAAAAAACGCCTTACTATACATGGTCGTTTTTTTAACAAAATAAAAAACGCCTTACTATACATGGTCGTTTTTTTAACAAAAATAAAAAACGCCTTACTATACATGGTCGTTTTTTTAACAAAATAAAAAACGCCTTACTATACATGGTCGTTTTTTTAACAAAAATAAAAAACGCCTTACTATACATGGTCGTTTTTTTAACAAAATAAAAAACACCTTACTATACATGGTCATTTTTTTAACAAAATAAAAAACGCCTTACTATACATGGTCAGTTTTTTAACAAAATAAAAAACGCCTTACTATACATGGTCGTTTTTTTAACAACAACAAAAAAAAACGCCTTACTATACATGGTCGTTTTAAAAAAAAAAAAAAAAAAAAAAAAAAAACGCCTTACTATACATGGTCGTTTTTTTAACAAAAAAAAAAAAATGCCTTACTATACATGGTCATTTTTTTAACAAAATAAAAAATGCCTTACTATACATGGTCGTTTTTTTAGGGGAGAAAAAAACGCCTTACTATACATGGTCGTTTTTTTAGGGGCGAAAAAAACGCCTTACTATACATGGTCGTTTTTTTAGGGGGGAAAAAAACGCCTTACTATACATGGTCGTTTTTTTAACAAAATAAAAAACGCCTTACTATACATGGTCGTTTTTTTAACAAAATAAAAAACGCCTTACTATACATGGTCATTTTTTTAACAAAATAAAAAACGCCTTACTATACATGGTCATTTTTTTTAACAAAATAAAAAACGCCTTACTATACATGGTCATTTTTTTAACAAAATAAAAAACGCCTTACTATACATGGTCGTTTTTTTAAGGGAGAAAAAAACGCCTTACTATACATGGTCGTTTTTTTAACAACAACAACAAAAAAACGCCTTACTATACATGGTCGTTTTTTTAACAAAAAAAAAAAAAACGCCTTCATACATGGTCGTTTTTTTAATCAAATAAAAAACGCCTTACTATACATGGTCGTTTTTTTAGGGGGAAAAAAAACGCCTTACTATACATGGTCGTTTTTTTTTTTATCAAATAAAAAACGCCTTACTATATATGGTCGTTTTTTAACAAAAAAAAAAAAAACGCCTTACTATACATGGTGTTTTTTTTAATCAAATAAAAAACGCCTTACTATACATGGTCGTTTTTTTAACAAAATAAAAAACGGCTTACTATACATGGTCGTTTTTTTAACAAAATAAAAAACGGCTTACTATACATGGTCGTTTTTTTAACAAAATAAAAAACGGCTTACTATACATGGTCGTTTTTTTTAACAAAATAAAAAACGCCTTCATACATGGTCGTTTTTTTAACAAAAAAAAAACAAGTCTTACTATACATGGTCGTTTTTTTAATCAAATAAAAAACGCCTTACTATACATGGTCGTTTAAAAAAAACAAAAAAAAAACGCCTTACTATACATGGTCGTTTTTTTAACAAAATAAAAAACGCCTTACTATACATGGTCGTTTTTTTAACAAAATAAAAAACGCCTTACTATACATGGTCGTTTTTTTAACAAAATAAAAAATGCCTTACTAGACATGGTCGTTTTTTTAGGGGAGAAAAAAACGCCTTACTATACATGGTCGTTTTTTTAGGGGCGAAAAAAACGCCTTACTATACATGGTCGTTTTTTTAACAAAATAAAAAACGCCTTACTATACATGGTCGTTTTTTTAACAAAAATAAAAAACGCCTTACTATACATGGTCGTTTTTTTAACAAAATAAAAAACGCCTTACTATACATGGTCGTTTTTTTAACAAAAATAAAAAACGCCTTACTATACATGGTCGTTTTTTTAACAAAATAAAAAACACCTTACTATACATGGTCATTTTTTTAACAAAATAAAAAACGCCTTACTATACATGGTCAGTTTTTTAACAAAATAAAAAACGCCCTACTATACATGGTGGTTTTTTTAACAAAATAAAAAACGCCTTACTATACATGGTCGTTTTTTTAACAACAACAAAAAAAAACGCCTTACTATACATGGTCGTTTTAAAAAAAACAAAAAAAAACGCCTTACTATACATGGTCGTTTTTTTAACAAAAAAAAAAAAATGCCTTACTATACATGGTCATTTTTTTAACAAAATAAAAAACGCCTTACTATACATGGTCGTTTTTTTAGGGGGAAAAAAAACGCCTTACTATACATGGTCGTTTTTTTTTTTATCAAATAAAAAACGCCTTACTATACATGGTCGTTTTTTAACAAAAAAAAAAAAAAAACGCCTTACTATACATGGTGTTTTTTTTAATCAAATAAAAAACGCCTTACTATACATAGTCGTTTTTTTTAACAAAATAAAAAACGGCTTACTATACATGGTCGTTTTTTTAACAAAATAAAAAACGGCTTACTATACATGGTCGTTTTTTTTAACAAAATAAAAAATGCCTTCATACATGGTCGTTTTTTTAACAAAAAAACAACAAGTCTTACTATACATGGTCGTTTTTTTAATCAAATAAAAAACGCCTTACTATACATGGTCGTTTAAAAAAAAACACAAAAAAACGCCTTACTATACATGGTCGTTTTTTTAACAAAATAAAAAACGCCTTACTATACATGGTCATTTTTTTAACAAAATAAAAAACGCCTTACTATACATGGTCGTTTTTTTAGGGGGGAAAAAAACGCCTTACTATACATGGTCGTTTTTTTAACAACAACAACAAAAAAACGCCTTACTATACATGGTCGTTTTTTTAACAAAAAAAAAAAAACGCCTTCATACATGGTCGTTTTTTTAATCAAATAAAAAACGCCTTACTATACATGGTCGTTTTTTTAGGGGGAAAAAAAACGCCTTACTATACATGGTCGTTTTTTTTTTTATCAAATAAAAAACGCCTTACTATACATGGTCGTTTTTTAACAAAAAAAAAAAAAAACGCCTTACTATACATGGTGTTTTTTTTAATCAAATAAAAAACGCCTTACTATACATAGTCGTTTTTTTAACAAAATAAAAAACGGCTTACTATACATGGTCGTTTTTTTAACAAAATAAAAAACGGCTTACTATACATGGTCGTTTTTTTTAACAAAATAAAAAATGCCTTCATACATGGTCGTTTTTTTAACAAAAAAACAACAAGTCTTACTATACATGGTCGTTTTTTTAATCAAATAAAAAACGCCTTACTATACATGGTCGTTTAAAAAAAAACAAAAAAAAACGCCTTACTATACATGGTCGTTTTTTTAACAAAATAAAAAACGCCTTACTATACATGGTCATTTTTTTAACAAAATAAAAAACGCCTTACTATACATGGTCGTTTTTTTAACAAAATAAAAAACGCCTTACTATACATGGTCGTTTTTTTAACAAAATAAAAAATGCCTTACTATACATGGTCGTTTTTTTAGGGGAGAAAAAAACGCCTTACTATACATGGTCGTTTTTTTAGGGGCGAAAAAAGCGCCTTACTATACATGGTCGTTTTTTTAACAAAATAAAAAACGCCTTACTATACATGGTCGTTTTTTTAACAAAATAAAAAACGCCTTACTATACATGGTCGTTTTTTTAACAAAATAAAAAACGCCTTACTATACATGGTCGTTTTTTTAACAAAATAAAAAACGCCTTACTATACATGGTCGTTTTTTTAACAAAATAAAAAACGCCTTACTATACATGGTCATTTTTTTAACAAAATAAAAAACGCCTTACTATACATGGTCATTTTTTTAACAAAATAAAAAACGCCTTACTATACATGGTCATTTTTTTAACAAAATAAAAAACGCCTTACAAAACATGGTCGTTTTTTTAGGGGGGAAAAAAACGCCTTACTATACATGGTCGTTTTTTTAACAACAACAACAATAAAACGCCTTACTATACATGGTCGTTTTTTTAACAAAAAAAAAAAAAAAACGCCTTCATACATGGTCGTTTTTTTAATCAAATAAAAAACGCCTTACTATACATGGTCGTTGTTTTAGGGGGAAAAAAACCGCCTTACTATACATGGTCATTTTTTTTTTTATCAAATAAAAACGCCTTACTATATATGGTCGTTTTTTAACAAAAAAAAAAAAAACGCCTTACTGTACATGGTGTTTTTTTTAATCAAATAAAAAACGCCTTACTATACATGGTCGTTTTTTTAACAAAATAAAAAACGGCTTACTATACATGGTCGTTTTTTTAACAAAATAAAAAACGGCTTACTATACATGGTCGTTTTTTTTAACAAAATAAAAAACGCCTTCATACATGGTCGTTTTTTTAACAAAAGAAAAACAAGTCTTACTATACATGGTCGTTTTTTTAATCAAATAAAAAACGCCTTACTATACATGGTCGTTTAAAAAAAACAAAAAAAACAACGCCTTACTATACATGGTCGTTTTTTTAACAAAATAAAAAACGCCTTACTATACATTGTCATTTTTTTAACAAAAATAAAAAACGCCTTACTATACATGGTCGTTTTTTTAACAAAATAAAAAACGCCTTACTATACATGGTCGTTTTTTTAACAAAAATAAAAAACGCCTTACTATACATGGTCGTTTTTTTAACAAAATAAAAAACGCCTTACTATACATGGTCGTTTTTTTAACAAAAATAAAAAACGCCTTACTATACATGGTCGTTTTTTTAACAAAATAAAAAACGCCTTACTATACATGGTCATTTTTTTAACAAAATAAAAAACGCCTTACTATACATGGTCAGTTTTTTAACAAAATAAAAAACGCCCTACTATACATGGTGGTTTTTTTAACAAAATAAAAAACGCCTTACTATACATGGTCGTTTTTTTAACAAAATAAAAAACGCCTTACTATACATGGTCGTTTTTTTAACAAAATAAAAAACGCCTTACTATACATGGTCGTTTTTTTAACAAAAATAAAAAACGCCTTACTATATATGGTCGTTTTTTTAACAAAATAAAAAACGCCTTACTATACATGGTCGTTTTTTTAACAAAAATAAAAAACGCCTTACTATACATGGTCGTTTTTTAACAAAATAAAAAACGCCCTACTATACATGGTGGTTTTTTTAACAAAATAAAAAACGCCTTACTATACATGGTCGTTTTTTTAACAACAACAAAAAAAAACGCCTTACTATACATGGTCGTTTAAAAAAAAAAAAAAAAAACGCCTTACTATACATGGTCGTTTTTTTAACAAAAAAAAAAAATGCCTTACTATACATGGTCATTTTTTTAACAAAATAAAAAATGCCTTACTATACATGGTCGTTTTTTTAGGGGAGAAAAAAACGCCTTACTATACATGGTCGTTTTTTTAGGGGCGAAAAAAACGCCTTACTATACATGGTCGTTTTTTTAGGGGGAAAAAAAACGCCTTACTATACATGGTCGTTTTTTTAACAAAATAAAAAACGCCTTACTATACATGGTCGTTTTTTTAACAAAAATAAAAAACGCCTTACTATACATGGTCGTTTTTTTAACAAAATAAAAAACGCCTTACTATACATGGTCATTTTTTTAACAAAATAAAAAACGCCTTACTATACATGGTCATTTTTTTAACAAAATAAAAAACGCCTTACTATACATGGTCATTTTTTTAACAAAATAAAAAACGCCTTACTATACATGGTGTTTACCATACATGGTGTTATTTTTTAGGGGGAAAAAAAACGCCTTACTATACATGGTCATTTTTTTAACAAAATAAAAAACGCCTTACTATACATGGTCGTTTTTTTAGGGGGGAAAAAAACGCCTTACTATACATGGTCGTTTTTTTAACAACAACAACAAAAAAACGCCTTACTATACATGGTCGTTTTTTTAACAAAAAAAAAAAAAACGCCTTCATACATGGTCGTTTTTTTAATCAAATAAAAAACGCCTTACTATACATGGTCGTTTTTTTAGGGGGAAAAAAAACGCCTTACTATACATGGTCGTTTTTTTTTTTATCAAATAAAAAACGCCTTACTATACATGGTCGTTTTTTAACAAAAAAAAAAAAAAAAACGCCTTACTATACATGGTGTTTTTTTTAATCAAATAAAAAACGCCTTACTATACATAGTCGTTTTTTTTAACAAAATAAAAAACGGCTTACTATACATGGTCGTTTTTTTAACAAAATAAAAAACGGCTTACTATACATGGTCGTTTTTTTTAACAAAATAAAAAATGCCTTCATACATGGTCGTTTTTTTAACAAAAAAACAACAAGTCTTACTATACATGGTCGTTTTTTTAATCAAATAAAAAACGCCTTACTATACATGGTCGTTTAAAAAAAAACAAAAAAAAACGCCTTACTATACATGGTCGTTTTTTTAACAAAATAAAAAACGCCTTACTATACATGGTCATTTTTTTAACAAAATAAAAAACGCCTTACTATACATGGTCGTTTTTTTAGGGGGGAAAAAAACGCCTTACTATACATGGTCGTTTTTTTAACAACAACAACAAAAAAACGCCTTACTATACATGGTCGTTTTTTTAACAAAAAAAAAAAAAACGCCTTCATACATGGTCGTTTTTTTAATCAAATAAAAAACGCCTTACTATACATGGTCGTTTTTTTAGGGGGAAAAAAAACGCCTTACTATACATGGTCGTTTTTTTTTTTTATCAAATAAAAAACGCCTTACTATACATGGTCGTTTTTTAACAAAAAAAAAAAAAAACGCCTTACTATACATGGTGTTTTTTTTAATCAAATAAAAAACGCCTTACTATACATAGTCGTTTTTTTAACAAAATAAAAAACGGCTTACTATACATGGTCGTTTTTTTAACAAAATAAAAAACGGCTTACTATACATGGTCGTTTTTTTTAACAAAATAAAAAATGCCTTCATACATGGTCGTTTTTTTAACAAAAAAACAACAAGTCTTACTATACATGGTCGTTTTTTTAATCAAATAAAAAACGCCTTACTATACATGGTCGTTTAAAAAAAAACAAAAAAAAACGCCTTACTATACATGGTCGTTTTTTTAACAAAATAAAAAACGCCTTACTATACATGGTCATTTTTTTAACAAAATAAAAAACGCCTTACTATACATGGTCGTTTT
Source organism: Festucalex cinctus (assembly GCF_051991245.1). Taxonomy (NCBI): domain Eukaryota; kingdom Metazoa; phylum Chordata; class Actinopteri; order Syngnathiformes; family Syngnathidae; genus Festucalex; species Festucalex cinctus. Next base: position 12,213,111 of record NC_135428.1, on the reverse strand, counting down.
TTTAACAAAATAAAAAACGCCTTACTATACATGGTCGTTTTTTTAACAAAATAAAAAATGCCTTACTATACATGGTCGTTTTTTTAGGGGAGAAAAAAACGCCTTACTATACATGGTCGTTTTTTTAGGGGCGAAAAAAGCGCCTTACTATACATGGTCGTTTTTTTAACAAAATAAAAAACGCCTTACTATACATGGTCGTTTTTTTAACAAAATAAAAAACGCCTTACTATACATGGTCGTTTTTTTAACAAAATAAAAAACGCCTTACTATACATGGTCGTTTTTTTAACAAAATAAAAAACGCCTTACTATACATGGTCGTTTTTTTAACAAAATAAAAAACGCCTTACTATACATGGTCATTTTTTTAACAAAATAAAAAACGCCTTACTATACATGGTCATTTTTTTAACAAAATAAAAAACGCCTTACTATACATGGTCATTTTTTTAACAAAATAAAAAACGCCTTACAAAACATGGTCGTTTTTTTAGGGGGGAAAAAAACGCCTTACTATACATGGTCGTTTTTTTAACAACAACAACAAAAAAACGCCTTACTATACATGGTCGTTTTTTTAACAACAAAAAAAAAAAAACGCCTTCATACATGGTCGTTTTTTTAATCAAATAAAAAACGCCTTACTATACATGGTCGTTGTTTTAGGGGGAAAAAAACCGCCTTACTATACATGGTCATTTTTTTTTTTAGCAAATAAAAACGCCTTACTATACATGGTCGTTTTTTTAACAAAATAAAAAACGCCTTACTATACATGGTCGTTTTTTTAACAAAATAAAAAACGCCTTACTATACATGGTCGTTTTTTTAACAAAAATAAAAAACGCCTTACTATACATGGTCGTTTTTTTAACAAAATAAAAAACGCCTTACTATACATGGTCGTTTTTTTAACAAAAATAAAAAACGCCTTACTATACATGGTCGTTTTTTTAACAAAATAAAAAACGCCTTACTATACATGGTGGGTTTTTTTAACAAAATAAAAAACGCCTTACTATACATGGTCGTTTTTTTAACAACAACAAAAAAAAACGCCTTACTACACATGGTCGTTTAAAAAAAAAAAAAAAAAAAAAAAAAAAAAAACGCCTTACTATACATGGTCGTTTTTTTAACAAAAAAAAAAAAACGCCTTACTATACATGGTCGTTTTTTTAACAAAAAAAAAAAATGCCTTACTATACATGGTCATTTTTTTAACAAAATAAAAAATGCCTTACTATACATGGTCGTTTTTTTAGGGGAGAAAAAAACGCCTTACTATACATGGTCGTTTTTTTAGGGGCGAAAAAAACGCCTTACTATACATGGTCGTTTTTTTAGGGGGAAAAAAAACGCCTTACTATACATGGTCGTTTTTTTAACAAAATAAAAAACGCCTTACTATACATGGTCGTTTTTTTAACAAAAATAAAAAACGCCTTACTATACATGGTCGTTTTTTTAACAAAATAAAAAACGCCTTACTATACATGGTCATTTTTTTAACAAAATAAAAAACGCCTTACTAAACATGGTCATTTTTTTAACAAAATAAAAAACGCCTTACTATACATGGTCATTTTTTTAACAAAATAAAAAACGCCTTACTATACATGGTGTTATTTTTTAGGGGGAAAAAAAACGCCTTACTATACATGGTCATTTTTTTAACAAAATAAAAAACGCCTTACTATACATGTTCGTTTTTTTAGGGGGGAAAAAAACGCCTTACTATACATGGTCGTTTTTTTAACAAAATAAAAAACGGCTTACTATACATGGTCGTTTTTTTAACAAAATAAAAAACGGCTTACTATACATGGTCGTTTTTTTTAACAAAATAAAAAACGCCTTCATACATGGTCGTTTTTTTAACAAAAAAACAACAAGTCTTACTATACATGGTCGTTTTTTTAATCAAATAAAAAACGCCTTACTATACATGGTCGTTTAAAAAAAAACAAAAAAAAACGCCTTACTATACATGGTCGTTTTTTTTAACAAAATAAAAAACGCCTTACTATACATGGTCATTTTTTTAACAAAATAAAAAACGCCTTACTATACATGGTCGTTTTTTTAACAAAATAAAAAACGCCTTACTATACATGGTCGTTTTTTTAACAAAATAAAAAATGCCTTACTATACATGGTCGTTTTTTTAGGGGAGAAAAAAACGCCTTACTATACATGGTCGTTTTTTTAGGGGCGAAAAAAGCGCCTTACTATACATGGTCGTTTTTTTAACAAAATAAAAAACGCCTTACTATATACATGGTCGTTTTTTTAACAAAAATAAAAAACGCCTTACTATACATGGTCGTTTTTTTAACAAAATAAAAAACGCCTTACTATACATGGTCGTTTTTTTAACAAAATAAAAAACGCCTTACTATACATGGTCGTTTTTTTAACAAAAATAAAAAACGCCTTACTATACATGGTCGTTTTTTTAACAAAATAAAAAACGCCTTACTATACATGGTCGTTTTTTTAACAAAATAAAAAACGCCTTACTATACATGGTCGTTTTTTTAGGGGGGAAAAAAACGCCTTACTATACATGGTCGTTTTTTTAACAACAACAACAAAAAAACGCCTTACTATACATGGTCGTTTTTTTAACAAAAAAAAAAAAAAACGCCTTCACACATGGTCGTTTTTTTAATCAAATAAAAAACGCCTTACTATACATGGTCGTTTTTTTAGGGGGAAAAAAAACGCCTTACTATACATGGTCATTTTTTTTTTTATCAAATAAAAAACGCCTTACTATATATGGTCGTTTTTTAACAAAAAAAAAAAAAAACGCCTTACTATACATGGTGTTTTTTTTAATCAAATAAAAAACGCCTTACTATACATGGTCGTTTTTTTAACAAAATAAAAAACGGCTTACTATACTTGGTCGTTTTTTTAACAAAATAAAAAACGGCTTGCTATACATGGTCGTTTTTTTTAACAAAATAAAAAACGCCTTCATACATGGTCGTTTTTTTAACAAAAAAAAAACAAGTCTTACTATACATGGTCGTTTTTTTAATCAAATAAAAAACGCCTTACTATACATGGTCGTTTAAAAAAAACACAAAAAAAAACGCCTTACTATACATGGTCGTTTTTTTAACAAAATAAAAAACGCCTTACTATACATGGTCATTTTTTTAACAAAATAAAAAACGCCTTACTATACATGGTCGTTTTTTTAACAAAATAAAAAACGCCTTACTATACATGGTCGTTTTTTTAACAAAATAAAAAATGCCTTACTATACATGGTCGTTTTTTTAGGGGAGAAAAAAACGCCTTACTATACATGGTCGTTTTTTTAACAAAATAAAAAACGCCTTACTATACATGGTCGTTTTTTTAACAAAAATAAAAAACGCCTTACTATACATGGTCGTTTTTTTAACAAAATAAAAAACGCCTTACTATACATGGTCGTTTTTTTAACAAAAATAAAAAACGCCTTACTATACATGGTCATTTTTTTAACAAAATAAAAAACGCCTTACTATACATGGTCGTTTTTTTAACAAAATAAAAAACGCCTTACTATACATGGTCGTTTTTTTTAACAAAAATAAAAAACGCCTTACTATACATGGTAGTTTTTTTAACAAAATAAAAAACGCCTTACTATACATGGTCATTTTTTTAACAAAATAAAAAACGCCTTACTATACATGGTCAGTTTTTTAACAAAATAAAAAACGCCCTACTATACATGGTGGTTTTTTTAACAAAATAAAAAACGCCTTACTATACATGGTCGTTTTTTTAACAACAACAAAAAAAAACGCCTTACTACACATGGTCGTTTTAAAAAAAAAAAAAAAAAAAAAAAAAAAAAAACGCCTTACTATACATGGTCGTTTTTTTAACAAAAAAAAAAAAAAATGCCTTACTATACATGGTCATTTTTTTAACAAAATAAAAAATGCCTTACTATACATGGTCGTTTTTTTAGGGGAGAAAAAAACGCCTTACTATACATGGTCGTTTTTTTAGGGGCGAAAAAAACGCCTTACTATACATGGTCGTTTTTTTAGGGGGAAAAAAAACGCCTTACTATACATGGTCGTTTTTTTAACAAAATAAAAAACGCCTTACTATACATGGTCGTTTTTTTAACAAAAATAAAAAACGCCTTACTATACATGGTCGTTTTTTTAACAAAATAAAAAACGCCTTACTATACATGGTCATTTTTTTAACAAAATAAAAAACGCCTTACTATACATGGTCATTTTTTTAACAAAATAAAAAACGCCTTACTATACATGGTCATTTTTTTAACAAAATAAAAAACGCCTTACTATACATGGTGTTATTTTTTAGGGGGAAAAAAAACGCCTTACTATACATGGTCATTTTTTTAACAAAATAAAAAAAGCCTTACTATACATGGTCGTTTTTTTAGGGGGGAAAAAAACGCCTTACTATACTATGGTGTTTTTTTTAATCAAATAAAAAACGCCTTACTATACATGGTCGTTTTTTTTAACAAAATAAAAAACGCCTTCATACATGGTCGTTTTTTTAACAAAAAAAAAACAAGTCTTACTATACATGGTCGTTTTTTTAATCAAATAAAAAACGCCTTACTATACATGGTCGTTTAAAAAAAACAAAAAAAAAAACGCCTTACTATACATGGTCGTTTTTTTAACAAAATAAAAAACGCCTTATATACATGGTGTTATTTTTTAGGGGGAAAAAAAACGCCTTACTATACATGGTCATTTTTTTAACAAAATAAAAAACGCCTTACTATAGATGGTCGTTTTTTTAGGGGGGAAAAAAACGCCTTACTATACTATGGTGTTTTTTTTAATCAAATAAAAAATGCCTTACTATACATGGTCGTTTTTTTAACAAAATAAAAAACGGCTTACTATACATGGTCGTTTTTTTAACAAAATAAAAAACGGCTTACTATACATGGTCGTTTTTTTTAACAAAATAAAAAACGCCTTCATACATGGTCGTTTTTTTAACAAAAAAACAACAAGTCTTACTATACATGGTCGTTTTTTTAATCAAATAAAAAACGCCTTACTATACATGGTCGTTTAAAAAAAAACAAAAAAAAACGCCTTACTATACATGGTCGTTTTTTTAACAAAATAAAAAACGCCTTACTATACATGGTCATTTTTTTAACAAAATAAAAAACGCCTTACTATACATGGTCGTTTTTTTAACAAAATAAAAAACGCCTTACTATACATGGTCATTTTTTTAACAAAATAAAAAACGCCTTACTATACATGGTGTTATTTTTTAGGGGGAAAAAAAACGCCTTACTATACATGGTCATTTTTTTAACAAAATAAAAAACGCCTTACTATACATGGTCGTTTTTTTAGGGGGGAAAAAAACGCCTTACTATACTATGGTGTTTTTTTTAATCAAATAAAAAACGCCTTACTATACATGGTCGTTTTTTTAACAAAATAAAAAACGGCTTACTATACATGGTCGTTTTTTTAACAAAATAAAAAACGGCTTACTATACATGGTCGTTTTTTTTAACAAAATAAAAAACGCCTTCATACATGGTCGTTTTTTTAACAAAAAAACAACAAGTCTTACTATACATGGTCGTTTTTTTAATCAAATAAAAAACGCCTTACTATACATGGTCGTTTAAAAAAAAACAAAAAAAAACGCCTTACTATACATGGTCGTTTTTTTAACAAAATAAAAAACGCCTTACTATACATGGTCATTTTTTTAACAAAATAAAAAACGCCTTACTATACATGGTCGTTTTTTTAACAAAAAAAAAAACGCCTTACTATACATGGTCGTTTTTTTAACAAAATAAAAAACGCCTTACTATACATGGTCGTTTTTTTAACAAAATAAAAAACGCCTTACTATACATGGTCATTTTTTTAACAAAATAAAAAACGCCTTACTATACATGGTCATTTTTTTAACAAAATAAAAAACGCCTTACTATACATGGTCATTTTTTTAACAAAATAAAAAACGCCTTACTATACATGGTCGTTTTTTTAGGGGGGAAAAAAACGCCTTACTATACATGGTCGTTTTTTTAACAACAACAACAAAAAAACGCCTTACTATACATGGTCGTTTTTTTAACAAAAAAAAAAAAAACGCCTTCATACATGGTCGTTTTTTTAATCAAATAAAAAACGCCTTACTATACATGGTCGTTTTTTTAGGGGGAAAAAAAACGCCTTACTATACATGGTCGTTTTTTTTTTTATCAAATAAAAAACGCCTTACTATATATGGTCGTTTTTTAACAAAACAAAAAAAAACGCCTTACTATACATGGTGTTTTTTTTAATCAAATAAAAAACGCCTTACTATACATGGTCGTTTTTTTAACAAAATAAAAAACGGCTTACTATACATGGTCGTTTTTTTTAACAAAATAAAAAACGCCTTCATACATGGTCGTTTTTTTAACAAAAAAAAAACAAGTCTTACTATACATAGTCGTTTTTTTAATCAAATAAAAAACGCCTTACTATACATGGTCGTTTTAAAAAAAAAAAAAAAAAAAAACGCCTTACTATACATGGTCGTTTTTTTAACAAAATAAAAAACGCCTTACTATACATGGTCATTTTTTTAACAAAATAAAAAACGCCTTACTATACATGGTCGTTTTTTTAACAAAATAAAAAACGCCTTACTATACATGGTCGTTTTTTTAACAAAATAAAAAATGCCTTACTATACATGGTCGTTTTTTTAGGGGACAAAAAAACGCCTTACTATACATGGTCGTTTTTTTAGGGGCGAAAAAAACGCCTTACTATACATGGTCGTTTTTTTAACAAAATAAAAAACGCCTTACTATACATGGTCGTTTTTTTAACAAAAATAAAAAACGCCTTACTATACATGGTCGTTTTTTTAACAACAACAAAAAAAAACGCCTTACTATACATGGTCGTTTTTTTTTAAAAACAAAACAAAACAAAAAAAAAACGCCTTACTATACATGGTCGTTTTTTTAACAAAAAAAAAAAAATGCCTTACTATACATGGTCATTTTTTTTAACAAAATAAAAAATGCCTTACTATACATGGTCGTTTTTTTAGGGGAGAAAAAAACGCCTTACTATACATGGTCGTTTTTTTAGGGGCGAAAAAAACGCCTTACTATACATGGTCGTTTTTTTAGGGGGAAAAAAAACGCCTTACTATACATGGTCATTTTTTTTAACAAAAAAAAAAACGCCTTACTATACATGGTCGTTTTTTTAATCAAATAAAAAACGCCTTACTATACATGGTCGTTTTTTTAGGGGGAAAAAAAACGCCTTACTATACATGGTCGTTTTTTTTTTTATCAAATAAAAAACGCCTTACTATATATGGTCGTTTTTTAACAAAACAAAAAAAAACGCCTTACTATACATGGTGTTTTTTTTAATCAAATAAAAAACGCCTTACTATACATGGTCGTTTTTTTAACAAAATAAAAAACGGCTTACTATACATGGTCGTTTTTTTTAACAAAATAAAAAACGCCTTCATACATGGTCGTTTTTTTAACAAAAAAAAAACAAGTCTTACTATACATGGTCGTTTTTTTAATCAAATAAAAAACGCCTTACTATACATGGTCGTTTAAAAAAAAAAAAAAAAAAAAACGCCTTACTATACATGGTCGTTTTTTTAACAAAATAAAAAACGCCTTACTATACATGGTCATTTTTTTAACAAAATAAAAAACGCCTTACTATACATGGTCGTTTTTTTAACAAAATAAAAAACGCCTTACTATACATGGTCGTTTTTTTAACAAAATAAAAAATGCCTTACTATACATGGTCGTTTTTTTAGGGGACAAAAAAACGCCTTACTATACATGGTCGTTTTTTTAGGGGCGAAAAAAACGCCTTACTATACATGGTCGTTTTTTTAACAAAATAAAAAACGCCTTACTATACATGGTCGTTTTTTTAACAAAAATAAAAAACGCCTTACTATACATGGTCGTTTTTTTAACAACAACAAAAAAAAACGCCTTACTATACATGGTCGTTTTTTTTTAAAAACAAAACAAAACAAAAAAAAAACGCCTTACTATACATGGTCGTTTTTTTAACAAAAAAAAAAAAATGCCTTACTATACATGGTCATTTTTTTTAACAAAATAAAAAATGCCTTACTATACATGGTCGTTTTTTTAGGGGAGAAAAAAACGCCTTACTATACATGGTCGTTTTTTTAGGGGCGAAAAAAACGCCTTACTATACATGGTCGTTTTTTTAGGGGGAAAAAAAACGCCTTACTATACATGGTCATTTTTTTAACAAAATAAAAAACGCCTTACTATACATGGTCGTTTTTTTAACAAAATAAAAAACGCCTTACTATACATGGTCGTTTTTTTAACAAAATAAAAAATGCCTTACTATACATGGTCGTTTTTTTAGGGGAGAAAAAAACGCCTTACTATACATGGTCGTTTTTTTAGGGGCGAAAAAAGCGCCTTACTATACATGGTCGTTTTTTTAACAAAATAAAAAACGCCTTACATGGTCGTTTTTTTAACAAAAATAAAAAACGCCTTACTATACATGGTCGTTTTTTTAACAAAATAAAAAACGCCTTACTATACATGGTCGTTTTTTTAACAAAATAAAAAACGCCTTACTATACATGGTCAGTTTTTTAACAAAATAAAAAACGCCCTACAATACATGGTGTTTTTTTTTAACAAAATAAAAAACGCCTTACTATACATCGTCGTTTTTTTGACAACAACAAAAAAAAAGGCCTTACTATACATGGTCGTTTTTTTAACAACAACAACAAAAAAACGCCTTATTATACATGGTCGTTTTTTTAGGGGCGAAAAAAACGCCTTACTATACATGGTTGTTTTTTTAGGGGGAAAAAAAACGCCTTGCTATACATGGTCGTTTTTTTTTTTTATCAAATAAAAAACGCCTTACTATACATGGTCGTTTTTTTAACAAAAAAAAAACAAAACGCCTTACTATACATGGTGTTTTTTTTAATCAAATAAAAAACGCCTTACTATACATGGTCGTTTTTTTAATCAAATAAAAAACGCCTTACTATACATGGTCGTTTTTTTAACAAAATAAAAAACGCCTTACTATACATGGTCATTTTTTTAACAAAATAAAAACGCCTTACTATACATGGTCGTTTTTTTAACAAAATAAAAAACGCCTTACTATACATGGTCGTTTTTTTAACAAAAATAAAAAACGCCTTACTATACATGGTCGTTTTTTTAACAAAATAAAAAACGCCTTACTATACATGGTCGTTTTTTTAACAAAATAAAAAACGCCTTACTATAAATGGTCATTTTTTTAACAAAATAAAAAACGCCTTACTATACATGGTCATTTTTTTAACAAAATAAAAAACGCCTTACTATACATGGTGTTATTTTTTAGGGGGAAAAAAAACGCCTTACTATACATGGTCATTTTTTTAACAAAATAAAAAACGCCTTACTATACATGGTCGTTTTTTTAACAACAACAACAAAAAAACGCCTTACTATACATGGTCGTTTTTTTAACAAAAAAAAAAAAAAACGCCTTCAAACATGGTCGTTTTTTTAATCAAATAAAAAACGCCTTACTATACATGGTCGTTTTTTTTTTATCAAATAAAAAACGCCTTACTATACATGGTCGTTTTTTAACAAAAAAAAAAAAAAACGCCTTACTATACATGGTGTTTTTTTTAATCAAATAAAAAACGCCTTACTATACATGGTCGTTTTTTTAACAAAATAAAAAACGGCTTACTATACATGGTCGTTTTTTTAACAAAATAAAAAACGGCTTACTATACATGGTCGTTTTTTTTAACAAAATAAAAAACGCCTTCATACATGGTCGTTTTTTTAACAAAAAAAAAACAAGTCTTACTATACATGGTCGTTTAAAAAAAACAAAAAAAAAACGCCTTACTATACATGGTCGTTTTTTTTAATCAAATAAAAAACGCCTTACTATACATGGTCGTTTAAAAAAAACAAAAAAAAACCGCCTTACTATACATGGTCGTTTTTTTAACAAAATAAAAAACGCCTTACTATACATGGTCATTTTTTTAACAAAATAAAAAACGCCTTACTATACATGGTCGTTTTTTTAACAAAATAAAAAACGCCTTACTATACATGGTCGTTTTTTAACAAAATAAAAAATGCCTTACTATACATGGTCGTTTTTTTAGGGGGAAAAAAAACGCCTTACTATACATGGTCGTTTTTTTAACAAAATAAAAAACGCCTTACTATACATGGTCGTTTTTTTAACAAAAATAAAAAACGCCTTACTATACATGGTCGTTTTTTTTAACAAAATAAAAAACGCCTTACTATACATGGTCGTTTTTTTAACAAAATAAAAAACGCCTTACTATACATGGTCATTTTTTTAACAAAATAAAAAACGCCTTACTATACATGGTAATTTTTTTAACAAAATAAAAAACGCCTTATATACATGGTGTTATTTTTTAGGGGGGAAAAAAACGCCTTACGATACATGGTCATTTTTTTAACAAAATAAAAAACGCCTTACTATACATGGTCGTTTTTTTAGGGGGGAAAAAAACGCCTTACTATACATGGTCGTTTTTTTAACAACAACAACAAAAAAACGCCTTACTATACATGGTCGTTTTTTTAACAAAAAAAAAAAAAAACGCCTTCATACATGGTCGTTTTTTTAATCAAATAAAAAACGCCTTACTATACATGGTGTTTTTTTTAATCAAATAAAAAACGCCTTACTATACATGGTCGTTTTTTTAACAAAATAAAAAACGGCTTACTATACATGGTCGTTTTTTTAACAAAATAAAAAACGGCTTACTATACATGGTCGTTTTTTTTAACAAAATAAAAAACGCCTTCATACATGGTCGTTTTTTTAACAAAAAAAAAACAAGTCTTACTATACATGGTCGTTTAAAAAAAACAAAAAAAAAACGCCTTACTATACATGGTCGTTTTTTTTAATCAAATAAAAAACGCCTTACTATACATGGTCGTTTAAAAAAAACAAAAAAAAACCGCCTTACTATACATGGTCGTTTTTTTAACAAAATAAAAAACGCCTTACTATACATGGTCATTTTTTTAACAAAATAAAAAACGCCTTACTATACATGGTCGTTTTTTTAACAAAATAAAAAACGCCTTACTATACATGGTCGTTTTTTAACAAAATAAAAAATGCCTTACTATACATGGTCGTTTTTTTAGGGGGAAAAAAAACGCCTTACTATACATGGTCGTTTTTTTAACAAAATAAAAAACGCCTTACTATACATGGTCGTTTTTTTAACAAAAATAAAAAACGCCTTACTATACATGGTCGTTTTTTTTAACAAAATAAAAAACGCCTTACTATACATGGTCGTTTTTTTAACAAAATAAAAAACGCCTTACTATACATGGTCATTTTTTTAACAAAATAAAAAACGCCTTACTATACATGGTAATTTTTTTAACAAAATAAAAAACGCCTTATATACATGGTGTTATTTTTTAGGGGGGAAAAAAACGCCTTACGATACATGGTCATTTTTTTAACAAAATAAAAAACGCCTTACTATACATGGTCGTTTTTTTAGGGGGGAAAAAAACGCCTTACTATACATGGTCGTTTTTTTAACAACAACAACAAAAAAACGCCTTACTATACATGGTCGTTTTTTTAACAAAAAAAAAAAAAAACGCCTTCATACATGGTCGTTTTTTTAATCAAATAAAAAACGCCTTACTATACATGGTCGTTTTTTTAGGGGGGAAAAAAACGCCTTACTATACATGGTCGTTTTTTTTTTTATCAAATAAAAAACGCCTTACTATACATGGTCGTTTTTTAACAAAAAAAAAAAAAAACGCCTTACTATACATGGTGTTTTTTTTAATCAAATAAAAAACGCCTTACTATACATGGTCGTTTTTTTAACAAAATAAAAAACGGCTTACTATACATGGTCGTTTTTTTAACAAAATAAAAAACGGCTTACTATACATGGTCGTTTTTTTTAACAAAATAAAAAACGCCTTCATACATGGTCGTTTTTTTAACAACAAAAAAAACAAGTCTTACTATACATGGTCGTTTTTTTTATCAAATAAAAAACGCCTTACTATACATGGTCGTTTAAAAAAAAACAAAAAAAAACGCCTTACTATACATGGTCGTTTTTTTAACAAAATAAAAAACGCCTTACTATACATGGTCATTTTTTTAACAAAATAAAAAACGCCTTACTATACATGGTCGTTTTTTTAACAAAATAAAAAATGCCTTACTATACATGGTCGTTTTTTTAGGGGAGAAAAAAACACCTTACTATACATGGTCGTTTTTTTAGGGGCGAAAAAAGCGCCTTACTATACATGGTCGTTTTTTTAACAAAATAAAAAACGCCTTACTATACATGGTCGTTTTTTTAACAAAAATAAAAAACGCCTTACTATACATGGTCGTTTTTTTAACAAAATAAAAAACGCCTTACTATACATGGTCGTTTTTTTAACAAAATAAAAAACGCCTTACTATACATGGTCGTTTTTTTAACAAAAATAAAAAACGCCTTACTATACATTACATGGTCATTTTTTTAACAAAATAAAAAACGCCTTACTATACATGGTCAGTTTTTTAACAAAATAAAAAACGCCCTACTATACATGGTGGTTTTTTTAACAAAATAAAAAACGCCTTACTATACATCGTCGTTTTTTTAACAACAACAAAAAAAAACGCCTTACTATACATGGTCGTTTTTTTAACAACAACAAAAAAAAACGCCTTACTATACATGGTCGTTTTTTTAGGGGCGAAAAAAACGCCTTACTATACATGGTTGTTTTTTTAGGGGGAAAAAAAACGCCTTACTATACATGGTCGTTTTTTTTTTTTATCAAATAAAAAACGCCTTACTATACATGGTCGTTTTTTTAATCAAATAAAAAACGCCTTACTATACATGGTCGTTTTTTTAACAAAATAAAAAACGCCTTACTATACATGGTCATTTTTTTAACAAAATAAAAAACGCCTTACTATACATGGTCGTTTTTTTAACAAAATAAAAAACGCCTTACTATACATGGTCGTTTTTTTAACAAAAATAAAAAACGCCTTACTATACATGGTCGTTTTTTTAACAAAATAAAAAACGCCTTACTATACATGGTCGTTTTTTTAACAAAAATAAAAAACGCCTTACTATACATGGTCGTTTTTTTAACAAAATAAAAAACGCCTTACTATACATGGTCGTTTTTTTAACAAAAATAAAAAACGCCTTACTATACATGGTCGTTTTTTTAACAAAATAAAAAACGCCTTACTATACATGGTCGTTTTTTTAACAAAATAAAAAACGCCTTACTATACATGGTCATTTTTTAACAAAATAAAAAACGCCTTACTATACATGGTGTTATTTTTTAGGGGGAAAAAAAACGCCTTACTATACATGGTCATTTTTTTAACAAAATAAAAAACGCCTTACTATACATGGTCGTTTTTTTAACAAAATAAAAAACGCCTTACTATACATGGTCGTTTTTTTAACAAAATAAAAAACGCCTTACTATACATGGTCATTTTTTAACAAAATAAAAAACGCCTTACTATACATGGTGTTATTTTTTAGGGGGAAAAAAAACGCCTTCATACATGGTCGTTTTTTTAATCAAATAAAAAACGCCTTACTATACATGGTCGTTTTTTTTTTATCAAATAAAAAACGCCTTACTATACATGGTGTTTTTTTTAATCAAATAAAAAACGCCTTACTATACATGGTCGTTTTTTTAACAAAATAAAAAACGGCTTACTATACATGGTCGTTTTTTTAACAAAATAAAAAACGGCTTACTATACATGGTCGTTTTTTTTAACAAATAAAAAACGCCTTCATACATGGTCGTTTTTTTAACCAAAAAAAAACAAGTCTTACTATACATGGTCGTTTTTTTAATCAAATAAAAAACGGCTTACTATACATGGTCGTTTTTTTTAACAAAATAAAAAACGCCTTCATACATGGTCGTTTTTTTAACAAAAAAAAAACAAGTCTTACTATACATGGTCGTTTTTTTAATCAAATAAAAAACGCCTTACTATACATGGTCGTTTAAAAAAAACAAAAAAAAAACGCCTTACTATACATGGTCGTTTTTTTAACAAAATAAAAAACGCCTTACTATACATGGTCATTTTTTTAACAAAATAAAAAACGCCTTACTATACATGGTCGTTTTTTTAACAAAATAAAAAACGCCTTACTATACATGGTCGTTTTTTTAACAAAATAAAAAATGCCTTACTATACATGGTCGTTTTTTTAGGGGAGAAAAAAACGCCTTACTATACATGGTCGTTTTAAAAAAAAAAAAATAAAATAAAAAAAAAAAACGCCTTACTATACATGGTCGTTTTTTTAACAAAAAAAAAAAAATGCCTTACTATACATGGTCATTTTTTTAACAAAATAAAAAATGCCTTACTATACATGGTCGTTTTTTTAGGGGACAAAAAAACGCCTTACTATACATGGTCGTTTTTTTAGGGGCGAAAAAAACGCCTTACTATACATCGTCGTTTTTTTAGGGGGAAAAAAAACGCCTTACTATACATGGTCGTTTTTTTAACAAAATAAAAAACGCCTTACTATACATGGTCGTTTTTTTAACAAAAATAAAAAACGCCTTACTATACATGGTCGTTTTTTTAACAAAATAAAAAACGCCTTACTATACATGGTCGTTTTTTTAACAAAATAAAAAACGCCTTACTATACATGGTCATTTTTTTAACAAAATAAAAAACGCCTTACTATACATGGTCATTTTTTTAACAAAATAAAAAACGCCTTACTATACATGGTGTTATTTTTTAGGGGGGAAAAAAACGCCTTACTATACATGGTCATTTTTTTAACAAAATAAAAAACGCCTTACTATACATGGTCGTTTTTTTAGGGGGGAAAAAAACGCCTTACTATACATGGTCGTTTTTTTAACAAAAAAACAAAAAAACGCCTTCATACATGGTCGTTTTTTTAATCAAATAAAAAACGCCTTACTATACATGGTCGTTTTTTTAGGGGGGAAAAAAACGCCTTACTATACATGGTCGTTTTTTTTTTATCAAATAAAAAACGCCTTACTATACATAGTCGTTTTTTAACAAAAAAAACAAAAAAACGCCTTACTATACATGGTGTTTTTTTTAATCAAATAAAAAACGCCTTACTATACATGGTCGTTTTTTTAACAAAATAAAAAACGGCTTACTATACATGGTCGTTTTTTTAACAAAATAAAAAACGGCTTACTATACATGGTCGTTTTTTTTAACAAAATAAAAAACGCCTTCATACATGGTCGTTTTTTTAACAAAAAAAAAACAAGTCTTACTATACATGGTCGTTTTTTTAATCAAATAAAAAACGCCTTACTATACATGGTCGTTTAAAAAAAAACAAAAAAAAACGCCTTACTATACATGGTCGTTTTTTTAACAAAATAAAAAACGCCTTACTATACATGGTCGTTTTTTTAACAAAATAAAAAATGCCTTACTATACATGGTCGTTTTTTTAGGGGAGAAAAAAACGCCTTACTATACATGGTCGTTTTTTTAGGGGCGAAAAAAGCGCCTTACTATACATGGTCATTTTTTTAACAAAATAAAAAACTCCTTACTATACATGGTCGTTTTTTTAACAAAAATAAAAAACGCCTTACTATACATGGTCGTTTTTTTAACAAAATAAAAAACGCCTTACTATACATGGTCGTTTTTTTAACAAAATAAAAAACGCCTTACTATACATGGTCGTTTTTTTAACAAAATAAAAAACGCCCTACTATACATGGTGGTTTTTTTAACAAAATAAAAAACGCCTTACTATACATCGTCGTTTTTTTAACAACAACAAAAAAAAACGCCTTACTATACATGGTCGTTTTTTTAACAACAACAAAAAAAAACGCCTTACTATACATGGTCGTTTTTTTAGGGGCGAAAAAAACGCCTTACTATACATGGTTGTTTTTTTAGGGGGAAAAAAAACGCCTTACTATACATGGTCGTTTTTTTTTTTTATCTAATAAAAAACGCCTTACTATACATGGTCGTTTTTTTAACAAAAAAAAAACAAAACGCCTTACTATACATGGTGTTTTTTTTAATCAAATAAAAAACGCCTTACTATACATGGTCGTTTTTTTAATCAAATAAAAAACGCCTTACTATACATGGTCGTTTTTTTAACAAAATAAAAAACGCCTTACTATACATGGTCATTTTTTTAACAAAATAAAAAACGCCTTACTATACATGGTCGTTTTTTTAACAAAATAAAAAACGCCTTACTATACATGGTCGTTTTTTTAACAAAAATAAAAAACGCCTTACTATACATGGTCGTTTTTTTAACAAAATAAAAAACGCCTTACTATACATGGTCGTTTTTTTAACAAAATAAAAAACGCCTTACTATACATGGTCATTTTTTTAACAAAATAAAAAACGCCTTACTATACATGGTCATTTTTTTAACAAAATAAAAAACGCCTTACTATACATGGTGTTATTTTTTAGGGTGAAAAAAAACGCCTTACTATACATGGTCATTTTTTTAACAAAATAAAAAACGCCTTACTATACATGGTCGTTTTTTTAACAACAACAACAAAAAAACGCCTTACTATACATGGTCGTTTTTTTAACAAAACAAAAAAAAACGCCTTCATACATGGTCGTTTTTTTAATCAAATAAAAAACGCCTTACTATACATGGTCGTTTTTTTTTTTTTATCAAATAAAAAACGCCTTACTATACATGGTGTTTTTTTTAATCAAATAAAAAACGCCTTACTATACATGGTCGTTTTTTTAACAAAATAAAAAACGGCTTACTATACATGGTCGTTTTTTTAACAAAATAAAAAACGGCTTACTATACATGGTCGTTTTTTTTAACAAAATAAAAAACGCCTTCATACATGGTCGTTTTTTTAACAAAAAAAAAACAAGTCTTACTATACATGGTCGTTTTTTTAATCAAATAAAAAACGCCTTACTATACATGGTCGTTTAAAAAAAAACAAAAAAAAACGCCTTACTATACATGGTCGTTTTTTTAACAAAATAAAAAACGCCTTACTATACATGGTCATTTTTTTAACAAAATAAAAAACGCCTTACTATACATGGTCGTTTTTTTAACAAAACAAAAAACGCCTTACTATACATGGTCGTTTTTTTAACAAAATAAAAAATGCCTTACTATACATGGTCGTTTTTTTAACAAAATAAAAAACGCCTGACTATACATGGTCATTTTTTTAACAAAATAAAAAACGCCTTACTATACATGGTCAGTTTTTTAACAAAATAAAAAACGCCCTACTATACATGGTGGTTTTTTTAACAAAAATAAAAAACGCCTTACTATACATGGTCGTTTTTTTAACAAAATAAAAAACGCCTTACTATACATAGTCGTTTTTTTAACAAAATAAAAAACGCCTTACTATACATGGTCATTTTTTTAACAAAATAAAAAACGCCTTACTATACATGGTCATTTTTTTAACAAAATAAAAAACGCCTTACTATACATGGTGTTATTTTTTAGGGGGGAAAAAAACGCCTTACTATACATGGTCATTTTTTTAACAAAATAAAAAACGCCTTACTATACATGGTCGTTTTTTTAGGGGGGAAAAAAACGCCTTACTATACATGGTCGTTTTTTTAACAAAAAAAAAAAAAAACGCCTTCATACATGGTCGTTTTTTTAATCAAATAAAAAACGCCTTACTATACATGGTCGTTTTTTTAGGGGGGAAAAAAACGCCTTACTATACATGGTCGTTTTTTTTTTATCAAATAAAAAACGCCTTACTATACATAGTCGTTTTTTAACAAAAAAAAAAAAAAACGCCTTACTATACATGGTGTTTTTTTTAATCAAATAAAAAACGCCTTACTATACATGGTCGTTTTTTTAACAAAATAAAAAACGGCTTACTATACATGGTCGTTTTTTTAACAAAATAAAAAACGGCTTACTATACATGGTCGTTTTTTTTAACAAAATAAAAAACGCCTTCATACATGGTCGTTTTTTTAACAAAAAAAAAACAAGTCTTACTATACATGGTCGTTTTTTTAATCAAATAAAAAACGCCTTACTATACATGGTCGTTTTTTTAACAAAATAAAAAACGCCTTACTATACATGGTCGTTTTTTTAACAAAATAAAAAATGCCTTACTATACATGGTCGTTTTTTTAGGGGAGAAAAAAACGCCTTACTATACATGGTCGTTTTTTTAGGGGCGAAAAAAGCGCCTTACTATACATGGTCGTTTTTTTAACAAAATAAAAAACTCCTTACTATACATGGTCGTTTTTTTAACAAAAATAAAAAACGCCTTACTATACATGGTCGTTTTTTTAACAAAATAAAAAACGCCTTACTATACATGGTCGTTTTTTTAACAAAATAAAAAACGCCTTACTATACATGGTCGTTTTTTTAACAAAATAAAAAACGCCCTACTATACATGGTGGTTTTTTTAACAAAATAAAAAACGCCTTACTATACATCGTCGTTTTTTTAACAACAACAAAAAAAAAACGCCTTACTATACATGGTCGTTTTTTTAACAACAACAAAAAAAAACGCCTTACTATACATGGTCGTTTTTTTAGGGGCGAAAAAAACGCCTTACTATACATGGTTGTTTTTTTAGGGGGAAAAAAAACGCCTTACTATACATGGTCGTTTTTTTTTTTTTATCTAATAAAAAACGCCTTACTATACATGGTCGTTTTTTTAACAAAAAAAAAACAAAACGCCTTACTATACATGGTGTTTTTTTTAATCAAATAAAAAACGCCTTACTATACATGGTCGTTTTTTTAATCAAATAAAAAACGCCTTACTATACATGGTCGTTTTTTTAACAAAATAAAAAACGCCTTACTATACATGGTCGTTTTTTTAACAAAATAAAAAACGCCTTACTATACATGGTCGTTTTTTTAACAAAAATAAAAAACGCCTTACTATACATGGTCGTTTTTTTAACAAAATAAAAAACGCCTTACTATACATGGTCGTTTTTTTAACAAAATAAAAAACGCCTTACTTTGGTCATTTTTTTAACAAAATAAAAAACGCCTTACTATACATGGTCATTTTTTTAACAAAATAAAAAACGCCTTACTATACATGGTGTTATTTTTTAGGGTGAAAAAAAACGCCTTACTATACATGGTCATTTTTTTAACAAAATAAAAAACGCCTTACTATACATGGTCGTTTTTTTAACAACAACAACAAAAAAACGCCTTACTATACATGGTCGTTTTTTTAACAAAAAAAAAAAAAAACGCCTTCATACATGGTCGTTTTTTTAATCAAATAAAAAACGCCTTACTATACATGGTCGTTTTTGTTTTTTTATCAAATAAAAAACGCCTTACTATACATGGTGTTTTTTTTAATCAAATAAAAAACGCCTTACTATACATGGTCGTTTTTTTAACAAAATAAAAAACGGCTTACTATACATGGTCGTTTTTTTAACAAAATAAAAAACGGCTTACTATACATGGTCGTTTTTTTTAACAAAATAAAAAACGCCTTCATACATGGTCGTTTTTTTAACAAAAAAAAAACAAGTCTTACTATACATGGTCGTTTTTTTAATCAAATAAAAAACGCCTTACTATACATGGTCGTTTAAAAAAAAACAAAAAAAAACGCCTTACTATACATGGTCGTTTTTTTAACAAAATAAAAAACGCCTTACTATACATGGTCATTTTTTTAACAAAATAAAAAACGCCTTACTATACATGGTCGTTTTTTTAACAAAATAAAAAACGCCTGACTATACATGGTCATTTTTTTAACAAAATAAAAAACGCCTTACTATACATGGTCGTTTTTTTAACAAAATAAAAAACGCCTGACTATACATGGTCATTTTTTTAACAAAATAAAAAACGCCTTACTATACATGGTCAGTTTTTTAACAAAATAAAAAACGCCCTACTATACATGGTGGTTTTTTTAACAAAATAAAAAACGCCTTACTATACATGGTCGTTTTTTTTAACAACAACAAAATAAAAAACGCCTTACTATACATGGTGTTATTTTTTAGGGTGAAAAAAAACGCCTTACTATACATGGTCATTTTTTTAACAAAATAAAAAACGCCTTACTATACATGGTCATTTTTTTAACAACAACAACAAAAAAACGCCTTACTATACATGGTCGTTTTTTTAACAAAAAAAAAAAAAACGCCTTCATACATGGTCGTTTTTTTAATCAAATAAAAAACGCCTTACTATACATGGTCGTTTTTTTTTTTTATCAAATAAAAAACGCCTTACTATACATGGTGTTTTTTTTAATCAAATAAAAAACGCCTTACTATACATGGTCGTTTTTTTAACAAAATAAAAAACGGCTTACTATACATGGTCGTTTTTTTAACAAAATAAAAAACGGCTTACTATACATGGTCGTTTTTTTTAACAAAATAAAAAACGCCTTCATACATGGTCGTTTTTTTAACAAAAAAAAAACAAGTCTTACTATACATGGTCGTTTTTTTAATCAAATAAAAAACGCCTTACTATACATGGTCGTTTAAAAAAAAACAAAAAAAAACGCCTTACTATACATGGTCGTTTTTTTAACAAAATAAAAAACGCCTTACTATACATGGTCATTTTTTTAACAAAATAAAAAACGCCTTACTATACATGGTCGTTTTTTTAACAAAACAAAAAACGCCTTACTATACATGGTCGTTTTTTTAACAAAATAAAAAATGCCTTACTATACATGGTCGTTTTTTTAACAAAATAAAAAACGCCTGACTATACATGGTCATTTTTTTAACAAAATAAAAAACGCCTTACTATACATGGTCAGTTTTTTAACAAAATAAAAAACGCCCTACTATACATGGTGTTTTTTTTAACAAAATAAAAAACGCCTTACTATACATGGTCGTTTTTTTTAACAACAACAAAAAAAAACGCCTTACTATACATGGTCGTTTAAAAAAAAAAAAAAAAAAAAAAAAAAAAAAAAAAAAACGCCTTACTATACATGGTCGTTTTTTTAACAAAAAAAAAAAAATGCCTTACTATACATGGTCGTTTTTTTAGGGGAGAAAAAAACGCCTTACTATACATGGTCGTTTTTTTAGGGGCGAAAAAAACGCCTTACTATACATGGTCGTTTTTTTAGGGGGAAAAAAAACGCCTTACTATACATGGTCGTTTTTTTAACAAAATAAAAAACGCCTTACTATACATGGTCGTTTTTTTAACAAAAATAAAAAACGCCTTACTATACATGGTCGTTTTTTTAACAAAATAAAAAACGCCTTACTATACATGGTCGTTTTTTTAACAAAATAAAAAACGCCTTACTATACATGGTCATTTTTTTAACAAAATAAAAAACGCCTTACTATACATGGTGTTATTTTTTAGGGGGAAAAAAAACGCCTTACTATACATGGTCATTTTTTTAACAAAATAAAAAACGCCTTACTATACATGGTCGTTTTTTTAGGGGGGAAAAAAACGCCTTTCTATACATGGTCGTTTTTTTAACAACAACAACAAAAAAACGCCTTACTATACATGGTCGTTTTTTTAACAAAAAAAAAAAAAACGCCTTCATACATGGTCGTTTTTTTAATCAAATAAAAAACGCCTTACTATACATGGTCGTTTTTTTAGGGGGAAAAAAAACGCCTTACTATACATGGTCGTTTTTTTTTTTATCAAATAAAAAACGCCTTACTATACATGGTCGTTTTTTAACAAAAAAAAAAAAAAAACGCCTTACTATACATGGTGTTTTTTTTAATCAAATAAAAAACACCTTACTATACATGGTCGTTTTTTTAACAAAATAAAAAACGGCTTACTATACATGGTCGTTTTTTTAACAAAATAAAAAACGGCTTACTATACATGGTCGTTTTTTTTAACAAAATAAAAAATGCCTTCATACATGGTCGTTTTTTTAACAAAAAAAAAACAAGTCTTACTATACATGGTCGTTTTTTTAATCAAATAAAAAACGCCTTACTATACATGGTCGTTTAAAAAAAAACAAAAAAAAACGCCTTACCATACATGGTCGTTTTTTTAACAAAATAAAAAACGCCTTACTATACATGGTCATTTTTTTAACAAAATAAAAAAAAACGCCTTACTATACATGGTCGTTTTTAAAAAAAAAAAAAAAAAAAAAAAAAAAAAACGCCTTACTATACATGGTCGTTTAAAAAAAAAACAAAAAAAACGCCTTACCATACATGGTCGTTTTTTTAACAAAATAAAAAACGCCTTACTATACATGGTCGTTTTTTTAACAAAATAAAAAACGCCTTACTATACATGGTCGTTTTTTTAACAAAATAAAAAACGCCTTACTATACATGGTCGTTTTTTTAACAAAATAAAAAACGCCTTACTATACATGGTCGTTTTTTTAACAAAAATAAAAAAACGCCTTACTATACATGGTCGTTTTTTTAACAAAATAAAAAACGCCTTACTATACATGGTCGTTTAAAAAAAAAACAAAAAAAAAACGCCTTACTATACATGGTCGTTTTTTTAGGGGGAAAAAAAACGCCTTACTATACATGGTCGTTTTTTTAACAAAATAAAAAACACCTTACTATACATGGTCTTTTTTTTTTAACAAAATAAAAAACGCCTTACTATACATGGTCGTTTTTTTAACAAAATAAAAAACGCCTTACTATACATGGTCGTTTTTTTAACAAAATAAAAAACGCCTTACTATACATGGTCATTTTTTTAACAAAATAAAAAACGCCTTACTATACATGGTCATTTTTTTAAGAAAATAAAAAACGCCTTACTATACATGGTGTTTTTTTTAGGGGGAAAAAAAACGCCTTACTATACATGGTCATTTTTTTAACAAAATAAAAAACGCCTTACTATACATGGTCGTTTTTTTAACAACAACAACAAAAAAACGCCTTACTATACATGGTCGTTTTTTTAACATAAAAAAAAAAAATGCCTTCATACATGGTCGTTTTTTTTTTTAATCAAATAAAAAACGACTTACTATACATGGTCGTTTTTTTAACAAAAAAAAAAAAAAAACGCCTTACTATACATGGTGTTTTTTTTAATCAAATAAAAAACGCCTTACTATACATGGTCGTTTTTTTTAACAAAATAAAAAACGCCTTCATACATGGTCGTTTTTTTAACAAGAAAAAAACAAGTCTTACTATACATGGTCGTTTTTTTAATCAAATAAAAAACGCCTTACTATACATGGTCGTTTTTTTAACAAAAAAAAACAAAAAAAACGCCTTACTATACATGGTCGTTTTTTTAACAAAATAAAAAACGGCTTACTATACATGGTCGTTTTTTTAACAAAATAAAAAACGGCTTACTATACATGGTCGTTTTTTTTAACAAAATAAAAAACGCCTCCATACATGGTCGTTTTTTTAACAAAAAAAAAACAAGTCTTACTATACATGGTCGTTTTTTTAATCAAATAAAAAACGCCTT
This sequence comes from Festucalex cinctus, assembly GCF_051991245.1. Classification (NCBI taxonomy): domain Eukaryota; kingdom Metazoa; phylum Chordata; class Actinopteri; order Syngnathiformes; family Syngnathidae; genus Festucalex; species Festucalex cinctus. The sequence continues at coordinate 12,189,438 of NC_135428.1, read as the reverse complement.
ACTATACATGGTCGTTTAAAAAAAACAAAAAAAAACGCCTTACTATACATGGTCGTTTTTTAACAAAATAAAAAACGCCTTACTATACATTGTCATTTTTTTAACAAAATAAAAAACGCCTTACTATACATGGTCGTTTTTTTAACAAAATAAAAAACGCCTGGTCGTTTTTTTAACAAAATAAAAAATGCCTTACTATACATGGTCGTTTTTTTAGGGGGAAAAAAACGCCTTACGATACATGGTCGTTTTTTTTTAACAAAATAAAAAACGCATTACTATACATGGTCGTTTTTTTAACAAAAAAAAAACAAACAAAAAAACGCCTTACTATACATGGTCGTTTTTTTTAGGGGAGAAAAAAAAAACGCCTTACTATACATGGTCGTTTTTTTTAGGGGAGAAAAAAAAACACCTTACTATACATGGTCGTTTTTTTAACAAAATAAAAAACGCCTTACTATACGTGGTCGTTTTTTTAACAAATAAAAAACGGCTTACTATACATGGTCGTTTTTTTAATCAAATAAAAAACGCCTTACTATACGTTTTGTTTTTTGTTTTTTTGTTTTCTTTTAAAACCATACTATACATGGTCGTTTGAAAAAAAAAAAAAAACAAACAAACAAACAAAACGCCTTACTATACATGCTTGGTTTATAAAAAAAAAAAAAAAAAAAAAAAAAAGCTTACTTTCTCCATGGTCTCTATAGACTTTGGTGTGACCCGGCCGGGGAATTGAACCCACGACCTCCCAGTCTCAGGGTGGACGCTCTACCCCTTGACCACTGAGCTGGTCTCTGAAAAAAACAAAAAAAAACAAAAAAAACAAAAAAAACGCCATACTATAAATGGTCGTTTTAAAAAAGACAAAAAAAAACCCGCCATACTATACATGGTCGTTTTTTTTTTTTTTTTTTTTTAAACAAACAAACAAACAAACATGCTTGTTTTTTTTGTTTTTTTTTTTAAAACGCCTTACTATACATGGTCGTTTTAAAAAACAAAACAAAACAAAAAACGCCATACTATACATCCTTGGTTTAAAAAAAAATAAAATAAAAAAAATAAATAAAAATAAAAAAATATCCATGGTCGTTTATTTTTTTTGTCTTTGGTGTGACCAGACCGGGGGATTGAACCCACGACCTCCCAGTCTCAGGGTGGACACTCTACCACTAGACCACTGAGCTGGTCTTTGAAAAAACAAAAAAACAAAAAGAAGGCCATACTATACATGGTCGTTTTAAAAAAAACAAAAAAAAAACGCCTTACTATACATAGTCATTTATTAAAAAAAAAAAAAAAAAGACTTACTATACATGGTCGTTTTAAAAAAAACAAAAACAAAAAAAAAACGCCTTACTATACATAGCCATTTATAAAAAAAAAAGACTTACTATACATGGTCGTTTTAAAAAACAAAAAAACAACAAAAAAAAACGCCTTACTATACATGGTCGTTTTTTTAACAAAAAAAAACAAAACAAAAAAAAAACGCCTTACTATACATGGTCGTTTTTTTAACAAAAAAAAAAAAATGCCTTACTATACATGGTCATTTTTTTAACAAAATAAAAAATGCCTTACTATACATGGTCGTTTTTTTAGGGGCGAAAAAAACGCCTTACTATACATGGTCGTTTTTTTAGGGGGAAAAAAAACGCCTTACTATACATGGTCGTTTTTTTAGGGGCGAAAAAAACGCCTTACTATACATGGTCGTTTTTTTAGGGGCGAAAAAAACGCCTTACTATACATGGTCGTTTTTTTAGGGGGGAAAAAAACGCCTTACTATACATGGTCGTTTTTTTAACAAAATAAAAAACACCTTACTATACATGGTCTTTTTTTTTTTAACAAAATAAAAAACGCCTTACTATACATTGTCGTTTTTTTAACAAAATAAAAAACGCCTTACTATACATGGTCGTTTTTTTAACAAAATAAAAAACGCCTTACTATACATAGCCATTTATAAAAAAAAAAAGACTTACTATACATGGTCGTTTTAAAAAACAAAAAAACAAAAAAAAAACGCCTTACGATACATGGTCGTTTAAAAAAAAAATATTAAAAAAAAACGCAAAAAAACCCTTGCTATACATGGTCGTTTTAAAAAAAAACGCCTAACTATACGTGGTCGTTTAACAAAAAAAAAAGCCTTACTATACTTGGTCGTTCAAAAAAAACAAAAAAAAAACGCCTTACTATACATGGTCGTTTTAAAAAAAAAACAAAAAAAACGCCTTACTATATATACATGGTCGTTTAAAACAAAACGCCGTACTACAGTCTTCCCTCGCTATAACGCGGTTCACTTTTCGCGGTCTCGCTGTATCGCGGATTTTTTTTAAGTGCAATTTTGCACATTTTTTTACAGTAATATACCCATTTTATAAAATTTATGAAGGTTTGAACATTGTCAATGTTTGAACAAGAGAGAAATGTGAGAACATGTAAATGCCTGAATGAGAAAAGTGTATAAATTGTGCGGTCGGGGATTTTAGAGCCTTAAAACATTTATAAGAGTTGTAAAACATAAAGCTAACTACTTCGCGGATTTCATTTATTGCGGGTATTTTTTGGAACCTAACCCCAGCGGAAAACGAGGGAACACTGTATACGTGGTCGTTTAAAGTAAAAAAAAAAGCCTTACTATACTTGGTGGTTAAAAAACAAACAAAACGCCTTACTATACATGGTCGTTTAAAAAAAAAACAAAAAAAACGCCTTACTATACATGGTCGTTTAAAAAAAAAAAATGCCTTACTATACATGGTCGTTTAAAAAAAAATAAAAAAATAAAAAACGCCTTACTATACATGGTCGTTTTCAAAAAATAAAAATAAAAAAGCCTTACTATACATGGTCGTTTAAAAAAAAAAAAAAAAAAAAAACGTCTTATTATACATGGTCGTTTAAAAAAAAAATTGCTTACTATACATGGTCGTTTTAAAAAAAAAAAAACAAAAACAAAAAAAATAAAAGCCTTACTGTACATGGTCGTTTATAAAAAAAAATAAAAATGCCTTACTATATATGGTCGTTTAAAAAAAAAAAAAAACACAAAAAAAACCCTTGCTATACATGGTCGTTTAAAAAAAAACAAAAAAAAAAACCTTACGATACATGGTCGTTTAAAAAAAAAACAATAAAAAAACGCCTTACTATATCCATGGTCATTTATTTTTAGAGTCTTTGGTGTTTCCAGGCCGGGGGATTGAACCCACAAGCTCCCAGTCTCAGGGTGGACACAAGCTGGTATTTGAAAGAGAAAAAAAAAACAAAAAAAAAAAAAAAAAAAACTTAATATGCATGGTCGTTTAAAAAAAAAACAAAAAAAAACAACGCCTTATTATACATGGTCGTTTAAAAAAAAAATGCCTTACTATACATGGTCGTTTAAAAAAAAAAAAAAAAAAAAAAAAAAAAAAAAAAAAAAAACGCCTTACTGTACATGGTCGTTTATAAAAAAAAAAAAAAACACCTTACTATACATGGTCGTTTATAAAAAAAAAAAATGCCTTACTATACATGGTCGTTTATAAAAAAAAAACAAAAAAAAAAAAAAACCTTACGATACATGGTCGTTTAAAAAAAAACAATAAAAAAACGCCTTACTATATCCATGGTCATTTATTTTTAGAGTCTTTGGTGTTTCCAGGCCGGGGGATTGAACCCACAAGCTCCCAGTTTTTTTTTTGTTTTTTTTTAACCACCAAGTATAGTAAGGCTTTTTTTTTTCTTTAAACGACCACGTATAGTAAGGCGTTTTTTTTTGTTTTTTTTTTGTTTGTTTTTTTAAACGACCATGTATAGTAAGGCATTTTTTTATTTTTTTTTAAACGACCATGTATAGTAAGCCGTTTTGTTTTTTTTGTTTTTTTAAACGACCATGTATAGTAAGGCATTTTTTTTTTTTTTTAAACGACCATGTATTGCAAGGCGTTTTTTTTATTTTATATATATATATATATATATATATATATATATATATATATATATATATATATATATATATATATATATATATATATATATATTTATTTATTAAAAAAAAAGAAGAAAAAAAAAAGACCTCCCGGAAAACCGTCCTGCGCTTCCCCCATCGGCCACATGATGGCAGTGTGCAACCACCCGTGTGCTGCATGAGCCCTTTAAGCTCATTTTGCAACAACGGAATTGCATGACACGTTTTACTTTTGAATTTAATATTACCGGCAACATGGGGCGCAGCAGGCGTTGTATATATTTTTTTCTGGTGTTAATTGCTTCTTTTGTTTATTTTTGTGATTTGTTTATTTTTTTCAAGCACGAGGACAGGGCGCCATGCAGTGTAAATTAAAATCATTTATTTCTATTTTAAATCGTTAAATATTGGAGTTAAAAAAAATAGTCAATAGACGTCTTGTTTTAAAAATCTAAAAAAAAAAAGTTCAGGGATCTCCCAGGGGCAGTAGCATGTTATCAAAAATTAAACAGCTCCCTATTGTTTTCTACAGTAAATCAAGTTTTCCAAAATTTCTAAATATCTGAAGTACTGTATTAAAATTTGACTAATATTAGTTTTAATTAAAAAACAAAAAAACAAAACAGAAGGTAAGGTGCTGGGCCAGCAGAATCTCTGAAAATGTAAATAATTAGTCCTGAAGTTAACAGTTTTTTTAAATGGATCTTTATATCTATAATAGCAAAATGCCGATATTCGTCAAAAATCTGAATATCGGTGCTGATAATCGGTCTATCCTTAGAAGAGAAAATGTTAGGAACACTACTGTAAAATACACACACAAAAAAAGAAGTGAAGCGAAGGATGGGTGCCTAATAAAATGGACAAAAAAAACCCAGAATGGGATGGCGAAGGAACGCGTCAAAACTGTTACTCACGTATCACGTGATGGTGCGCACCACAACAACGGAGCGAGAGAGCGAGAGTGAGAGAGAATGAGGGAGGAGTGCAGCATCTGCTTGTGAGCTGAGAGTCCGCCGCCGCCGCAGCCCCAACAGCAGCAGCAGAACAATCTGAAGATCGAGGAAGACAAGCGACAAGATGTCGGCCTGCTTTATCACATAGAGTCGGAACATTTGTGAGCGAAAGTCCCGGGCGCCATCTCGTCACTTTCACCCAGGCGGGAAAGAGGAGCATGCTGCTCCCGTCAACAACAACCTACTAGGATGTTCACGCGCCGTGAGTCTCGCTGCACCCCGCCGATTTGTGTGCGTGTGTCTTCTTCGTGTGTGTTCCACTTGTGCGCGCGCGTGACCACTCATGAAATATTGACGAGACGCTGCGCGAAACCAAAAGCCTGAAAATGGGGAAGCTTAGCCATGCCGCAGTGTGCAGCCTTAAAAAAAAAAAAAAAAAAAAAGTCACTTCGGAACATGATCGATTACTTGATTGGAACTTTAAGTGATTGATCAGGCTCAAAGAAGGCCCTGCTGGTGGGGTTTAGTACCTTTTAGAGGTCCTGGGTTTGTGTAGGCTGAAAGAATGAGAAGGTTTCACCTCAGGACTAAAAGTTGTTGGAACTTGAGTTGGAAAAGCTGCAAAACAAGAATGAGGACGTGTCGACATAAATGGGTGCGCGCGTGCGCATGCGTCAGTCCATCCATAAACATGCACATCGGATTTGCATCAAGTCGCGCACAGTCTGCCAACCCAGTCGCCATGGCAACGAACACAAGCACCTCTGAACCTCAAAGCCTGTATTGATTGTGTTTACCGGCTTTTATATATATATATATATATTTTTTTTTTTCATGTTGTCATACATTCGTATTTTTTCCTGCTAATTTGAATATGCAAATGGTTTGAGTCTTCCTTTATCGAGTCAAACAAGGAGTCATGATTGCGTGCGCGTGCGTGTGTTGAACCTGCCGCGGGCTGTTGACAAATCTGTCAATCAAGCTGCTGAGAGCAGAATATGTTGAAGTCTGAAATGATTTTTTGAATGTTGACAACGTGTGAGTGTGGTGACACCCCCCCCCACCTCCCCCCACTCCCCTGCTGTCGCTTGGTGTTTTCCGCTCCTGACTTGTGATTGGCTCAAAGCCCACGAGATGAGGGCTTGCCCCAAAAATTTCAAATAAAATATGTTGCTTCCGTGTGAAGGTGATTTGTGAAAGTTGGACGTCAGGGACCAATGGGAAACGTGAGTGTCGAGGAGGCCATCGAGGAGCTCGTTAAGAGTCGCTAATTAACATCTGGCCTGGCAACGCCAGTCTAGTTGGGAGTTGGGGGCGGGGCAACCCACTTAAGATGGACCGATACAGTTTTTTCATTGGTTGGTTTTGTTATTTAGTTAGTTAGTTATTTAGCTAGTTGTTTGGTCTGTCATTTAGTTGATTGGTAGTTTGGAGTTGCTAGGTCATTTCTTTGGTTAGCTTAAAAAAGTAACTCAGTTACTCTACTAGTTGCGTGCTGTTAAAAGTAACTTAGTTACTTTAATGGCTACTTGCTAATCAAAGTAACTCAGTTACTGTACTGGTTTCTTTTAACTAAAGTAAATTTGATACTTTAAGGGTTACTTGCTTTTAAAAGCAACTTAGCATATAGTAAACGTAAAGATAATTTCGTTGCTTTACTGACTACAACTAACTCAGTTTTCCTGGATTGACAGCGCTATATAAATAAAGATGAGTTGACTTGAAAAATAACTCAGTTACTGTTCTATTTACTTTTAAAAGTAAGTTAGGTAGGTTACTTGCTTTTAAATAACTTTTTTTTGATTACATGAAAAGCGACTTTTAAAAGGTTTTAAAAGTTAGATTAAAAGTTGCTTAAATAATTGGTTGATCTTTAAGTCTACAAGCTGGTTGGTTGGTTAATTAGAGTATTTTTTTATTCCAATTTGATGGCTTGAATCTTGCTGAAGTGATACAGCAAATTGTTGACATTAGTTATTATTTTGTGCGTGCGTGGGTAAAAGGTGTGTTTATTTGGGTCACGTGAAGGTCACACACAAACACACGCCCACACACACAGCAGCTAAAAATAGCCGCGTAGTGAGTATGGAGTGGGCAGAAAGTGCCAGCTAAGCGTCTTTCCCTCACGCACTAATTGAAGCTGATGCTGAAGATGATGATGATGATGATGATGATGCACTTGTGAGCAGGCTGAGCCAAAGCAAAAGTGAAGGCGAGTCACAAGCCGCCGCGGACTCTGCGTGACGCGTCGACGGCTTAAGAAGATTAATGTCATCCGGCTTCCGGGCTGACAGCCACGACAGGCTATGAGAGCGCCACCTTCAAAATCCGGCAGCTCATCCTGCATCACTGGTAGTTGCTTAGTTAGTTAATTGGTTTTTGGTGAGTTAGTTGGCGAGTTCATTGGTTGACTTGTTGGTTAGTCAGCTGGTTGGTTATTTGGTAAGTTGTTCAGTTCATTGGTTGACCTGTTGGTTAGTCAGATGGTTGTTTAGTTGGTTATTTGGTCAGTTGGTCGGTCAGTTCCTTTGTTGGTTAGTTACCTGGTTTGTTATTTAGTTAGTTGGTCAGTTCATTGGTTGACTTGTCGGTTAGTTACCTAGTTGGTTATTTGGTTAGTTGGTCAGTGCATTGGTTGACTTGTTGGTTAGTTCGCTGGTTGATTAGCTGGTTATTTGTTTAGTTGGTCAGTTAGTGCATTGGATGACTTGTTGGTTAGTTATCTGGTTGCTTATTTGGTTAGTTGGTTGGTCAGTTAATTGGTTGACTTTTTGCTTAGTTATTAAGTTGTTTATTTGCTTAGTTGGTTGGTCAGTCCATTGGTTGACTTGTCGGTTAGTCCCCTGGTTTATTAGATTGTTATTTGTTTAGTTGGTCAGTCAGTGCATTGGTTGACTTGTTGGTTAGTTACCTGGTTGGTTATGTGGTCAGTTCATTGGTTGACTTGTTGGTTATTTGGTTAATTGGTCAGTTCATTGGTTGACTTGTTGGTTAGTCAGCTGGTTGCTGAGTTGGTTAGTCAGTCCATTGGTTGACTTGTCGGTTAGTTCGCTGGTTGATTAGCTGGTTATTTGTTTAGTTGGTCAGTTAGTGCATTGGATGACTTGTTGGTTAGTTATCTGGTTGCTTATTTGGTTAGTTGGTTGGTCAGTTAATTGGTTGACTTTTTGCTTAGTTATTAAGTTGTTTATTTGCTTAGTTGGTTGGTCAGTCCATTGGTTGACTTGTCGGTTAGTCCCCTGGTTTATTAGATTGTTATTTGTTTAGTTGGTCAGTCAGTGCATTGGTTGACTTGTTGGTTAGTTACCTGGTTGGTTATGTGGTCAGTTCATTGGTTGACTTGTTGGTTAGTCAGCTGCTTGCTGAGTTGGTTGGTCAGTCCATTGGTTGGCTTGTCAGTTAGTTCACTGATTGGTTAGCTGGTTATTTGTTTAGTTGGTTGGTCAGTCCATTTGTATGACATGTCGGTTAGTCCACTGGTTGATTAGCTGGTTATTTAGTTGGTCAGTCAGTGCAGTGGTTGACTTCTTGGTTAGTTATCTGGTTGCTTATTTGGTTCGTTGGTTGGTCAGTTCATTGGTTAACTTGTTGCTTAGTCTCTTGGTTGTTTAGTTGGATAGTTGGTTGGTGAGTTCATTGGCTGACTTGTTGGTTAGTTAGCTGGTCATTTAGTTGGTTATTTGGTCAGTTCGTTTGTTAGTTCATTGGTTGACTTAGCTGGTTATTTGGTTGGTCAGTCATTGGGCTAGTTAGTTACTAGATTGATTATTTATTCAGTTGGTTTCAAATAAAATTCTGTGCACGGCACTCCCCAATAAGACTTGCAATTGCCTGTAAATGCCACAAATGTACCTTTTAAGTACCTTTAAGTACACAAAGTACCCCCCTCCCCCTATTGGGCAAGGTTAAAAGGTAAATGAAGCTCTCATCTCATTTCAACATAGTTGCCTTGGGATCAAGATGCCACAAGATGGCGACAAAGTAATTATTTTTAGACTAAACATGGTTTTGGCTCAGGCACAAAAGCAGCCAATTGTTTTTGAATTTTTCAGCTAACAACGGAGGATCGGTCCCCTCCCAAAAATGTGTCAACAAGCAAACGCCCAACTGCGAATATGCAACTCTTAAAATGAACAAGCTAAAACACACATCTGCTCACACACGCTTATTCTTCTATTTTCTTGCGCTTCCTGTGATGCATCAGCGTCTATTTTTAGCCCACCAGTGCACCTCCACAAGTCACTGTGCTTCACGGGATAAATGAGGACTTGAATGTCGCTCCTCCCACCCCTTACAAGTGTGTGCGTGCGTCAGTGAACGCAGCACATTAGTTTCCCTAATCTGGTACACACGCTCATGCACAAGAAGATGTGATGCGTTCAAGGTCCACGCTAGCCTTGGGAAAAAAAAGAAAAGGAACGACTTCATCACGTCACGGGTTCTAGCGAGGGCATGGCACTGGACCACGTTAATTTTTACTGAAAGTGAAAAGTCATGCACGCGCTTCCATTTCAGATTTATTTGAAGAGGGACTTTTTGGGACACGGTGAAGCAGCATGTGGCTTATTTCGACGCCTGTATGTTTGTCATCGCAAAGCTGGTTGTTTAGTACCCAAATACGAACCCGGTCCGTCTCCAGTCACGCTCAACAAAAACCTCCTGCGGCTTGTTAGCGTGTGAGCTTAGCAACAGGGGACGAGGCGTTCGGGCGTCCCTGGCAACGGCGGGACTCCACGCACCTGGTGCACGGGTTCCTTCCTCGAGGGAGGTGTCCTCATCAGAAGCAAGCTGTCTGTTTGCTCTGAGAGTGACAGGGCAGCGAATGCGACAGAGTGTCATTATTATTAGTATTATTTTTACGATGTGATCACCCGATAAATTCCAAGTCCCACCACAGTGACGTTAATTCGAACAAATGTTAAAACACGTGACGACAGCCAATCAGAGTTGACCTTTTCCTGCTCTTACTTTTCATTTGGCTTTAACTGTAAAGGACAAAAACAGACATTGCACCTAAATTTCATTCAGTGTGTTGATTTCAAAGATTTTACATTCATTGTCACTTAATAATCAGCGGGTAGGGTTTTATTTACATTTTGTATAATCGAGGTTGAGGAACACATGAGGCCGACCGCTGCAGAGGTCTATTATCTCGGATGTCAATCAAGACGCTGCCACTCTAAACTCACAAACGCACGCGCGCGCACACACACAGTTTGGCTTCTCGGCGATGCGAGATGTTCGCGCGCTTGCGTGCGTGTCACTGCGGAGCGCTTGGCTGTTGTGAGGTTCCGCCAAGTCAACATGACGCCCTCGGCGTTGTGCGAGCCAAACCAAAAGGGGCTAATTATTTCCTTGCTGGTCAGTGAATGACACAAAATGAACTGAAAAATGTGCACACGATGAACGTTAACGTATTAAGAAGCTGCTTGTGTTTGGAATAATCGTGTTCTCCTGAATGAAGTAGCACACAATGCATTTTTTTTTACTTTTTCTTCCCACCCATTCACTGTACGACCAAAATGATAATAGTGATCATTGGGCTCTAGTAGTCAAATTAATGGATAAATCGACAACTATTTTAATAATCGAGTATTGGTTTGGAGCCATTTTTAATTGAAAATTGTCCAAATCCTCTCTTTTCAGCATATCAACAGTAATTGTTCACTGATTATTTTCTGTGTTTAAGTTATGTTTTTTTTTTTTTTTAACTTTGGAAAACAATGACCAAACTAGTAAGATAGACTAACATCAGTTCCCCACCACCACCCTCTTTTTTAAATCACTATACGAATTATGAAATAAACACCAATCACTGCTCAATACACAGTAATGCACTGTAATGCAAAATTAAAATGAACCAGATTAGTCAAATAATCAACTGAATAATCGATAGATTAATTGATTCTAAAAAAAATATTTGGTAGTGACAGCACTATTGGGATCAATATTGTTATAAATAAAAATTACAATTAGCATGTCATTATTTGTGCTGCAGAGTGTTTCAACAAATAAAAATAAAAAAAACAGTTAAGTGCAACATCAAAGTTTTAAAAATGAATGGATTATTTTAAAGTAATTGATACATTTAAAAAAAAATATACAATGAAATGTACCCAAGAGTTTAGAGTTTTATTTTTTAATTTTATTGTCATTATCTTGTTGAAGGACAATTTTTTTTCCCCCCGTGTACTTTCTTCTCTCGACATGACTCACTATTTAATTATTGGTTTATTTAATTCCATATTTAATTAATAAACGGCACATTTAATTATTTCACGACATTTATTTAATGGTGTATTTATTTTATGTTGGCACTTTTGGAATTATTTCATGACACATATTTAAATATTGGTTTATTTAATTCCATATTTAAGTAATAAATGGCACCTTTAATTATTTTTACAACATATTTATTTAATTATTTAATGCTGTATTGATGTATTTAATATTGGCACTTTTGGTCCTCCATACCAATTCACCGTCACACTGAAAACAAGCAAACGCTGCGTTCACTGTCCCCCGTAAACGTGGCCACTTCCATTCAACGCAGCGCATCCCTCAGCAAGGCTTGCGTTATTTATGCGGGACACAAAGTACGAGCAGCCGGCTGAAAGACGGCGGGAGAGCAGAACTTAAGAGTGTGCCGGCCATCTTTTATTGACGACGTCCTGCCAGCAGCTTTCAGCTTTGCACTCCACTGTCATCTGTTGCTAGCCAGAAAAACACGCGCACGCAAACCACCCGAACGCCGTGTTCGTTTGCGAGACGACTTGGAAATATTACGGAGGTTTACATGCACACTTTTTCATATTGACGCGTGTGTGTAATATCATTTATTATGGTTTTCCAAATGTTTGTTTTCTTTTCTAAATCGAGTCGACTTCAAAGCTGGAAACGAAGAGCTGCAGGCTACTGGCATATGGACGTTAATTGAACCAAGATACACACACATTTTGTGAGTGTATCGGTTTGTGATGCGAGCATGCACTTTACCTTAGTGCCATGAGACACTTCAAGCAACAATAGAGCGAGCGTGTGTATTTACGCACACATATGCACATTAGTGACGCTGCTTGACTGCATTCTGCTTGTTGGAGTGGAACAAATACACACACACACACACAGACACACAAAATTGTGCTTAGATCACTACATAGGAAATTCACGTTGACTGTTTTTACAGAACATAGTCCAATTCTATAAAAAGTAATCGAGATGTGCGAGTACCGATACCGGGCATCATATAGGGTTGATACTAGCCTTATTTCAAGGAATTGGTACTCGACCGCAGTTGATACTAGTATCGTCCGCCCTCTGTTGGCCATTTTACAAACAGGAACTAGAAATAAGAGAAGACGAGAACATTCGTATTATCTGTAATATTTTTACAGTGGTTCCTCGCTACTTCGCAGTTCACTTATCGTGGATTTGTATTGAGGTCCAAAATTGTATACCTCGATATACCGCGGTAACTCACACCCAAAGAAACAAAAACTTTTTTTTTCTTTTTTCTCATATATAGTTGGGATGTAATGATATACAAACATCACGATACGAAGGTCAGGATATGATAATATCACGATATTTATTAAAAAAAAAAAAAAAAAAAAAAAAAAAAAGAGAGCTCATACTAAAACAAAAACAAAAAAACAAAACAAAACAATATTGTGTTTTTGTACATAAAAGCAATGCATATAAACCATCTACAATCTCTAATAACAATATTGAGGCACTTACTTGGTAATGCAAGCACACATTGATCGCTTCCCAAGAAAATTCGGTGACCTTTCATCTGACAATTAGCATAGATTTTAAACATAGAAAGCCAAAACATCCCTAATGAAAATTAAATTGCACTAATAAACTAGCCACTAGAGGGTGCTATAACTGCACAAATGGAACTCAACCTGACGTTTTGTTTTTTTAAACAGATTTGTTCCTTTTAAATATTGTGAACATGACGACGACAATATTGTGGCAGTTTTAATATCACAAAATCACGATATTGCCCTTATCGTGACATCCCTAATATATAGCGGGTGGATGTGGTACATAACACCTGCAAAAAATGGGAAATTTTATATATCAAAAGTAAGTAAGTAACCTTCATTTGTATAGCGTTCTTGGTCTCAGTACTTGTACTTGTACTAATATTGGTCTAAATAAAGCAATATTGAACGTCTCTAAAAAGTAGCATAAAAAGTTAAACACAACTGAACAAGTTTAAAAAAAATCCCTTTGTTGGCGATTGAGGAGTATGGAACAATGAATGTTTCCGAACGCACCCGTTCGCTCATTCCCCGACTCCCCAACTGCTACAAAAGGATCGTCACTCGAGGACTCACATATTTGCGTCCCGTTCAGGTTGCGGCGGTGTGGAGCTGCTGCTGGTCCTGTGCGGCCTGGACGCGTCGCTGCCGTGCCCGCGCCACTGCATCTGCTACACGTCGCCCAGCACCGTGTCGTGCCAGGCGCACAACTTCCAGGCCGTGCCCGAGGGCATCCCGCCGCACAGCCAGCGCATCTTCCTGCAGAACAACAAGATCGGCCGGCTCCTCCGCGGACACTTCCCGCCCGCCGCCGCCATGTTGTGGCTCTACTCCAACAACATCTCCTACATCCAGCCGTCCGCCTTCCACGGTTTCCGGCAGCTGGAGGAACTGGACCTGGGCGACAACCGTCACCTGAAGGCGGTGGCCGCCGACACCTTCCGCGGCCTGGGCCGACTCCGCGCCTTGCACCTGTACCGCTGCGGTCTGACGAGCCTGCCGCCCGGCGTCTTTGCCGAGCTACATAACCTCCAATATCTCTACCTGCAGGTAAGTGGCGACTCGAGTAGTGTAGTGCTGTCACTATTGAATATTTTTAAAATGGATTAATCGGATTCATTTTAATTTTGCATTAAATTATTACAAAAGCATTTTTCCCTTATTACTGTTTATTAACTCATTCAGTCCATGCCATTTTCACAGAAGCAATCCCGTTCATTCCCGGCTGTTTTACTGGATTTTGCAAGGCCCACAGAATATAAATATAGGTAAAATATATTTATATATATATATATTAAAAAAAAGAAGCATATTTCTATCGGTTTCCATTTTGCAGCAATTAGCATTAGAATATAAATAAGTTTCATCATTATTCACAAATCTATTTAGAATTGTGAGTAATTGAGCTTTTTTTCAACATGGCCCTGGTTGATCTCTTATACTCTGCTGGCACCTGCTGGCCGGTTGTGTAGTAACTACCATTTCTTCAACCGTTCTTTGCAGTTGGGAGGCTGCATCAAAGCCTTCTGTATGCTCTAGCATATATATAAAATAAAACAAAAACGTTTAAGTACGTCTTTGGAACAAAGATAAAATAGAACGTATGTATCCGTTTTTGAGAGCAAATGAGTTAACCAGTGATTGGCGTTCATTCCGTCCTTCGTATTCCTATAATGGTTAAAAAAGGGGGATGATGATGATGTACCATGTTAAAGATTCAGTCATTGCTTCCCGAAGTAAAAACAGATGTTTGCAAATCTTGTCTTGTTTTGATTAAGCACAGAAGGACTACTGCAATCGGTGAACAATTACTGTTGATATGCCGAAATCAGAGGATTTGGACAATTTTAACTGTAAAAATGGCTCCAAACGAGATAACGATTATCAAAAGAGGTGCTGATTAATTTGATAATTGAGTATTTGATTTATTTTGACAACTGGAGGGAACAAAATGTTGCCTACGCTATCACCGTTGACGTCTCTGCGATGTCTTCTTTGTCGCCAGCAGTTCTCTGCGATTTCTCAGAGACTTCTGAGAGCAGTGGTGTCCGAACTGGGTCCTCGAGGGCAGGAGTCCAGCAGGTTTTGGATGTTTCCCTTCTCCAACACACCTGAGGCTCATCAGCAAGCTCTGCATAAGCCCGATAATGATCCTGTTGATTGGAAACATCCAAAACCTGTGGGACTCCGGCCTTCGAGGACCGAGTTTGGACACCACTGTTTTAGAGACTTCTTGGAGACTTGAAAAAGGTTTCCCCCTACTCCAAAAAAAATCCGTTTGAATTTACTGCAACACCGAGAATGTTTTTTGCAAACGGAAACTCAAGTCGCAATTAGGTCACAGACTAGTCTCAGGAATAATCCATATATATCCTGGAATCGGAGTAAACAGATTATCATATTTTTGTCAGATAAAGTAATCCCGCCAAAATTCGTGAGGGATCGGGACAAAAACCTACATTAAACTGAAAATATATCACAAAATTTGATCCCTTAATATAATTTCAGACATTAAACTTAAAAAGCTGAACAGATGATTTGATATCCGAACGAGAAACGAAACGGTCAAGCTTCTCCCTAACGCCGCAGTCTCTCTCAGGACAACCACTTGGAGTTCCTGGAGGACGACCTGTTCATCGACCTGCTGAACCTGAGCCATCTGTTCCTGCACGGCAACCGCCTGTGGAGCCTCCACCAGAACACCTTCCGGGGCCTGGGCGCCTTGGACCGCCTACTCCTCCACCAGAACCGCATCCAGTGGGTGGACCGGCAGGCCTTCCACGACCTGCGGCACCTCACCACACTCTACTTGTTCAACAACTCCATGACAGAGTTGTCGGCGGGGAGCCTGGCCCTCCTTCCGGCCCTCGAGTACCTCCGCCTCAACGACAACCCGTGGGACTGCGACTGCAGGGCGCTGCCCCTGTGGGACTGGCTGCGGAACTTCCGGGGCTCTACTTCTTCGTTGGTGTGCGTGTCGCCTCCGGAGATGGCGGGGAAAGACCTGAAGACGCTGAGGAAAGAGGAGTTGCCCGCTTGTCTGAAGGGGGAGGACGGTGGGGCAGGGGTCGAATCATTGACCCGCCTGAATCGCCACCGGAGCCGCCACAACCAGCACCAGCGACCGTACCTGCCACACGGTGACCAGCACAACCTGCCGCCGCCCTCACCCTTGCCACGACAGCCCAAGGGGGGCCACGGGAATTGCACCCGGCGAGGGCGCAAAGCCAAAGGGGGGCCCAATGAGGTGCGGCTGCTTCGCAAGGGGAAGGAGAAAGACTTTGGGGGTAAACACGAAGGGTTGGCCACCGCCAGGAGAAAAAACAAGTGCGTGCCAATAACTTCGGTAGGCCCCCCCAGTGGGGTCCAGAGAGCCACAAACGCGGCAGCGACACCCTTTGCAGGGGGCTTTTTCTGTTTAGCGCTGCTAGCGTCACTGCTAACTCTACACTGACCCAGGACATGGTCACGTTCGACTGCATATTTCCAAGTGGGACTCACAAGTCAAAATGTACAAAGGCAGAAGAGCCTTTGAGGGGACAAGACCACATACCGTTTACATTCCAGAATTTGTGCAATACTCAAGCTGATCATTTTAAAAATGTCTCAGTCAGGGAAAATGAGATGTGACTTTGATGCTTGTGTCGATTCTCAATCATCTGCAAAGGTTGATCGAGGCAACTAGACACTTCTTGTTTGTGGAAGACACAGCTTGGGGGGTGGAGGGGGTCGTTTTGTCTCAGTCTTGTTACTATCTCTGCTTTAGCCTCATGATGCACAAAGTCATATATTTTTAAGAAATTCTCTTAAAAACTTCTTGGGTGATAGCCAGTTTACTTGGGTGTCCCGCCCAAGTATTAATAACGTGTCGGGAAACACTGCTTTAATCCAAAAGTTTTATCAGTTAGGGGTGGTCATTTGCATTAAGACAGCAAGGTCCAAATTCTGGGCAGGGAGGACCACTGGTTTGAACATGGGTCCCAAATCATTGCGTGAAACTAGAACAGCCATCTTTGCCCTGAAGATCATCTCAGTCCAATGGAAACGTAGCTACTTAACAAGCTGTTTTTGCCACCAGGCAGAAACGGTCGGTCATTCACCAGCCAGGGGTTAAACCTACCAGTGACAAAAAATATAAATCTAAAAACATACAACTGAAGAAACCTTTTGGATGAAATGAAAGATCAGCAAACAAGAAGGGTCCCGTTGCCCCCATTCAAACTTTGTAGAGTTTGGATGACATCAGAGTTGAATGACCCCAAAAAAAGGTGTACCCACACCTAAGAACCAATGAAAACCCTTAAAGCCATGTAACCAGAAAGATGCTACACGGTGAGAGTGCCTAACGAGGACCTCTCCGTCCTCAAGCTTGGAACAGTCAAACTTCTGAAGAAACTTTTCCTAAATGCTCCAAAACCAGTGGACTGCTGATCTACGGCTAAGGTCTTGGGGTCATAGTCCAGGCCATAGGTATGCTCCTGGTCAGGTCTTTGTTCTTTGACTCTCAATCATGCAAACACAAGCACAAAGATTTTGTGTGTGTCGTGTTAAACGCTTGGAAGAACTCTGGTGACCTGTTTATGTGATGTCACCGTGGAGGCATGTCATGATGATGTCACTTTTATCTTCTGTCCGGTCGGGAATTTGCAAAATATACTGACCATGTTTACTTGCATTCATCACAGCGCCGTTTCCCTTACCCTCCCTTACCCTCCTCCGTTTTCACTTCACTCCTCCACCACCTCCCCATCTTCACTCATCTCCTGTCCTCAACCCATCCGCTCTCCACCTCCCCTCGTGTTCTCCTCCTCCTCTATCTCCTTCTTCATTGGCAACGTCCTCCGCCATCACATTCTAGCTTCTCCTCCTGTCTCTATCATTCTCCTCCATCCGAGCCTCCTTTCATCTCCTACCCTCTCTAGTTTCCCTTCCATTCACCTCCTCTCATCCCTTCCTCCTCCACCACACACCCACACATTTGTTTCTAAATAAAAAATAAACAGGTGTCCTCAAACGACTGTGTCCTGCTGTTTGTGTGTGTGTGTGTGTAAGAGACTTGCTAATAAATGAGACCTGAGGCACACTGATAATAAGCCAAAGAGAGGAAATAATAGAGAAGAAAGGGGGGGGGGGGGGGGCAAGTATTTTGGCCTCTTTGGTGGCCTACTTTCACTGTCATATCAAATATGCAACACACACAGTTGTTGTCAGTGTGTGTTAGTGGTGAGGGGGTGTCAGGTCAAAGGGAGTGCTAGCATTAGCGATGTTAGCACATTGCAGTCGTTTTCTTGGTGGAGGCTGATGAGGCCTGGCAGTGCAGTGGGAGGACATGAAAGATGAAGAGGAGGTGTAGAGTGGGAGGGTGAAGACGAGATGGAGGAGGAAGCGGAGGATCATCTAAACGAACTGGTGGCGGCAAAAGAGGAGTTAAGTTGATGGGTGAAAAACAGGGAGAGAACGGAGTATTTTTATCGCCCATAAAAACTTCATTCAACAACATTCCCTGACCAGATGAACACTTTCACAACAACTAGTTGTTTTCTTACTCTTGGCGCGTGTGTGAGATGTAGAAAGTGGAGCAGTCCTCATGAGGAGGAGGCGGCGGCGGCCATGTTCTCGTTAAGGCTTTCAATTAAAGGCTGCTGAGTTCTGAGTCCATCAAAGGTAGGCGGGTGGGAAGGGAAAGGAAAGGAAGGATGACGGCAACACTGAAAGTAACAAAACAAAACACAACATGAATCGTTTTGCGCTTGTTAGGTCCGTAAACATTGCGACGTGAACACAATTGGCACCTTCTTGGCTCTAAACAACAACATGATGCGCTTGAAGTGAAAACAGCAAGACATGCTTCAACTGCAAACCTTCAGCTTGAATTCGGGTCTCGTAAATCCAAGTCAGATGTCTGTTTGTGCATGTCCCGCCCACTTTTGGCTCCTCAGTTCTTCCATGTGTGGTTGCCATTTTGTATTTATCCACGATGAGGCTGCTGACAAAACTGAGAACTGTGAAACGTTTCGGGCAATCTGATGAGCTGCTCATTCAGCCAAATGTTTCACAACTCATTGAATGGACTGACTGCGCTTCACAGTGCAGATGGACAATGACCCATCCAAAGCTTATTGCAAACTTCAACAGTTTAAAGGCCAATAAAATACTAGCTTGTAAAAGAAAAACACACACATATATATATATATATATATATTTTTTTTTTAATATCACATTTTTTTTTAAAAAAGGACAAATGATATTTGTGTCTTGACGATTTTTATTTTACAAAAATAGTTATTTGCAGTTTACTTTTACATTTTTATTTATTTTTTTTTAAACTACAAAAATGTTTATTTAGATTGAATTGTGACCACTTCTTATATTTGTTACACGTTCGCCTCCCAATACTGAAGACTCGGGTTCAAGTCCAGGCTACGGACTTCCTGGGTAGAGTTTGCATGTTCTCCCCGTGCCTGCGTGGGTCTTCTCCGGGTACTCCGGTCTCCTCCCACATTCCAAAGACATGCACGGCAGGTTAATTGGGCGCTCCGAATTGTCCCTAGGTGTGCTTGTGCGTATGGATGGTTGTTCGTCTCTGTGTGCCCTGCGATTGACTGGCAACCAGTCCAGGGTGTCCCCTGCCTACTGCCCAGAGCCAGCTGAGATAGGCGCCAGCACCCCCCGCGACCCTTGTGAGGAATAAGCGGTCAAGAAAATGGATGGATGGATGGATAAATAAAAAAATAATTACATTGAAATTGATGCAAATTATGGAGACTATAGAAATTTGTTAAGATTTGACTGTTTTGTTTCATCAGAAAACGGATGGATGAATAATATGTATTTCAAAACTAATTAATTTTACAAGAAAAAAAAATCTAATTCTTAATTTTGGGAGAATTTCTGTAATTTTCATATATTTATAACCAAATAAATATTCAATTATACTTTTTTTTTTTTTTTACTCAAGATACATTTTCCAGATTTTTTTTCCACATTTACAAACAAGCTCAAAGTCTAAAGTTAAAAAAAAAAATCTTGGTTTCATTTCAAATCAATTGTGCTGATGCTGACAGGCAAAAAAATGACAATTTTGTCCACGTCTCAATATTTACGGACCTGAATGCATCATGTACAGCAAGTCATGCTATCAACTTAGCAGTCATGGCTAACGTCGGCGTGTTTACAACGCCGCCTTGTACTCCTCCCATCACAACCTGCCCACCTTCGCGCCATCTTTCGAGCCTTGCCTGTGGTCACCATGGCAACCGCCTCCTCCTCCCACCTCTCCCTCACACGCTCGTCACTTTCCCGTTCAGAGTGTTCACGCCTCCTCCCTATCGCCTTCCTCCCGCCAGTCAATCAAACCTCCGCACTTTGACAGTGTCAATCACAATTTGTAAGAATTACGGATTCATTAACGTCCACTGTTTCTAATTGTGCAAGTCTTCGAAGAGCTCCGCTGCTCTCAATGTCGTCCAAAACAAACAGGCTGGTGTTATGCAACGCTGCCGGACTAAATTAAGACACATGAAGTAACTATTGGCTTCAGCGATGTGCCGTTTTAACAAAGTACTGGAAAGGAATTCATCCCCGTTCACCAACTTCTTGATCTTAACAACACAGGATCAGCTGCGTGCGCCCCTTATTTACGGTTGCTTGTTTCATGCTGCATTCAAGGACTCTTGGAAAATTGGCATTTCCAAGCTCCAGTTCCCAAAAATGTGTCCCAAACAATTGAAGATTTCTGGCTTCCCATTTGAGGAAGTGCATTCCAGTAAAGCTGAAGTCCAACTGAGTGGAAAATAAATAAATCACACCTCCAGCTGGGAAAACTATCCAAATTTCAACTCAAGTACATTTACAACATCTAAGTTGGTCATTTCAAAACTTCTATGAGGAAAAAGTGCATTTAAGGAAAGTGGACATTTCACAAGTCAAGTGCAATCCAGTCAACAGCAATTTCTGACTTCCAGCAACCAGGAATTAAAGTGCATTCAAACTGTGGAGAAATTAGACATTTTCAACTTACTTCCACCAAACATGCATTCCAAAAATTTGGGAAGTGCAATTCGGTAAAGGAAACGGAAGTTGGACATTTCCAAACTTAGAAGCTGGGAGCGTCCAACTTGAATGGGCCATTACCACAAGGAAATTCCAGTACTGGAAGCTTTTCCAGTATTAACTCTTTCCCTCCCACCCATTCTGACTGAAACAATCTGTTTGACTGGATTTGGACTGATTTTGCAAGGCCCACAGAATATTATGTTCTAGTGCTATAAAAACATGGACACCTACTAAAAGAAAGATTAGACTCTCTTGTCATCAGGAAAAAAAAAAAAAAAACACTGGGGGGAAAAAAAAAGCTTGTTGGAACATGGCTGATCTCTTATACTCTTCTGCCACTTGATGGCCGTTTTTTGTAATACTACCATTGCTTTAAGCGACTTCTTTAGGTCAGAAGCTATATTATTCTGTTTGCTATAGCATAAAAAAAAACAAAAAAAAACGTATAAATATGTTTTTGGTTGTGAATGAGAAAGTATTAAAAACGTATTTATACGTTTTTGGGATTGAATGAGTTAAACTAAAACATAACAAATTTCATTCCACCTAACGGGGAAAATTTTCACCCTACAACTACAAAACGTCTATTCAGGAAACTGGAGAATGGACATTTCCAAGTCTGGTGTTTTCCAGGAAACGGAAATTTTTGACCCCCAATTTGCGAGGTGGACAGTACTGACCACCACATGAGGAAAAGGGCATTACAGTACCCTTCAAAATTGGACATTTTTAACCTTTAACTAGGAAAACAAGATTCCAGGAAATTAGGAATTTCTGGCCTCCAATGAGGAAAATGTACACTAGACAGTGGTCAAGTTGCTCATCTAATGAAAGCTCTGTGCGGTCCAGTGTGGCGAACTGAATGGTCACCAGCGCACATGTTGACACATTTGCAGTCCACAATTAGTCACACGTTACAAAACGACCAAACGTGTGAGGACGACAAACTCTTTTAATTACTTTTTTTTTCTCACTCTGATTGGTTTTAACAAAGGCGTCCTTTCCCGCAGGCCGCAAGCAAAAAGTGTCAAACAGCCCACGCGCACACGACAAACATACACCATGAGTCACGCGCACACAAAGAGCGTCCGCATCAGCGGCTTACCAAATAAAGTCCACATGCAACGAAAGTGACAATTACATAAAATTAAACGATAAAAAAACAGAAAACCAAGATGATGTGCATTAGCGTCAGTTGGCTTGTCGTCAGGGGCGTGGCTCTCCGAGGCTCGGCTGCGGCTCAGTTCCCGCGGGCCAGCGTGCGAATGCTGTCCAGCAGCCTGCGGCTGTGCTGCCGCTGGTCCACGGGGAGGACCTCCATCACAGTCACCTTCACGCGACACTCGTCCTGAACAACAACAACAACAATTCAAGCAGCTTTTTTAAAAATATGTAGATTGTTTAAATTATTAAAAAAATAGACCCAATTTTACAATTAGGTCATTTACTTTTGTGATTATATAAGGCCACATTTTATACAAAGATTTTAAAAAATGTGAACATCTTTTTTTTTTTTTTTTTGATAATTTGAAAAGCACAATTGCCCATAAATAAATTCTTTGTTTAAAAAACATTGTAAAATTTACAAGAAAAACTTTCTGCAATTTTTAATGGTAATTAAATGTGATGCTGATTTTTGGCAGAAAATAAATGTATTCTAAAAAAAAAAAAAAAAAAAAAAAAAATGGTAATTAGGGCCTGAAATATATGGTTTTTCTTTCTTGATTTTTGGCAGAAAAAGGGCTCAATTTAAAAAATATGTACTGTGAAACATAAAATAATCCCCCAATGGATTTCAGTGCACATCAATTAGAGGCAAATTTTCATTACTTATGGGCCAGCCTGGTCTTCATTGCTTATGAATGAGAATGGGTGGGCGAAGGGGTTATGTGGTCAACTTTAGATACTGTTTATAAAAAAATTAAGTAAATAAAATAGAAATATATATATACCCCCAATATAACAATTTTATTTACAATTGCATGAAAACAATTGCAATTTTCAGATTTTTTTTAGCCAATTTGTTGATAAAATAAATTTCATATCGAGCGCACAATAAAAATGAACAATCACAAATAGGTTATAAGGTTATGATATAGATTTTTGTCTGCGCACTCACATTGTACGTCTCCAGCTTGACTCGATTCCTGAAGACGTGCGTGCTGAAGTGGACTCTTTGGAAAACTTCATTGAACGCGTCCTCATCCTGATACAAAAAAAAACACACAAATAATTCAAGCCTGCAAAAGTGGCTGCAGCATGCTAACATTGCTAATGCTAACAGTTGAACGACTAAGGATTTTTTTTGTCGTCGACTGTTTTGTGGTCAGTCAAGTTGATGAATATTTTGAGGTGCAGATTTTGGGCGCCACGGGTGGGTTTCAAGTCGACTAATTGTTTCAATCCCTGTGTGTATGTGTTTTTTGTTTTTGTTTTTTTTCCCCACCGTTTCCTTCAGCTGTCCCAGTTGGTCCGCACTGATACCAAGTAAGATCTCTGCCGTTCCCTGGAAGCACGTTGCCCATACGTTGTCCCCAAAGTCGGCCAAGTTCACCTGCAAACATCACATTATCATTTTTCACACAAGAGGAAAAAAAACAAACCAACCGATAAAGGACGTTAGAATTATTATTATTATTTTTTAATTAATGCAAAAAAAAAGAAAAAAAAAGAAATTGCAGATATCCAAATGTGCAAACAAAACGGTTGAGGTAAAGATGTACTCACAGAGAGCATGAATCTGTACTTGAAGTTGGGGTAGTCCCGACCGCATTTGTCGCAGCGGTAGCGTCCGTCGTCTTGCTCGTGAACCTTCTTGTAGCAGGACGCGCCGGGGCAGGCCCGGTAGAGGCAGTTCTCCTTGCGTGTGAACACCACCGTCGCCACGCAACTGAAGTAATCCGCCTGTGTGCAAATACACACAAAAAACAACAACATGCTTTGGTATGAGACACAAATGGGGGGGGGAGAACTATACAGTATTTTCACAACATTATAAGTAAGGTCAACATTACTTTAAATGACAGATAAATACATCAAAAGCATTGCAACATGGTTGATTTCGAAGCAGAAAACTGATACGATTTTCGAAATGCGTAACTGTACTAACAAAACTTGACATCATTCAACTACAAATTCTGGCTCAGATTGTCTTATAATGTAAAGCATTCCACTGAATATGTAGTGAGGATAATTCTAATTTGAAACAGTTTAAAAGCGTTTGAAAACAGGTGAATCTGTTTTTTTTTTTTAGCAACAACAACAACGCAAATCAATGATAATGATAATCTTAAATGTTTGAAAAATCGGGGAGCTCAATACAGTAGTACAGTAACATTGATTAAAATTTGAAATGGAAAGTTTGACATTAAATCATAGTTCAAAACATTCTGCTAAATGCCCAAGTAACGATAATTCAACATGGCGTTCAGTGGAACAAATGATATTAAATATGATAGTAATTGGTATTCAAATTTGAAAAGATAATCATTTGAATACATTATGCTGTAAACCAATCCAACAACTGGTATTTTATTTTGTTATGCCTTCGAAAAGGAAGAAAAAACAAACAAACAAACACTTATTTGTATAAATTTTTTTTGCAAAGGTGCTAACACTCGGGCACTCTGACAGCGAGAGCACCACTGCCACCTACTGAAGTGGATGTGCAATTACACTTTATTCTAGCAAGGCCAAAAAAACGTGCCATGGAGTCACACGTGACGTGTTTGTACCATGGCCCCGTCTTTGAGAAGGGTTGCATTATACGGCAGTAAGATAATGACATTGGAATGTTCTGAACGTTTGAAGTTTCCCCAAGGTTTATTGGAAAACCGTTTCATCGCAATTTGAGGTCAAAGCAGTTTGCTTCTAACAATGTGTGCGTATGCACATTCTTTGGTGAGCAAAGGAGTAGCTGGGCGTGACACAACAAACGGTCAAATAAAATGTGAAAAAAAACAACAACAACAACAACAACAACAAAAAACCCACACACCCATTTGATCAAAACTTGGCTTCATTGGCCAGCTGCTAACACAATCAAAACACACCACACACACACATCTGTATGGCACATCTGCTCGACTTCCCTGCAACATACTGTAAACGCAAAGTGCGCCTGGCCTGACAGAATGTCCAAAAATTTTGTTAATTAAAAAAAAAAAACATTAGAAACAAACCTAGCAATAATTGTACTCAACTGACAAAGTGCAACCCCTGGTTGTCATGGCAACCAGATCCACAAGACACATCAACCCCTAAAAACTGCATAATGCCGCTATTAATCATAGACAAAATGCGTCTCTATGGGACACTTGAATGAACACACGTGCACACTTAAATATAAATAAAACATTCCGAGCTTTTCTTCTACAGGAGGTTGGGCAAAAGCACAGTGTCAATATGTCAAGATGCTGCACGACAACAAGTCATAAATCAGCCGTGGCATCACAAATAGTGAGAACGGCTCCCAGCAGCTGCTCATCGTGCTTACATAAGACACCACCACGACAGGAGAGTACAAGGCTCCAAAGTAATATTGCGAGCATACGAAGGAAAGACTACAAACTAATATCCCCCCCACGCCTTTTTGACTTCTACTTTCATGTATTAAAACGTCAAAACAAGTGTCCCTGTCTGTCAAACGCCATGTGATACGACGCAGCCCCGCCCACCATGACCTTCTGACCTCATCGTGTCGCCCCACCGCCGAAACAAATCTAGTGACAATTTTAATCCAGCTGTTTTACCGATCTCATGGGGCAGCCATTTTGCCACTTGCTCGAGGCTCAGGCTACAACCAATCACAGCTCACCTGTTTTCTGAAGCTGAGCTGTGACTGGCTGTTACCTAGGCAACTGTGATGTCATTTTCACTCGAGAGCAGGTGACAAAATGGCCGCCTTCTGATATTGATAAACACTGCTGGATTTTGCTGCTTAACTCATATTACACTAACGCAATATTAACCTGACTAAAATATTTAGACTAGTGGGGCTGCACAGTATGGGGGACAAAAACTACAATAAATGAATAAATAAATGATTAAATAAATAAATAAGTGTGAAAATAAAAATGGATATAAAAAAATAAAATAAAAAAAATATACAAAAATTATAAATGAAAATAAAAAAACAATATATATATATATATATATATATATATATATAAATCAATAAAAGTAACAACTAATTAAATAAATAAATAAAAAATTAAAAGCGGATATTAAAAAAATAAAAATAAAAAATCAAACATTATATACAAAAAAGAAATTATAAATGAAAATAAAAAAACAAAGAATATACCGGTATATATCCATAAATAAAAGTAATAACTTGCGACTTGAGTTGCCCGACAGGTCGTGGTGACGGTGGACAAGATAGTCGTCCATTGCTCGAGTTCTAAATGCAAGCCGGCGAGACTTCCTTGTTCTCCGAACCGCTCACTCGACCATTGAAAGGGGGTTTGTAACAGCAGAGTCCAACCCAAGACACGCTTAGGACCGCCCCCTCATTTGAATTTACAATTCGTCCTGACAGGGCATCTGGAGCATGAAAAAAAAATATGTATGTGAAAGGGAAGCAGAGTGTTTTTATTTGATTGATATTTAATTCTATTTATATATTTATTTTGTATTTATTTTCACATGTATTTTTTTTTGTATTTTCACTTTTATTCATTTATTTATTTTTAATTTTGTCAGTTTTGGTCCTCCATTACATAGACCATATATTACTGTCAAGAATTTTTGGGGGGTTGACATCTCCTTTAAAAAAGCAGCAAAAACAAAACAAAACTTGCAACTACTTAAAAGCGACGATCAACAAATCCAGTAGCAATATTTGTACAAAGCTACTCACGACAAATTTATGTGACAGCGTGTGCCCTCAGCAACCATTGACTCACTGTCCTAATCATGTCCCCGTCTCTCCTCCCCCCTTGTCGTTAATGAGGCGTCCGTCAAGCATCCAAATGCCCGTTTCCGCCTGCCTCGTCACATTTCTCAGAGCAGCGCGTTTCCAGAGGCGCTTGTGCACGCTGGTGGTGGCTGCAGGGTGGACGGGTTGGGTGGGAGAGGGGGGTGAGGGGGTGCGACCAACACTCTGCAGCTCAGATGCCAACATGCTTTGGAGCACTTTGGAAACTATCAAAGTGTGTCAGCAGACTTGAAAGACGACACAAAAAAAGTGATTTTTCTCTTTGGATTTTGGGCAAAAGGGGCTAAATTTCTTCAAAAATTATATATGGTCAAACTTTTTTTCTGGTTAAAGAAGAGTCTTCTTTCATTTGTAGATTTGGTGTACAAATCATAAAACACAAGAGTCTGAATATTGAAAATGCTCAAAAATGCGTTGAGAGCAAATGGCTGCCACGAATGAGTTCACATCAACATTACAAATTTGCCCTAAAACATTTGACTGGATTCTTTAACGTGTTCCTGATATTGACTGTAAATATTCATGATTGCTAATTGACAAGCAATTTTTTGACCCATTTCAAACTCATTATTCGATATGTGTACGAGAGTATGTGTGTGAGTCTCCCACCTTTTCGCCGTGTCCCAGTTGTTCAGTCTTGACATCACTCAGTGTCTTCCAGTTGGTCATGAATTCGCCACTTTTGGACCGGACCTCCGTCAAGGACTGACTACTGAAGGTGTGGCCAACCTGGTTATACCTGTGAAACACACATCTACATTTTTTTTTTTTGTGTGTGTGTGTGTAGGTTTGAATCATAGGTCGGCCAGTCATACCACAGTAGCTTATAATGACCCCCACCTGTGACCCAAACTGTGTCTAAAAGTTGAGATTGGTGGACCAAGTTCCAGAGCAAAAGTATGATTTTGAGGCACCATCTGAAGCATTATTGTGTTAAAGCCAAAAGGTAAGCAGAACTGCAGTGTTTATTTACACAGCCAACAGTGTTGACGTTAAAACCTTTCAGTAAAGTTGTCCCAAGTGGGTTCAGGTGGCCAAACTGTGTGGTGTAATTTGGTGGCTTGGTGATAAAATGCTGCAGTTATGAACACCACTAAAATATTTTTGTTGTCTCGGGCTCTCACTTGTTTTCCTACTGGTTGTCTTGGTAACATAACAAAAGCCTGGCAGTATATGGAGGGGGGGGGGGGGGGGGGGGGGGGGGGGTCTATAATTGTGGATCATTGGGGTATTATGCAAAAACGTGTTGCAGACATTACAAAACCCTTGAAAGTCTTTAAAATTGTGAAAAAAAAAAAAAAAAAAAGCAAAATACACTACGTCGTGTTTAAATGACGAGCGAACACATCCAAGACATGATCGTCGAGCATGTGAAAGTAGCGCAAAAGCATTCCTATTCCCTCACATGCGGCCTTAATAACAAGATGAGTCACCATTCCACATCCCCGCACCACTCGCCGACTAATAAGCTCTAGCGTCCCATCTGCTCTCACAAACACACACACACGCACACGCACATGCTTCCGAGCGTGCAAATATGGGCGCTCTCCGGCGTCTCTACGAGTCCCGTCGGGACGGTGGAGGAGAAAACAGCACGCAGATGTGCCTGCATGTCAGTCAGCAGCCTTTTGGGGAGCAGCCGAATAACATTTGAACGGAACAAGACCTGATTCAGGTTTTTCATGTGCAGCACTGGTGATTAGTGGTTAACACGCTTGCCACGCAGTTCTGAGGTTCAGAGTTCAAACCTGGGCAGCGGCCTTTTCTGTGTGGAATTATTTTGTATATTTTCTTTCTGTGCTTGCGTGGGCTTCTCCTGACATCAGCTTCATTAAATATCAGAAATTGTGCCCCGACTGACTGGCTAATAGTCTGGATGTACCTACATGCAAAGAAGAACAGAAGCCCACTTGGTCTTATTTCAACAGAGTTGCATATTTAAAAAATATATACATACATACATACAAAGTAGCATAATCGAAGCATTCTTAAAATAATTACCGAAGTAATTTTTCCGATTTTTCAGGAAACACAAAAAAATTAACCATTTGCATCACGAGCTGATTGAGGCAAAAAAAAAAAAAAAAAAAAAAAAGATTTACGCAATTATTTAAAGAAGGTGACAAGAGAGGAAAAGCTTATAAATTCCTGATTTTTATTTTTTTTTTAACATTTTTGTCAAAGTTCTGCATTTGAGAAAATGTATTTTTGAAAAAAAAAAGTGCAGATTTGAGATAAAAGTATTTTTAAGTACAAATACTTTTAAATTTGTAATTAAAAATTAGAATTTCTGAGATACATTCCTGAAAAAAAAAAAAAAGTGTACATTTTTGACAAAAAAGTTCTGCAAAGTTTTTTAGGGAAAAAAATGCATATTTGAGAAAGTATTTTTAAGTACAAATAGTTTTCAAAAAATCTGTAATTTCGAAAATAAATAAATAAATAAATAATTGCTGAAAAGTTATCACCATAAAGTTCTATATTTCTGAAAAATATTTAGTAAAAAAATAAAATAAAAATTCGTGAGAAAAAAAAAAAAAAAAAAGTCATTTGAGGAAAACAATTTTTTTATAGGGAAAAACATGTTTGAGGGGGGAAAAAAAAGAAAAGAAAAAAAAAGCAGATTCGGGGCATGGGTAGGCAGCGTGGTGGAATATCAATGTAATTTCCCAAAATTATAATATTACCTATTCATTGCACGATATTTTCAAAATTGGAGACATCGGAAGTTCGGAACTGACCAGGCTCTCAATGCGTAGGCCTCGGCGATGTCGGGGTTGACCATCAGTGTTGAGCTGAAGAGCGTCGACAGCGAGCGGCCGCCAAAGTCAGATACGCGAGCCCCTTTGATGGCCACCACCGGGTGACTGCAAGCATTGAACTTCTGAGCCTGGAAACACAACAACACGCCATTTGGGTTACAACTAAGATGGCAGCCTTTTGCCTGGGTTATTTCGCAATGTCAACTTTAGACGATCATTACCTGGTCTCCCCACAGTGTGAGCGTCACCATCTTCCCACTGGAGTCAGTCAACGTTAGTGCCCTCTTGGTGAGCTGCTTGCCAGCCTTGGTGGTGATCAGGGCCGCGTCCTCGGCCTCCTTGCACACACCAATCACGTCTATGGAATCAATCGAAATGCATCATGCAGTCAAAAAACAAAACAAAAAGTTGAATTCATCCTATTCATATTTTGACCAAGTTCTTTACCAATGATGGAGTCGGGGTCCTTGCCCTCCAACTGTGAGATGGGCACAAAGTCGCAGTGCACGGCGGGCACACCCTGGCCGTCATCGCAGGGCACGATGCGCGAGCTACCGTTCAGCGTGATCTCGTAGTCGTTTTTTATCGACGTGAACTGTTTGTTGGCAACCTTCAGCGAGCCTTTGGAGATCAGGTACACCTGCGAGATCAAGCCAGACGGTTCGCTTCGTTTTTTACTTTCCAAAAAGAGCAGTTGACTCACCAACGGATGTTAAATAAAAAATACACAAGAAGTGATTACTGTCAAAATTAAACTTTTTACAATTAGCTGCCTTCCCTTGCCAGTTTATACGAGTTTCGGCAAAAATAGTTTATCTACAGTGCTATTTTTCCTCATCCTGTCAAATAAACTCAAATTATTTTAAAATATAAATAAGTCAATTAATTAATCATCCAGTCACATCTACATTCACGCACATTGTTCAAAAGAGTGAAAAAAAGAAAAAAAAGAAAATAAAAAAAACATGCTCACTTTGTTTTGCTCCACCAAGGAGAAAAACTTGTCCGCTTCGCTGTTGAAGGCCGTGATCCTGATTTCTCCCTGCACACAGTGAACGCCACGCGACATTCGAGTCGACGCGTGACATGCGTGCCACGTGTGTAGTCGACATTACTCACACTCTCGTCCACAATCTCGAAGCTGAAGACCTTCCCCTCCCCTCTCGAGTTGCTCCAGTTTCGGATATCCGACTTGTGGGTCACTCGGGCTCTGATGGTCCAACTGGAAGGCAAACAATTGTTCAAAAGAGCTAACATACATGAAGGTTTTTTTTTACACTATCCAATAGATTTACATAAGTATTTCATACGTTTTCTATTGGTGCAATGGACACGTGTCCCCATATGGTGCATGCTACCCCCCCATCTGCTTCTATGTGGTTATAGCATTGATGTTATATAGCTGACATTTAGGCCATAAGCAGGCATCACTCTATGTATTACACAACACGTCTACTTAATAATAATAATAATAATAATAATAATGACAGCTGACCCCCATAGGGCCCTTGAAGGACTGCTGAAAATGACTAAAATAGCCGCCCAAAACCAAATTGGCCGGCTTCCTGAGACTTTTTTTTTTTTTTTTTGCATGCTTCCAGAAATGCCCACGAGTACCAAATTTCATGTTGCCAAGTCAAACTTGTAACATTGGCTACATTTTTCAGACATTTGCTCAGGCATTTCACTTGTGGAGTTAACTCTTAATTTGTTGGCCCACAATAATAACAATAATAACAATAACAACAATATTAATAATAATAATAATAATAATAATAAAGCCTTCCTTTGTTCGAGCAAGGCTTCTTGAGACTTTTGTTTTGACAGACATGTCTACCAAACTGAAACTGGTGGCGGGGGTTTAATTTTCCGCAATGACTCTTTCAAACCAAACGGTGATTTCCTCTGTCTTTCCAGACCACAGACTTCAATTTGAATAGATTATCAATAGCAGCCTCGCAGCTGAAGCAGCCATCTTACATTGCCACTGTTACTGAGAACTTGTTTTCATTGAGAACACTGTTGATGGTTCTGACAACATTATGAAGAGGAATCTTTGAGTAGCCTCAGATATACTTTGCGATAAAATTTAAAATCACACATTTGCATTTTCGTCGCAGAGGCAGAAAATAACGTGGAAAACGCAGCGGAGAAATTAATGTATTCAAGTTAGGCAGGCTTGTCGAGTAGCAACGCAAGATGGCTGCTGGTGGCGTCACTTCACCCGAAGGCGAGTTCTCGGAATTGTTCATTTCCAAAACATTTGGTTCAAGATGTGACTTTTTGCAATTGACTGACTTGAGTTTCCCCATTTTATGGCGGATCATCAAACTTTGCCACCATGCTCCGCCCACACAAAATGACAAACCATAACTCTTATTACTCACACTTTTAGCATCATGCCATCTGTCTGGTCTGCACGTTTCAAAATGTGGTTGCAATTGGACAAGATTTCTTGCAGGAGTCAATCATTGAAGGACCTATTAATTCTGTTTTTTGTCAAAGCGCTCAGATAATTTCATGAGCATCAGACCCATGTTAGGAAACACTAAACATGGCCCACGTGGATGCGCGGGCGTTGCAACGGGGCCAAATGCACAAACAGTTAAAAAATCATTTTCAAGGCGCCAAAAGGCAGAGCCGCTTTTGACTAATGAGCATCCCGAGCGCTCACATCAGGCGCCAAGGCGAGCCACAGCTGTGCAACTAACCAATTCCCAGGGTAACGCCATGAAGGACTCGGATGTCTTTTAAAAGTTGGGCAAAGAAGAAGAAGGCAGACAAAGTTTCTTTTCAAAAGAACCAACGAGGAACGCCGTGCATCTGCTAAGTTACGCGTCGCTGTCTAATGACAGGAATTCAAGAAGGAGTCAAATGGATGTCTGAAGGATGAAAAGAAATTTCAGAAGCTTTCTAATGGACAACTGTAGAAGGTAAAAGAACTGAAGGTGTAAAATGGAGGTCACATATCTTTTTTGCCTAAAGTATCAGTGGCTGGTATTAGCAGCCATCATGAGTACTAGGGTTGGGCGGTACTACGGTAATAAGGTATCCCGGGGTGAAAAATAGAAACAGTGTCACTTTAAATATCGGCATTTAAAAAAAAAAACTAAAATAAATTTATGATATAAATATATATTTTTGAGAGTAAATATAAATATGTACTTGTTTTCAACTTAATAGGCTTATAATTATTTTAAAAACTAATAGCAATAATTAGTCATGTGACAGCCTATAAACCGGAAAAACTAAAGACAAGATGACTAGTCGAGCAGCTCCCGCACGTCTGCAGTTTGGCAGTATTTTGGCTTCAGGTCCGATGGGGGAAAAAAAAAAAAAAAAGCGAGCCGGTAGATGTAGACGAGGCAATATGTAAACTGTGCATGAAGTAATTGCGCGATGCCGATGCGCTGGCCCTGGCGGACTTCACTGTGGAGGAGCGAGCTGGAGCAGAAACCGCTGCCTATTATCGCGAACCCGTCATTCAGGGAGACGATGACCATCTGGTGGAAATGTAATGGAACCACGTGCTTTCCATTGATGTCGAGGGTTGCTTGAACATATTTATGTATTTGTGCCATAAGCTGTCCGTCTGCAGAGCGGTTCTTCAGCACCGCGGGCCAAGTTGTGCATCCTGCTCAAACAGGATAAAGTTAATGTGCTGGTTTTTCTTGCAAAAAATAAAAAATAAAATCTTCTTGATGATATTCTTGAATATAACTTGACGCGTGAACCGTTTTTTTGTTTTTTGGGGGGGGTTTGTGTGGTAAAGTAAAGCTTAAAATGAAAAAAAAAAAATCATTGGAGCACCCAAATCTCAACAAAACATAACCCCCAGAAAACTAAAGAGGAATAACGTGACGATATTACCGTATACCCCGGTGTAATGAGGAGACGGTGAAAAGGTGTCACAATCTTAATACGTCCAACCCTAATGAGTACCCAATACCTTGAAATAAGGCTGTATCAGCCTGATACGATAACACTTCAGCACCAGTGTGACCAGATGGCGCAAATACATCTAATAGGTGAAAAGAAATCAATCAATTAATCAATTTGCGAATATATGGGGAGTCACTGTAAAGCAATTGCGGAGGAAGTCAAGAAAGAAGTAAAATGATGCCAACTTACTTGCTCAGGTATGGGTTGAGTTGGTATATTGGGGTGAATTTGGTTGGACTCTTGGAGGGACTGCAAGATGGGGTCGCCATCCCAGACCCCTTCATGGGCGACGGCTGCATGGGCGAAACCATTCCAGACCCCTTCATGGGCGACGGCTGCATGGGGGAAACCATTCCAGACCCCTTCATGGGTGACGCCTGCATGGGGGAGGCCTGCATGGGTGACGTCATCCTGGGTGCTTTCATGGGCGACACCTGCATGGGGGAAGCTGTCCCAGGCGCCTTCATGGCGGACGCCATTCCGGAGCCATTCATGCGGGACTTCTTCATCGGAGAGTTTTCACAACCTTGGTAAAAAAGTAAGGAAAGCAGTTTATTCATTCATCCATTCCCTACTCACAAATCACAATACCGCATAAGGACTTTCATAGAGTGAACCAATTAGCTGACTATAAAAAAAAAAAAAGTCCGCTAAAACTCCTGAGTGGATCATTCCTAATGAAGTCGCTGCATTTGGAATCATTCAATGTTCCCATGAACTTTCTAAGCGTTAGATATTTTTATCTTATGAACTGCACAGTTGAACCATCAATCAAAGGTGAAACACATTAGTACCTTCAGATAAGAGCGCCTTGATTTACATTTTTTTTTTTTTTTTTAAGATAGATACCAGCCATTGCTTAGCTGATTTTTGGTCTTGAGAAACAAGCAACGATTGGCGTTACAAATGTACTTTTACTCCCCCACCACTAGATGACACCAGTGAACTTCACAACATCCGGAGAATAGCAGTTGAGTAAGCTGCAAAAAACGTATTAGACAATCTTCGTAGAGGATGAAGAATATATGCTTGAGAGTGCAGTGTTACCTCGCTATAACGCGGTTCACTTTTCGTGGTCTCGCTGTATCGCGGATTTTTTTAGTGCAACTTCGAGTTCCTTTTTTTTTTTTATAGTAATATACCCATTTTATAAAATTTATGTGTTTGAACATTGTGAATGTTTGAACAAGAGAGAAATGTGAGAAAATGTATATGCCTCAATGAGAAAAGTACAAACTGTGTGGTTTAGAGCCTTAAAACATTTATAACAAATGTAAAACATAAAGCTAACTACTTAGCAGATTTCATTTATTGCGGGTATTTTTTGGAAACTAACCCCAGCGCAAAAAGAGGGAACACTACATTGCTAAATTGTTTGTCTATACCACAGGTGTCAAAGTCCGGTCCTCGAGGGCCTGAGTCCTGCATGTTTTTGAGGTCTCTCTTTTCTCCAACACACCTAATTCAATGGTCAGGATCATTATCAGGCTCCTGCAGAGCTTGCTGATGAGCTTAAATATGACTTAGCTGTGTTGAATGTGGGAAACCTCGAAAACATGCAGGACTCAGGCCCTCGAGGACCGGACTTTGACCCCACTGTCTTCAAATATCAGTCGCCGCTTCAAGGGTCATAATGCTGCAACACCGATGTGATTCATCGGCTTATTAATGAGACTTTTAGAATTATAAGAATAGAAAATAGTCATTAATTTCATAATATTTTAGGGGAAATGTGACATTCCGATATATATCTTTTTATTTATTTTTTTTTTTAATTGATCTGTCATTGTTGACATTTTATCCATCAAAAGTGCTAGTGGTATCCGCACTTGGTGTCGGTTGCTAATAAAGAGTTGAGTACTCGTACTGGTTACAGCTATATATATATATATATATATATATATATATAAGAAATAAATAAAAATGTCTGGGTATCAGGACTAGCATTTTCAGTTTGGTGTCCACTCGATGAAACTTTTGCTTCTCTTCTGTTGGCAGGACGTCCCGATGATGTCATCGCTCACAAAGTTTTCCTTTTGTTTTGTTGGCCGCCCGCTGTGAGCTCGCCTCCCTCCTCGCTGGACGGCGACCAGTCACGCGTGACTCAGCGGACGCAACACCTCAACTCAAGGCTTGGCGCAGGCCAGTGGCCATATTGAGCCGTCGGCCATCAAAGGACATCCGCGGACACGAGTTGCGCAAATGCAAACGTGTCTCAAGTGGCGGTTTTGCACGCTCGCGTGCGGCTCGAAAATAGAATTTAGACGGCGTGAAACTCCTACATATTTATTGATATTGACTACACACTGAGTGAAATGGCTGATGTCCAAAATAGTCCACCAAAAAAAAAAAAAAAAAAAAAAAAAAAAAAAAAAGATAATTTCACTGAAATTGATGCAAATGATGGAGACTATAGAAATTTGTTACGATTTGACATTTTTTTCATCACTTGTATATAATAATACCCCGACTTGCTGGCCCATTATTATTCCATTATCCTTTACTATCACAGTGAATAATAATGAATAAAGATTAAAAACATACCAATAAAGTGGAAATGATTTTAAAGAGCTCTATGAATAAAAGTTGAGTTTAATATTTTATTGTTGCTGACAAAATTCTGCTCACCCCATTAGCCCGTTTCTCAGTAATGTAGTGAAAATAGTGGGATGAATATTTTGTTTGCACGTTAATTTACATTGTACGCCCCTAAACGTATTTAAGCCCCTAAAATTTCAGGTGGGTGGCCACTGTGCTCCTTATTTAAATAATTGATTATTTAAATGCATTTAAAATTCCCCCCAATGTGCCATTTTGACATGT
Organism: Festucalex cinctus; assembly: GCF_051991245.1. NCBI lineage: Eukaryota > Metazoa > Chordata > Actinopteri > Syngnathiformes > Syngnathidae > Festucalex > Festucalex cinctus. Next base: position 12,153,217 of record NC_135428.1, on the reverse strand, counting down.
AAGCATAAATGAAACCGTGAGCAACAACAACAACAATGTTGGTCTGGAGTGCCAGTCATGTTTTTATGGTCTTTTTCTTAAACGGATACATGGCGCCACCTGCTGTTCAGACTCAGAAACATCAGTCTACTTCTTTTTGACACATGAATCATAAGCTCTGAATTGGCTCTCACATTGAGATTCTGCTAAGTTGGTGCATCAGAGGCATAAGTTGGACATTGCACGCAGCTGTTGCGGCCTCGCGCATTCAAATAATCAGCCGTGCGGCAAATGTATAACACATTTCGCAGGGGACAGCGAGGGGAAAGCGGTTGCAACTTACTATTTATGCCATGTCCAGAAGGTCCCGGGATTTCATCAGATCTGGAGGTGCTCGCCACTGCCTCCTGCTGGCCTGAGCTTTGAACTGCGGGTCAAACAAAACAAGCATAAGGACACCTTCTTCAAATAAATCGCCAGTCATTTTTTTTCAGATTTTTTAGGAAACACAAAAAAATTAAACATTTGCATCATGAAGAGATGATATATGCCAACAAAATTTTTTGCAAAAACAATGATTTACGCCAAAAAAAATATTTTTTTGCAAAAACAATGATTTAGTCCCCCAATTGGTTTTTCTTTTTTGCAAAAACAATGATTTACGCCAAAAAAGTAATTTTTTGCAAAAACAGTGATTTATGCCCCCCATTTTTTTTTTTGCAAAAACAATGATTTACGCCCAAAAAAATAATTTTATGCAAAAACAATTTACGCCAAAAGAAAAATTTGTTTTAGCAAAAACGATTTATGCCAAAAAAATATTTTCTTTTTTGCAAAAACAATGATTTACGCCAAAAAATATTTTTTTGCAAAAACAATGATTTACGCAAAAAAAAAAAAATATTTTTTTTTTGCAAAAACTGACAATCTGCAATATCTCTGTCTCTCTCTCTTGTGTGGTATCGGGAGGAAGTAAATCCCCAAACACACACAAAAAAAATTGTTTAATTATGTCATTGGCATTGTTATTTGCTTTTTCGCTCAGCTATGGGAGACAAAAATAAATCAGATTTTTGTGAAAACAACTAAGTGCATTTTTCTTTTCCCTCACAGGTTAACGGTGTGGGATTGCCGATCTTTCCTCCCGTCTCGGCGGCTGTCTGCAACACGTCCATGTCCAACACCACCAGAACACGCCTGCCACACAAACAACAACACATGAACACACAAACACGTGAGCATGAATACACACCTCAAACACAAACAAATGCACACACGTGCATTCTCACCCCATGGGCACGGGCGCATCAAACACACACACCTGCTGGCCAAAGAGGAGGAGACCGTCTTCTTGAGCACGCACACGCAGTTTGGCTCCAGCAGCTCGGCTTCCCTCAGGTGGTTCAAGTGCGAGGCCAGCAGGAAGCCTACACAAACAAACACACTCACCACGAGCGCATGACATGCGACGACGACACACGTGCTGGAGAACACTCACAGGACAAACTGCGCACGCCATCACTCAGGTTCAGGCGGTACCTGGTGTGACCTTGTTTGCCTGCCGGGTACTCACGGATGTGCTGGGATGGATGAAGAAAGGGAAACACTGCATCAGTGAAAAGCGAAACGTATACTTCCTAATATGTAGAGGAGGCCATTTGCAATGTAAAGAAATGTTTTTTTTCCTTATTCACATTGCAAGAAGTAAATATGTTTATGCTGATTTTTTATTTTTATTGTGCACATCAGGCAGCAGACGTCGCGATGATCCTTGGATGGCATCTTGCTGCCAAAAAGTATGCGTCATAAAGGTGGACAAGACTGCACATATGCACATGCATTTGTAAATAGCTCAGTCTTCATAATTTGGAAAAATGTTAAAATTGTAAATAGATACTTTGATAATTTCGTAGTTAGATAATTGCTTTTTGGCATCAATATCCTTTTTTTCTGAATTGTTTGATGTTATTTTGAAGAAAATAATTACTTTGTATGTTTGACCTGTAATAAAAACAAAAAGTATTGGTGCCAAAGTTGAATTTTACATGATCTATATGCATCTTTTCACAAAACCCTGGATTTCTTCTTTTTTTCTTTCAAAAACAGGATTGACAGTTAAACTTGCCTCTCTTCTACTACTGATTACTCAAGAATAACAAATGATAAAAAATAAAAATAAAAAAAACTAACTTTTTTTCTGATGGAAGATTAGGTTTAAGCTTTCTTTCGGTAGGTCCCATGTTTAGAACAATATTCTGTATGCCGTCAAAAATAGGTTAAAATTATGTAAAAATGGCTGGCACTGAATGGCAAATGGGTGGCATTCAATGAGTTAATGTACAATCGACTCACCATAACCTGCAACACTGGATTTGTGACTGCAGACTCTTTGAAAAGGGCCTAACACAAAAAGAAATTCAAAGAGTTAAAAGGAATGACGTCACACACACACAAATGTCTCTTTTAACAACTCTAGGGGCCACATCAACAACTTGAGGGTTGTATAGCGTTCACAAGGTACTAATTTTAACACAACTTTCTTTTGTAAAGCAGAGCTTTTGAAAAGCATTTTTCCTCACGTGTCAAATCAGCAAATGAATGACGTCACAACCAAAACAACAATGGAGGAAAACTGTTTTGTGGTTAGGACGCCTGTCGTTCAAAGAGCACATTTGATCCATAAATCATATAGTGACATGCGTCAAATTCTTATGTAAAGCATGACATGATTCCCGTCGTCGCGTAAATTTAGTTACGCGTGTTAGCATTTTGTGGCTAATGTGATTTTACCGATTGCCAACGAGCGTTACACTATGTTGTACTAATATCCACAATTGTTCATTCTCACCTCGATCGCCCCTTGCGTGAGTTTGACGCCCATGTCTCCGCGTACAATCGTTCCAAAACATTCAAGAGTTGCGCTCCCTTTAAACGTACTGCCAAATTCAGAAGTGGGAGTTGTCGCGACGAAACAACTCGGACCGGATATGCTACATTTATGCCTCCAAAACCATATTTATTTATTTATTTTTTATTTATTTATTTATGTTTGCAATTTAGAGATAGTATGTCTGTTGTAAAAACACCAATATAAATAAAACTAAATTTCAAGTGTATGAATTGTAAATATAAAAACACCAATGTACGGAACAGAAACCGAAGAAAAGGAGGCCCTTGTTTTATTTTGAAGGGTTAGTACTTCCAGTCACCAAACTCACGTCTTGTCCGGATTATGCCAGGTTCTACTTTAAAAAAAAAATAAAAATAAAAAATAAAATACAGATCACAAACAACTAGCTACAGTATTGTGGAAGTATAATTCTTCTAACAAAATCAGTAAAATATAAATTACAGTAGTTAGATAATCTATGCACATACAGCAACGAGCAACGCAGTAGGCAGGTTGTATTTTATTTTGAAGCTTCCCGTCACGTGACAATGCGGCTAAGTATGGCGGCCGCTGGCTGCCTTTGCGGCATGAAAGCCAACTTTTATTAAGTTTTTCCCAAATGGATCTTCCGTGCGTCCCGTGGCAAGACCACGTTGCTCGGAAGTGGGCCGGACTCGAACCCAAGTTCCGGGAGCGTTTTAAGTCCCTGCTTGAAATCGAAGATGTCTTTGAAAGCGCCCTGAGTGTGACAACGTGAGCAGCTTCTTGACAAATCCAGTAGATTTCAGGCCAAATGTTAAAATGGTGTTTGTGCTTCATGATTTCGTGCTCAAATTTATTGTGCTACTCCTTCTGGTGTGCGCAGCAGTGATAATGAAAGACAAGAAGTTGTTTTGCAGAGGATAAAGAATCTATACCATGGCAGACTTGCCAGTGATTGTTTTATTGTCTGCATGCTCGACTTTGTTTCCAGGCAGGATGACGTGAAGGGTCTGCGCAGCATCTCCGCAGAAGGACATCGTCACACACAAAAGCATGCCGGGGAGGCGTCCGCGTGCAGGGAGAGAGGAAACGCCAGCTTCAAGAGCAGGAAATACACGGAGGCGGTGCTGCACTACTCGCAGGTTGCTCTTTTCTACCTTCATTTTCATTTATTTACTTTCTTTTCCCTTTGACAAATGTGCATAAATTGTCTCCCACCATCATAGGGCGTATGTTTGTCTCCCCAAAGTTCGGAGCAGCTGTCTCTGTGCTACGCCAACCGCTCGGCGGCCCTTTACCACCTGCAGCTCTACCAGGTGAGACTGTCACTAATAGACTGGCTAACACTGGACTGACTGGTCGCCAGTCAAACAAGGGAGATGTGTGGACAATCACTGACAAACTTTGGACTGGTTGCCACTCAATCGCAGGACACCGATAGACAAACTTCAGATTGTTCATCGCCAGTTACTCACTGGGCATCTATCAACCAATGGAGTGGTCATCAGTCAATCATAGGGCATTTGTTGGCAAATATCGGATTGGTCACCAGTCAAACACAGGACACATCTGTAGACAAACTTCAGTCACTGGGCACCAATCAACAAACAGACTGGTTGACAGTCACTCACAGGGCATGTATTATGTAGACTGGTCATCGGTCACTCACTGGGCATCTATCAACAAATGGACAGGTCGCCAGTCAATCACAGGGCACTCATTGAAAACTTGATTGGTCGCCAGTCCATTACAGGACACATACACTGGATTGGTCAATGACAGGGCATATGTAGACAAATTCAGTTAACATAACTAGACAAACACTGTCGAGGTTGCCGTTGACAAACCCGGGATTGGTCGCCAGTCAATGTACAGTTTGTCCCCCTCAGGAATCTCTGGATGACGTGTCGGACGCCGAGAAGAGCGGCTACCCGTCGATTCTGGCGCACAAGCTGGAGAAGCGTCGCGCACAATGCCTGATGCGTCTTTCTTCCCCCGACACCCGTGCAGACCAAAACGACCGGTTGGGGATGTCTCCCAAAGTGACCGTTCAATTCAGCCCAGAGAAAGGTCGCCACGTGGTGGCGTCGGAGACGGTAGCGCCCGGGGAGGTGATCCTGAGTGAGAGGCCATACGGCTTGGTCCTTGTAGCGAGTGGCGGTGACTCGGGGTGTGAACGCCGGCGCTGCCACGCGTGTTTAAAGCAGACGTGGCGATTGGTCCCGTGCGACGGGTGCTCGTACGCCCGCTACTGCGACGCCCGCTGCAGGGACGCCGCCTGGGCAGAACACCACCGTTGGGAGTGTCCGCTAGGCGCCCGCTTGGCGGCGTCGGGCGTCCTGTCGCAGCTGGCGCTGAGGGTGGCGCTCAAAGCGGGCGTCGCCGGCATCCGCGCCGCCGCCGGAGGAGAGGTCGCCACCCCGGCCGCAGCGTATGCGGGCGTCTACAGCCTGCTGCACCACTTGGAGCGACACAGCGCCAGCATGCGCTTCCTGTGCGCCGTCACCATAGCAACGCTGCACCTGGAGCTCGGCGAGACCGGACCGCCGCCCACGGGACGAGCGGACGGCGGCGAGGAGGACAGAGGGTGGCGGCCTCTGAGCGGCGCGGCGCTGAGGCACCTGCTGCAGCTGCGCTGCAACGCGCAGGCTGTCATCGTGCTGCAAGAACAAGGTGATAACCGCCGGCGTGTCGTGATCAGGGTTTTATGCCGCCCATTCCGATACCGATCAATCATGAGAGAGACTTATGGATTAGGTCAGGGGTCTGCAACTTGCGGCTCTGGAGCCACACGTGGCTCTTTAGTCCTCCTGCGGCTTCCTGCGGTTCTCTCAAAAAATTAGTAGAATGTTTTTTTTTTTTCTACATATTTATTTGTATTTTTTTTAGATAAAATATTCAAATTAATTAATGTTTAGATAAAAAATGAATGACAATAAAATGTCAGAGTCCATTTTTTTTTAGTTGCCAGAAAAAGATGAAAAAGTTTTTAGAAATTACCTAAAAATGTCCAAAAAGGAAGAGAAAAAGCAGAACTTTACCATAAAAAGGTTGCTGACCTGTAGACTGGGTGCAGCCAAGGCAGTAGAGGGAGTCCAAATTGGTGGCCCTTTTGTGCTGCAGGTTTGTCGGATGCTCCCGTGCAGTCCATTGAGGAACAACGGGTGGCTACGGCCGTCTTCCCCACGCTGAGTCTCCTCAACCACTCGTGCCGGCCCAACACCAGCCTGATCTTTGGCGACGGCGGCGTCAAGCTGCGAGCGGCCCGCAGCATCAACGCCGGTCAAGAGGTCACGCATTGCTACGGTGAGATTTGAATTTGTGCTCGTTTTGTTTTTATTTCATTTTGACTTTACACGACTCGTGTTTTCCCTCAGGTCCTCACAGCGGCAGAATGATCGTCGGGGAGCGGCGGCGCCTCCTGCAGGAGCAGTACTTCTTCCTGTGTCGCTGCGAAGCCTGCGCCGACGGCGAGGAGGAGCGGTCGCCGGGCAGACAATCTGGACTCTTGTGCGCCGGGTGCAACGCTTCCCTCCTGGTAAGTGATTTTCTCTTCAGTGGCGTCTCGCTAGAGACAAACATCAGACTGGTCACCAGTCAATCCTAGGCAAGGTTATTTTAGTGAACTAAAACTAATGAAAATCAAAAAAACAATTTCGTTAACAAAATAAAATGAAAACAAAAATGTTTTTTAAAAAACAAAAACTACATTTTATGTTTACAAAACTAACTAAAACTATAATTATAGCAAACATGTCCTTCATTTTTGTCCTTGGTAATTAATTTAATGCATGAATCCTTTGGGGATGATTTTAAATGTGACTTTAAGTAGTTTTATTTTGATATTAACCAGAATAGGTCACACAGAAATGAGAAAAGCACCTGAAGATGACGTCGCTCCCATGGTGTTTTTTTAAATATTGCGCACAAGTAATACAACATTTAAAAAAAACTAAAACTAATACTGAAACTAAACTAAAACTAAGCATTTATTAAATAACTAAAACTACTGAAAACTAACAGAACCACCCTGAAAACTAAATAAAACCGAAACTCAAAATGAAATTAAAAACTACTAAAATGAAAAAGTCCAAAACTATAATAACCCTGATCCTAAGGCACTTAAAGAGAAAGAATGGTCGCCAGGACCCTCGGGGAATTTATATGCAAACACTGGACTGGACAATCAAAAGGGACCTTTGGACAAACAGACATCAAAAATCAACAAACTGATTTTCAGTCAGTCCTATTGCACATCTCAAACCCAACTGAGTCACCTGTCAATCAGCCTTCCAGCGGAGGCGACCATTCGTGCGCTTTGTGCGGCGGCTCCTGGTCCGGCGGCGAGCTGAGCGAGATGCTGCGGGACATCCGGCGTGACTTGGACGCGGCGGGTCATCTCCTGGAGAAAGACAAACCCAGTGAGTGATCGCCGGCTCCCTTCCGCTGATCCTTTTGTTGATTTTTCGTTTTTTATGCTCAGGCGAGGCGGCCGCACTGCTGGAGCGGTCGCGGACGCGGCGGCGGGTGGGTGTGACGCTGACGCCCACACACGAGCTCTGCGGACACACGGAGGACACCTTGGCCAGGGCGCACGCCGCCAAAGGTCACCATTTGTTTTTCATGAATTACTTCATGATGAAAATTAACTAAACTAGTAAATAGAGAATTTGATGGCAGTTTTTTTTTTCAATACAATTTATAAAATAAGACATGAGCTTTGATCACTTTTCAAACTTTGGCCACATTCACACTTTTTCTTTCGTTCTTTTTGGTGAGCGCAGGTGATTGGTCGCGGGCAGCCGGGCACTTGGAGCGCAGCGCCGCCGCCGTGGCTGCTCGCTTTGGAGCGGACAGCGTGGAAATGGCGCGACAGGTCGCCAAGCTGGCGCAGCTGCACTTCAATGCGTGAGTCGCAAAAACCCCCCCAAAAAACAGAAATTGTTCTTTTTTGTGTGTGTGTGTGTGTGATGACATCACGGCGCGTTGCCCACAGCGGCTCGAGGGAAGCAGCCTTGTCCGTCATCCCCGAGGCACGGCGCCTTCTCAGCCTGCACTGCGGCGCCCTCTGCCCCGAGGTTCAGGAACTGCAGGCCATGGAGGACTGCTTACGCTACTAACAAAAATGGACTTTTGAAGCCACATTTGACCTGTGAACATCACATCTTCTCCCTATTATATATTATCTGCTACATTGAGCTAAAAAAAAAAAAAACAAATAAAAAAAAATCTTGTAAAATAAGACTTGGAAATATTTTTTACTGTTTTGTTTTTTTTGTATGAATTGTTCTACTTCTTTTTTTTTTAAAAAAGAAGAAAAATGTATCCATGACTTTCTCCAAAAATAACTTTTTTTTTGTCAAAAACTTCATTAAAAGGATACTTTAATTATTTGGCCATTTTTGGCAGTCAAACATTAATATTTTGCCTATAATAAATTAGATATTTTCATTATTTTTCATGTACAATTAGTATCTTTTTAAAAACATTTTGCAACTTGCCGTCGACTGAAAATGACATCACAAGGGCTCAGGTAACCAATCACAGCTCACCTGTTTTCAAAATTTTGTCATGTGACATTCACAAGCTGAGCTGTGATTGGTTACCTGAGCCCTTGTGATGTCATTTTCAGTCGACAGCAAGTTGCAAAATGTGTTTTTAAAGGTACTAATTGTAAAGTATCAAATTAATTCTAGACAAAACATTAACTTATTATTGCTATAATGGGCTAAATATGTAAGTGAAGTATCCCTTTAAATGTTGTCTTATGACTTTTGAAATTTATCTTTTTTTGTCAAAAATAACTTTTTGGGGGGAAAAGTAAAAAATATATATAGAAAATATAGATAAAAAAATATTGAAAAAATATCAAACTATTATTAAAATATATTAATTTGGAATTTAAAGCCTGGATCTACCAGCACTCCATCCTGCCCAGTCTTGTGGCCTCTCCTTGTTTATGCAGTCCCATTAACAACTGTGGAGTCTCTCGAAAGGAAGATCAGTGGCTTTCTTCGAAAGTGGCTGGGACTTCCCCGCAGCTTCACCAGCGCTGCCCTGTACGGGACAAGCAACACCCTCCAGCTACCCCTCAGTGGGCTCACTGAAGAGTTCAAGGTGGCACGTACAAGAGAGGCTCTACAGTACAGGGATTCCAGGGACAACAAGGTGTCATCAGCAGGGATCGAAGTGAGAACTGGAAGGAAGTGGAGAGATGAGAAAGCAGTGGAGGTGGCAGAGTCACGCCTAAGGCAGAAAGCGCTGGTAGGGGTTTTGGCAACGGGGAGAGCAGGCCTGGGCTACTTCCCAAAGACCCAAGTGAGCCAGGCCCGGGGAAAGGAGAGACATCAGCTACTCCAGGAAGAGGTCCGAGCAGGTGTGGAGGAAGAGCGAGTGACCAGGGCAGTTGGACTCCGGCAGCAGGGGGCATGGACAAGGTGGGAGAGCGTGTTACAGCGCAAAGTGACCTGGTCGAACATCATGCAGGCAGACTTCCACCGCGTCCGGTTCCTTGTGCAGGCAGTTTACGACGCCCTCCCGAGCCCAGCGAACCTTCGTGTGTGGGGGAAGAGTGAGACACCCACCTGTCCCCTTTGCTCTGGAAGAGGCTCTTTGGAACATCTCCTCAGCAGCTGCCCAAAGTCCCTGGCTGAAGGTCGCTATCGCTGGCGCCATGACCAGGTTCTGAAAGCAGTTGCTGAGAGCATAGCCCTGGGAATCAGCACGAACACACATCACAAAGCTCCGAGCAGGGCAGTCCCTTTCATCAAGGCAGGAGAGAGACCCCAGCCATGTCCACAGACAGCAAGAGGACTACTCCACACTGCCTCGGATTGGCAGTTGCAAGTCGACCTGGGAAAACAGCTAAAGTTCCCCCAGCACATCGCAGCAACATCTCTCCGGCCAGACATGATCATTACCTCTGAGGCTTCAAGACACCTGATCATGCTGGAACTCACAGTACCCTGGGAAGAGCGCATGGAGGAAGGCAATGAGAGGAAACGTGCAAAGTACCAGGAACTGGTGGAGGAATGCAGGGGTAGGGGCTGGAAGATCTTCTATGAGCCCATAGAAGTTGGCTGCAGAGGCTTTGCTGGTCGATCCTTCTGCAAAGTCCTAGGACGCTTGGGTGTATCAGGGGCGGCCAAGAAGAAAGCCATTAAGTCAGTTAGCGAAGCTGCAGAGAAAGCCACCAAGTGGCTATGGCTCAAAAGGGCAGATCCGTGGACTGCTACTGGGACGCAAGCCGAGGCTTGATCAACCTCGGCTGGGTCACCTGGGCAAGAGTGTCTGATGTTGCGAGACCCGAAACACTCAATGAACCCAGGCTACATCACTGATGATGCGTCCCAGTTGCATCCAGGAGATGTTTCTCTTAAGTGGAATGCAAATTTTTTTTCCCCTCAAAATTACAACTCTAGTCCAAATTTGAAAAAAAAAATTCTCTCTCTCTGAATTTGTTTTTGTAAATTTCTTGTTTCATTGTGCTTCCTTCCTTTTTAAACATTAAACTGGCAAATTCATCAATTCTCTTGAAATTTCTTCATCATCATCATCATTATGAAAGGCAAGATGACGACCTCACCTCCCGACACGATGCGCAATCACTTGATGGATGTTGGGCGCGAACGTGACGGACGCGCCACGGCAAACTGACACGCTTATCCGTCATCGGCTTAGAAACACCACATACACACAAGATGCAACACATGCTAATGCTCCGTACACTTTATCACTTTAACTTAACGGCTGCTTCGTGTTGTCAGGTAGTCGGGGTGAAGCAGCATGTGGCTCACTTTCTCAAGGTTATTCTCCTGCACTGTATCAAATAAGTAAACAATTGTTTGTTTGGTGTCAGGAAGTAAACAACAGCTTGTGACCAGGTGGGAAATAATTGTATCATAATTAATTATATAAAACATCTAATAAAATAATTGTATGTAGCACAAGGTGAATACTTGTATGTTTGCGATCACGAGGTAAACAATTGTGTTTATCATGGTTGAATGCATGCGTCAACATCTCCATCGCTTTGAATGAAAAAGTGACAAAACACAGTGCAAAAAAACGTGATTGGCCGCACGTGACGGCGACCGGTCGGGCCTCAGGCGCTCACCTTGTGACTCAGCAAATCTTTTTTCATTTTGACACGCGTGCAGTCGCCGCCGCCACTTATTGCTTGGCGCCACACCAGGCAGGATATTGCCGCTTACGCTCCCTGCGGGGACAAAAAAAAAAAAAAAAACAATAACGAAAGGTGACACACTGACAAAATAAAAGTCATCATAAAAAAAAATATGAAGAAGGAAAGCACCCTGGGGGATGTTCGTTAGTTTGTTTACAAAATCTGCAGCATCAGCAGGCGTGTGCTGGAGGGGAAAAGCTGCAAAACATTCCCGGGAAGAGAAGTCATAATAAGATCATGTAAAATTCTAACGGGGAAAATATTTATTTGGGGAATATTTGACAGTAAAGTCGGTTAATGTATTTTTAAATTACAAGTTCTATGAAAAAGGTGAATTTTTGGAGAAATGTTCACAATCACCACGGGGCTAAAATTGTCTGTGATTGCAAAAGTCAACAACTGAATAATTGTGTAAAAATGGTATGTTTATACTGTAATAATGGAAACAGTTGCCTTGTAAACAATTATATGTTTATACGTTTGAGTTGATTTTTGTGCTGATTTGTTATTTACATGTTTGCGGGTGTGCAATGATGTCACCCCACAGGTACCCCCCACTCGTCATCGCGTTTGCGCCTCCCCCACATATGCCCACCCGCGGCTTCTTCTCCTTCTTAACATGCGCATGAATAAGACATGAGCGGACGAGCATGCGGGTGACCTGTTGGCACCTGGCGGGGGAAGGAACGGAGGAGGAAGGCAAGATGGAGGATGGGGCTGGTGGTGGTGGGGGCGACTGGTGGAAACGTATCCGCGGCAGACGGTGTCGCCTGTCCGTCCACCATCAATTAGTTATTTGGGCGAGGGTTGGACGCCGGGACAAACACGGCCATTAGCACTTAGCTTTGCTTTAGTTGTTGAATAGAATGTAATGTAAACATAAACACAATTTGTTTTGTGCTGTTTTGATTTTACTTTAGCTTAATGCTAATGCACAATGCAAAATTACATAGACAGGCTAACAAATAGCATCAATTTGGTGGTGTTATAAAATCCCTAGGCAGCGTTCTTCCGAGAACACATTTCATTGAGCACATTTAGGGCTGACTTCACCTCAGGTGGCAACTTAGTCCATTTGCATAACAGCATAACAACTAAAAGCCGCTTCAGCATGTTTGCTTTGAACTCTGGACTCCACTAATCGACCAAAGTCTGCAGATCTCAGAGTACATTGAAGCAAGCAATACTGAACACAAACAGTGGACACATGAAGACATAACAATACATATTCTTTATCCTCTGCAACGAATGACTAATATTACTGCGGCTTACTGAGTAGATGTGATCGTCTCACGGTTTTTCCTGGCTCAAATTGAGGCAGAGGTGGTATCATCCTGACTATGATGGGTGATTGCCGATACCAGGTATCGGTATCCGTGCCAATACCAGTCTTATTTTAAGGTATCGTATCGTTATTCACGGAGGTAACCGATGCCATTATTGGCCGCCCTCCTGTGGATGTTTAACGATCAGGGACAAGAAATTTGAAATTATATGAATGCAAAGTTGCCATTAACATCATGCAATTTTAAGGAAAAAATAGATATTGGTTTATATTGGCCTTTATGTATAATCATCTGTCATTTATGGGTGGGAAATTGTATTTACTAGTGGTATCGGTATTTGGTAGCAGTAGCGGTGACTAGTCAAGAGTTGCGTATCAGTCGGGAGAAACACCCCTAACCCTGACCATGCGACATGACGTGCATGTATTCTGTAAATTCAACTGACCGGCTTTCATTTGTTACAGGAAACATACAATAATTCCATGTTTTAATAAGTGTCAATAAGAATATGACTATTATTATCATGTTAAAGCATTCATTTGTTATCAGTCGATCAGGCTGGAGGTGGCGAGCAAATAAGATGGAGGTGGCCACCTCTGAATTTTATACACAAGAAAAACCCTGACTCTCTGTAAGTCTCTATTTAACTGCCACAGCAAGAAAAACAAAAACATTGTCAACATTGACCCCAAAACTGGAGAAGCTTCACGCATATCTCAATTGTCCTGTCCTATCTTTTACTAATGACGTGTCATCTAATATTCCATTCTCCATCTTTCTCTCTCTCCCGCCTGCCTGAAAATATTCTGAACGTCATAAAAAGTTAAAATTCCATCTTAGACGGCGGGATGAAGAATGTTTATGAAGATCCGCGTCACGCTGAGGCTTCATAAGTCTTTTTTTTTTTTTTTTTTTGGGGGGGGGGGTCTTTTAATCATCCTCATGTGCTCTGCAGACTAGAAAGTTCTGGAGACAATTGAGTGATAGAAAAATTCCAACGCAAAAGATGACAAGCGCCATTACGATGAAAAATATCAGGCAGGCTACCAGTTGTGATGTCGCATTTTGTTTGCCTGCAAAACCAAATACGTCCTATGTAAAATAACAATTCCAAACCCAATGAGTTCAGTCCGTATTTTGATGCTGGAGTGACTCACCTCACTAAACAACAAGCAGTACTTTGATACCACACAAAACCACCTTAGGCTTCCAGTCCACTTGCTGAATGCTAATGCTAAATAGCATCTGTGTTGCAGCGCTTGACTCTTTCAGCAAAGGGTTGAATGAAAACCGTACGGCTAAACTTGTTGACATGTTAAAAAATAAATAAATAAATAAATTTAAAAAAAAAACGCAATAGGCTATGCAGTCATTTATTTGTAATCCTCTGCATAGAATAAATGAGTGCCACACTGGTGAGGTGAGAAGAGTTGAGACACCGCAATGAACAGCATATCTGTCTGTCTTATCAGTATTTTTTTTAAAAGACATATTTATTTATTTATTACTTGTGGGAACAGTTAAAAAGAGCATCAATCATTCACAGATTTTTGCGATTTGTAGGTTGGATTTCACATTGTATTATTATAGGTCACATTTTTGTTGCTGGGTTAGTTAGTCCTCCGCTGCCCCCATCTCCCACCCACCCGGATTGTGAATAATAATAATAAGCAGCAGGTGACACGCACACTTGGCCACTCTCAGCGGATCGTATGGCAAAACGTTGCTGCGTCGTGAGCGGCGGCCCGGGTTGTTGATGGCGGTGAAGACGAAGCAGAAAAGTATCGGTGACACGCGGCCGAGTCAGCGCGGAGACCGGAGACGGCGGCCGAGCGCTTTTAGACGCCGCCTGGAACCGGATCGAGTTCCAAAGTGCAGATTAAGTGAGGATTTTTCCTTCCACTACGACCGACCGCAACGCACAAAACGCTTTGTTTTATTTACCAGCGCTGACTGATTTCGATCGGACAGCGAACTCCCGCTTATCGTGGGCGACGCGTTCTACACTCACCCGCAGAAAGTGAAAACCTGCCAATTTGGGACCATATAAATACTGATATATTATTTGTCACTCACAGACCAAGTAAACATTGTATATTTCAACACATTAGTGCCCAAACAAACGATTTAATTTGGTTTGAAATCAACTAGTTTAATGCTCACATATGACACAAAACGCAATAGAGAGGCGAACAGAAATTAGCATCGATGTTACGGCGCTTTGAAACTTTTCTGCCAAGATTATTATGACCAAAATGATGAGATTAATTCCAAATTACTGGCATAAGCAAATATCTTATTTGAGAGTAAAATGAACAGCGAACACTCCTAGTAGCTTGTCTCCGATGTCACCGATTGAGTGATGTCCTCTTTATGCAAATGATGCTAAATGCTAACGTGACACATCAATCAACACCCCCCTCGGCGCGCCTATCGTCGTCAGGGTGAACTCGGCGGGATAAAACGTTATTTTTTTTCTTTTTGTGGCAGGTGGCGGTGACGTAAGGGAACATGTTAAAATATGACACCATCAGCCACGTGGGGAAGCGTCCTTGAACGTCCCCGTCGCCGACTCTGGAAATGTCGCTGGCCGTAAAGTGTGATGAAGTACGACGGCGGCGCATCGTTCATGCTGCTGAAAATACTCGGCCATTAGCGGAGGAACGTTTGTGGAGATGGACGAGGAGGAGGAGGGGGAGGCGGAGATGATCTGCAATTTATTAGCGCCTCACTTTTTATTTATGTGCAGCTAAAATTAACTTGATCATGATTATCAGTGCCCCCCAATAAATAAAATATCAGATTGAATATTTAAAACGTTAAATGGCTCTGAAGTTAATGATGTAAGGGATAACAATGACATAGATATGCATCATTATTACATCAGGTATGATAATGAGTTATCATTATATAAGGTATAAAATATAAGACTTAGACTTAGACTTGACTTGACTTGACTTTATTGATCCCTTTGGGATGGCTCCCTGTGGGAAATTTACATTTCCAGCAGCAATAAGAACAGATATTGAAATAAAAAATAATAATAAGATATCCTTACAAATATAAAGTACGGTAATGAACATGGTAGAACCATATAGACTAAAATATCACCCTTTACTAATGCTTATAAGGATGATTATGAAATGAGAGGAACTGACGTGAAAAGTGAAAATCTGTGAGTAACTGACGCCCAACAAAAAGGTTGCCACAAAATATTTCAGGCGTGCTTGACGTTCTCAGCCTCAGCTGACAAGAAATCACATTCTCGGCTTACGCATGGACTGCAAATCACAAGCCTGGATTGGAGAACACACGTCAAGCAAAAGTCCAACTGGGAGAATGTGGAGCGAAGCCCCCAGACACGACGGCCAAGGTCACGGCTGTTACCCGGCAGCCTTTTGCCGAGGAAATCAATTCAGCGGCTGAGAGTCAAGTTGCAGGCCACCGTGACGGGGCGGGGGGTTGTTTGGGATGGGGGGGGTTCAAGTAAATCATCCGAGGTCCTGAGAGGCGCTGCTGGTGTGTTTGGACATCGCACAACGAGCTGCTGTCACATTTGCAGAGCTTTATGGTCGCTTACGGAGCTTATCGCAAACATCCAGACACACCTCAGCACATCAACACGCCACACCGCCTTATCTTATGTTGTACCACCTTGTGTTGTATGTATTCAGTGAAAAACGCTTACAATTGCCCTTAAGAGTGGTTGTCAAATATCCCCCGAAAAAAACATGCAGTGGTGCAATCCAAGATTATTATAAAAACAGTATAACTAAACTAAAACGGAATATCCGATATAAACATGAAGATGCTTTTTTTAAAAAGAAAAACAGTGTACATTTATAAAACCAACTAAAAAAAACAAAATTATAGTGAAAATGTTTTTTTTTTTTTTTGTTTTTAATTTGCTTGTCAATTCATATCACATATGAGCTTTTGGGGTTGATTGGATATGCTTTTATTTTGGTATTGCTGGAAAGTCAAGGAAGCATTTTCCACAAAAAAGGGAGTTGGCTCTCAAATTGAATGAGTAAATAAACATTTAAAAAAAATTTTTTTAAATATTGTGGAAAAAAGGGTATTAGTCGGTAGAACGCCACGATACTGATGCTATTAATTACCCCGTGGCATTTTTCATTGTTTGTTAGCCATTAAGCTAAGTGCACGTAAACTTGTGTGGCAGTTTTAAGCCCAAGAAGGCTTGAAAAAAAAAAAATGTTTTTCATATCACGGAAGCCGCTGGAACATTCTGCACAGTTTGAACATGAACATGAAGAGATGTTTTTAGTTTAAAAATGCTTCAGTTGTCGTGCATTGCTAATAGCAGTCACATCAAAATTGCTCTGGGATGAGATTTTGTAAGCGTGTCACAAATGATTTGGGATGGAAGGTTAGTTTGGTTTCCTCAAAAGAAGACAAACAAGTGATGCCACACTTTCCTCAAATGAAAAGATTGAAGCTGTTATGGAATATGAAATTTATGTTCTTGCATATATTATTTGAATTTATTTGAGAATTTATTTGAGATTTTAATGCTAACAGTTTGAAGTTTGCCGTGAAATGTGTTTTGTATCCACCAAAGAGGATTTTCAAAGATTTTGATTTTTTTTTTTTTAATAGCATCATTAACTCATTCACTCCCAGCTGCCGTTTTTTTTTTTTTTTTTTTTTTTAAATAACTACCATTGCTTTAAGACACCTCTTCATGTCAGAACCTGCAACAAAGTCTTCGGTATGCTCTTGCATAAAAACAAAAAAAAAACCAAAAAAAAACATGTCAATATGTTTTTGGTAGTGAAGGACAAAGTATTAAAAAACTTTTCTGCTTTGATATGAAAATCTTGAGATTTTAATATTTATACCATCATTAATGTGTATTTTACTAATCCAGTTTGATCACTGAAAATAGCACACCACAAATTGTGTTCATGTTAAATTAGATCTGAGTTCCTGACATTTTGATAAACTTTTATACTTTTATACCAACATTAATATGATTTTAATCCAGCTTGATATAGTAAAGTCCAGAGCACAAATTGCACTGAAAATAAAAAAATTGTGACATCCTTGGTGAAGGTGATAATCACAAACAATCAAAAACGATTCTTGAATGTTCGAGTCTGTCAAGCACATGCAAATTATTCAAAAGAAGATCAAAAAGTTGATTAATGTGAAAATGGTGTTTTGCAGAGAAGCGAAGGATGAAGAAGAAAAGGAAGATGCTAAGGAGGGGGAGGTTTTGTTTACTAACACTCCCGTTTGTTTGCCAACTCAGCGTGTCACTGCATGCTAAACACCATGAAAACAAAAAAAACATGTCGTGCATGGGGGCAAACGAACAACTTTCTCACAGCGCCACGAGTAAGTTGCATATTTAAATCAAAAGGAAACCTTTTTGGTGTGCAGCGCCTTCTGCTGTCGAGCTAAATTGACGTCACAGTGTCCCCGGGCTCACATTGCGAACATCATGTGACCAAAACTATGCTCAGAATGCAAGCCCGAAGGCAGCGTGATGTCAATTTCAGTCGACAGTGGCGGGCTCTACACGACAAATGAAAATGGCTGCTTTCATTTGCTTCATATAGTCCACAAAAATAAAAAATAACAATCACAAAATAAAAGTCAATAAAGCTGGCCAGCGGAATGGAGCTCAAAGTAATGGAATAAGAGGAGCATTTCATAATTAAAATACTCTCAGGTATCAAATTTAGGAGTGTAAAAATTTGTGTGGTAATTTTGAGTTAATTTAAAGTTGCTTTAAAACTGAGGAAAAAATATTTTATTGTACATTCAGAACAGATATAAAATTTGCAATTAATTGCGAGTTAACTATTTGAAGTCATGAGATTAATTACAATTGCAGCGAATGTAATGCGTTCCTACCGACCTTGTTTCTGACTTGTTAAGATGAACGGTCAATTTACACTCAACGTAATGACGTCATCACGCAACGGCAACATCATTTAGCAACACGCCGCGAGCAACCTGACCCGCAAAAGAGTCCTCCCTCCTGACAGGCTGCGCGAACGCCTCGCGCACGCGCGCTGCTGCTGCTGCTGCGCGCGCACGAGGACAGGGAGCAGATAAGTTCTGGCGCTCGGCGCGCGGACGCCCACACAGAGAGCCGAGATGCGGACGCGCGCCTGCACGGAGCCGCGGCGGCGGCTGTGCGTGCTGGCGGGCTGGGCAGCGTTCTTGGCGTGCGCCCGCGCGGAGGAGTCCGCGTGCCCGCCGGCGTGCGCATGCTCCCGGGACTCCGGCACGGTGAGCTGCCTCGGTGACGGCGCGTCGGGGTTGCCGTCGCGCATCCCGCCGTGGACGTCCGCGCTGATCGTCCGCGGCAGGAACGTGCCGACTCTGCAGCGCGACGCGTTCGCTCTGGCCAACGGCAGCCAGTCGGATGTGGCCGCGCTGTCGCTGTCTGCCAACTCCATCCGCGCGGTGGAGGCGGACGCCTTCGCGGGGCTCCCGCACCTGCGCGTGCTCGACCTGAGCCACAACCGCCTGGAGAGCGTGTCTGACGGCGCCTTCCAAGGCCTGGGGGAGCTGCGCACGCTGTGTCTCAACCAGTCCATCGTCCCGGAGGCGGTGGCGGAGCTGGCGGCGGCGCTGGCCTCTGGCGACCTGCGCGGCCTCCACCGGCTGGAGCTGGCGGGGAACCGGCTCCGGAGCCTTCCCCTGGCCGGGCTGGACACCTTCCGGCTGCTGCACCAGCTGGTTCTGGTCAACAACTCCATCCGGAGTCTGGGCCGCGAGGACGTGAGCGTGTTGGAGCGGCAGAGGCGCACCCGGGTCTACCTGGCGCGCAACCCCTTCCGCTGCGCTTGTGAGCTGGGGGCCTTCTACTGGTGGCTGAGGAACGCCTCGCAGTGTCCCGACGCGGCGCTGCTGCGCTGCGCCGAGCCCGAGGTCCGGCGCGGGCTCCCTGTGGAGCGGCTGCGCGCCGAGGACGTGGACTGCCTGAACGAGAACCTGGAGGCCGTCTCCTACGTGTTCCTGGGCATCGTGCTGGCCCTGATCGGACTGGTGTTCCTCATGGTGCTCTACCTGAACCGCGGTGGAATCAAGCGCTGGCTCAACAACATCCGCGAGGCCTGCCGAGACCAGATGGAGGTCTACCACTACCGCTACGAGCAGGACTCGGACCCTCGGCTCGCCAACGTGGCCGTCTGAGCGCCAAAAACGCGGAAAGCTGCTCGCGCCGCCAAAGACTCGACTCACTGTAAATTCTGTCATGTAAATTTGACTCTATTACAGTAAATTTTGACTCTATTTAGATAGGGACTAAATAGACTCAATTTTAGTGTAAACTACGATTTACACTAGGAAAAGAGTAAAACAGAAAATTGAAAACAAGAAATAAATAAAACTCACTCAAGGGTTAAGGTTCAAACTCACGACTGCCACACTCCCACCTGAGCTATGACCCTCCTACTGTTTGCTTTTCTCCAAGAGACCAAAGATTGTTTTTGGCTTGTTGGAGTTAGTCAAGTCAAGATATCTTTATTTATATAGCGCTTTCAAACAACCTTAGCTGTCACAGAACGAACCTATGCAATCATGGAATCAGCTGCAGCTGACATGAACGATATATTCGCAGAAAGTATTATTAGTATTAGTATTATTTTATTATTCTATCTTTATTTATTAATTTTATGTTGTATGTATTTATATATATATATATATATATATATATATATAATTTAGTATTATTTTTAGTGTTAATTAGTATTTGTATTATTAGTACTATAGTATTACTATAAATTAGTCTATTTGGTCCCTATCTAAATAGAGTAAAATTGACTCCACAGAATTTACTGTGTATAGTACCAATTTTCACATGCAGGTAATATGCACATGAAATGATCATTGTGGCCACAAAATACAAATTTGTGCCCACAAATGAATATTTTGAGGTCACAATTTTCCGCCACTAAAAACGTGCACATGAAGGTGACCATAAAATACTCATTTGTGGCCACACCATAACGTACACACGTAACATAAACTGGTTTGAACTGGAAAATTGCTTTTTGATTTAAAAGATGCTTCGAATCGAATCATTTGCTAAATATTGAGATACGTACCGGATTGTCTTTTATTGGAGCGATTTATTTTCAACAGAAATGGTACGAGCTCATTCAAATGGATATGAAATGGCAACAAAAAAAGTCATTGCATCAATGTCATACCCTCAGCCGTACCATATCGAATTGATTCGGGAATCCCACTGATTTGAATCATTCCACTTTGAAATGGAATCGTCCTTCAATCGTTTTGAAAACCTCCCTGATCTTCTTTTGCAGAGAGATGCGCACAAAATACAGATTTGTAGGTCGAATATCGATCCCAAGAACAACTCGTATGTTTAGGTACACAAATGGAGCGCACCTTCACCAAAAACTGCAGAAAAAATATCAGAGGAGGTGTGCTTGATTTGCTAACCCAACGGGCCAGCAATGATGAGGCACAAGTTTGACAGTATTTCCAGCATTTTTGTGAATTAGCTCCATTTTTATTTAACCTTCTCCTCTGTTATCTGCTGAAAAAGTCACTGCTTTTGTTCTCAATTTTAAAATTCTGTTTTGGCGCCATCTTGTGGTATTTTTGTGTCAAGAAACTAAGTTGAAAGGTGGATCGGAACTTCATTCTTGCTATTTGTAGTCTCAATTGAGTCCCGGTAAATCCTGGAACATAACTTGTAGCCACGATTGCATTTTTTAATCACACACGCCACACTCCCATGAAATATAATAACCATTTGTTTTGTACATAAAGCTAAGATGTAGCCTGTGAATATATGAAGTTATAAGTTTAGATGCTGTGACTTACAAACATGACAATAATTATATTTTATAGAGAGAATCATTTAGCATACATGTGACATTTTGGCATGCTTATGTTTGTAGAAGGCCAACGGAACGGTAGGATGTGGAGCACCTTGTAAATATGGGAAATGTGCTTTGGAAAATATGCCATTAAAGTCTTTTTTTTTTCCTACATTGGTTTCAAGAGGTCTTAATTAGACGTTCAAGTATCAATTAGTGTTATAAAGGTGTTATAACTGTGTTATAACCCATAAGCCGTTTCTTACCCATTTACCAATTTGTCATCATTATCTTAGTCCTTATCATCATCATCATCATCATCATCATCATCGTCTGGATGGGTGGGTACCAATAATGGGTATCAGTATTGGGACATATTTCAAGGTAGGACCATACCAGCTGCCAATACTTATGGCAATAAATCAATAAATAATTAAATAAATAAATAAAGCTCTCACAAAATGCCAGGCTGAAAACAGACTAAATAGCTCTCACATACTACAGAACGGCTCCCGTGCACTGTTGAGTCATGCTCAGAAACTACTGATATGCTCTCACACATACTACCAAAACACTCCCATGCCAAACTTAAATGTTCTCTAACACAAATGAAACACTCTCAGGCATATTACTGAAATGCTCTCATTCACTACCGCAAAAGTGAGAACATTTCTGTAGTGTGTGAGTTTCAGTTTTGCATGAGAGTGTGTGTGCAACTGATGTACTCATTAAGGCTGCTGACTTGTTTCTCATGATGATAATGATGATGATGGTGTGACCTTCATCTCTCAGTCAAGGATACGCACGAACACACGCATCAAGCCATTTGCACACTTCACGCCTGCACTGGAGCGCAGCTGCTGCTCACAAGGCCGGCCGGAGCAGCCAGGTCCGCAAAGGTGACATTGAGGCTTACGCAAGCACACGCGTACGAGCAAGGCGGGCGGCGCTCATCAAAAACTGCGGTCAACTACCCGCTTGGCAGCGAGTGTCAAGCGAGCTTGACATTTGAAAAATTGCGTCGGACTTCATTCAACTTCAGACGGACGACTTGCGTGTTCAGGTCACTTGTAATAACTAAATTATAACACATTTATAACACATTTCAATTAATCATTTCACAAATAGATACAAATTTTAACTGGATTTTTAATATTCATTAAATATTTTTTATTTAAAAAGAAAACAGCTATTTTTGGTATACGGGAGATGTAATATGTAATAACTACATTATAACACATTATAACACATTTTAATTACTCATTACATAAATGGATACACATTTTAACTGGATTTTTATTATTCATTAATTAAATATTTTTTATTTTAAAAGAAAATGCAGATATTTTTGGTCTTCGGGAGATGGAATAATGTAATAACTAAATTATAACACATTTCAATTAATCATTTCATAAATTGAATACAAATTTGAACTGGGTTTTTAATATTCATTAAATATTTTTTATTTTAAAGGAAAATGCAGATATTTTTGGTATTATTTAAACAATATTTCATATTATTATAATTATACCTGATCATTTAAGTTATTAGTTTATTGCTGCCATTTCAAAGCAAAATTTGGTGGGAAAACCCTTGAACGAATTAAATCAATATTTGACATCGGTATTGATAGCTACTCAACATTTAAGTCCTTGCACTGGTGTCGGTTTGAAAAAAAGTGGTATCAAACGTCCCTACATTTAATGTATGAAAAGTGGAAAGCCAAACATTGACAAAAAACAAATCAACGTCAAAATTATTTTATTTTGTGTACTGTATATTGCTTCAACATGAACAATTAATTTCCTCTGACATCTCTATATTTTTGGGGGAATTATGAAATGATTCCTTAGTTTAACGAGTACATCCGTATTGCTCAACATTTTTCAAATGTACTATATTAAATCAATCATAAGAATTATTGATTGTAATTAGTATGAAAATGTGCTTGTTTGGAGTCAGCACATGATGCTAATATCGCTCGCTAATGAGCCTGCACTGTTTACGATACCGGACACTTCATTACGTACACCAGATGTACTAACAGATGCTCGTATCGATTGATTGATTGACTGACTGACTGTCATCAATAGTCAGTCGGGAGAGAGAGCGAGGTCGACTCGTGTACGCTGACGTCTCAATTAAGTGGGATGATGTTGGGGAAAAATGCGGAAAGGATTAAGAAGACAAAAGAAGCCCCCGAGAGGCTCACATGAAAAAAGAAGAAGAAATAAAAGCATCTATGAGGTCACCTCTAAAAAAAAAAAAAAAGTGTGACTGCACCCGTCAGCCCAAATTCCAACAAGGATGTAAAAGGCCTCCAAAGTGGCACAAAACAAAAACATGCTTCCCAGCATGTTGAAAATGAAATGTATTAAGAGTCATGTGTTCATGCACGTTTGGTGAAAGGAGACAAGCGTCTATTTTCACATTTTCTGTTAAAGCAAATATATAAATACATGTTTGTAAATGTTGATTTTCAGACCAAAATGTGCTTTTTCTTGATGAAGGGGTTTTGTTTGTTTCACTTTATCTTGATGACACCGACGACTTTTTAATCAGCACCTTGGCTCTTCATTAACGAGACAAAAGACGAGATTAACGAGGTTTTAGAGTAAGCCGCGGCGGCTTTTGTTTGTTTGTACGCAAGGTCAGATGGCTCCTCGTCGGCGTTTTTGGTGCCGCCACGTGCGCAAGCACATGAAAGGGGGAACAGACCCTGTCACCGCACTTCTTGATGAGTTTTACAACTTATTTGAAACTTGGTGTTTTTCCTGTTTATATGTTCAATGATAGCCAATCAATCAATTTTTAACTGATACGAGGACAGCAGTACGCTTGACTACCTTTATATGTATCGAACAGATCAGGTTTTTGAATTTTTTTTCTTTTTATTTAATTTTTAAGTTTGATCCATAAAAATATATTATTATTATTATTATTATTATTGTAAAATAATAATAATAATAATAATGTTAACAATAATAATAATAATAATAATAATAATAAGCTACAGAAAAATGTACAGCATAAAATGTGTAAAAATGTGAGATATAAAATTGATATAAATATATAATTATTATTACTATTATTACTATAATAATAATAATAATAATAATAATAATAATAATAATAATAAGCTATAGAAAAATATACAGCATATTTGGAATCAGTACAAAAAAAATCACCATCTATAGAAAAGTTGACTTGCATCTCTGATGAAAAAATGTCATAAAAATGTGTTGGCCAATGTAACTGAGCCATTCTGAAAAGCCTTCCAGTTGAATTTGAATTCCACTACAAATGTTTTGTCTGCTCAATCAAAAATTCCACCAATTGTAAGTGAAAGCATCTTTAAAGTTTTCTTAAAAGCCAACCATTTTCTTTACAATATCTTCTATTTAGCCCCAGTTGTATAAGTATGGTACTGTGATTAATATTTTGTTTGTGGAATATCAAAATTAAGCAGCAAAATCGCCTTGTTTTTCTCCATCTCATGGGGGCGTCCATTTTGCCACATGCACTGAAAATAACATCACAGTTGCTCAGGGCTTGGGTCACAACCAATCACGGCTCAGCTCGTGAACATCACGTGACCAAAGTCAGAAAACAGGTGTGCCGTGATTGATTGATACCTGAGCAACTGTGATGTCATTTTCAGTCAACTGCAAGGGGCAAAATGGCCGCCCCCTGAGATGGAAGAAAAGCTGTGCTGTTTATATCATCTGCTTTTGAGAATGAAACGATTTCTTTTGAGGTTGTGACATGTGTCGCCATCTTTGAAAATCTTTATGGGCACTCGGCTGTGTTTGTGACACGGACGTGCTGTCATGTTGGGATGTAAAGCCGTTCTTGGGCCATCGTACCTCATTTGGTGTTTTCGCAGAACCGGCGACAGCAGCTTGTGGACAGACGATGATTATGAAGATGAAGATGAAGGACACTCTGATGTGGGCTGCTCTCGTGTTCCTTCTACCAGGTAAACTTCAGTTGTTGCTCCTGTAATGTAGTACAAGTACTTGCATCTGTACTTCATAGGAAAATTGATTTGACTGCTTTTGTAAATTTGATGTTTGAATAATGCCACAATGAGAAACAAACTCATGTAGTTAATGCTAATTTCCAATAATACAAATATGAAAACCATGGCTAGAACAAATCAGCTGCTTTTATGACATGTACTAAAGCCAAAACGCATGGCGCATGGTTAGCTTAGAATGTTAGCATATTGCGTGAGCTCGTGAGTGCCCCAAAATAGAACTGTGTGAAATCAGAAAACATTAAGATCAGTTTTTAAAGACAATTTTTAAGAAAACTAAGATATCCCTTAAAGTAATGCGGTAACCAGACAGTCTTACCTGGCTTGTTCCTATATAAAGCACAAAAATAATACAATAGCTCTGATAAAAACAAAAAGTGAAAAAGAACAACCCTCAAAACAAAATTTCTCCTTTCTTGTACTTACATTAAACCTCCTTACTTATGTTTTATTGCAAATCACTTGTATTTACTTTGACACATCCAAAGTCTTGTATTAAAAAGGGACTGTGAACATTAAAGAGACTTAGTGGAACCGCAAAATCAGCTGTTTTAATCCAAGTCCTTTGGCGGTCACTTGCTGATGACTGAAATGGCATGACAGTCATTTGAGAATTGTAGTTTATTACTCTATTAAATAATGAGAATTGTAGTTTACTTTAGGGATACTTGACTCATTGAACAATTTTCAGCAGTGAAAAATTTATATTTTGTCCAGAATGAATTTGATAACTTCATTATTTTTCATGTACAATGAAAAAGAAAGTGATCTTTTCTACTTGCTGTCGACTGATGATGACATCACCTGTGCTGAGGAAGTAGGTAACGGCCAATCAGGGCTCACCTGTTTTTTGGGCTTGGTCAGTAAACTGAGCCATGATAGCTCATCACCTACTTCCTCAGCACAGGTGATGTTATCAGTCAACAGCAAGTAGAAAAATTACTTTTTTAAAAGGTACTAATTGTACATAAAAAATAATGACGTTAGATTAATTCTAGACAAAATATTAACTTTTTACTCAATAAGTTAAGTATCCCTTTAAATAATACTCAACTACTCTATACACCTTTAAAAAAAACACAAAACTAAAACTAATACGAGAACTAACAAACCTGCCAAGTGTGACCACTTCAATTTTTCTACTGTTGTCAGGTGTGAGCCTGGCCAGGGAAACGAGCACGGCCGCCCAGGCGGGCGACAACGTCATCTTCTTCACTGACCACACCGCCAGCGCCGAGAAACTGCACTTTATCGAGTGGACCGTCAACGGCCACAAAATCGTCACCTACACCGCCGACGGCTTCGAGAGACGGGCCGAAGCTTACGCCGACAGGATCGAACTGGACTACTACAACGGGTACCTGAAGCTGAAGAACGTGCTGCCCACCGACAGCGGCGACTACTCTTACAGCGTGAAGACAGCCCAAGAGGTGCGGAAGATGAAGAAAAAGAAGAAGGCAATGGCGTCCAAATTGCAGAAGGTGGACAAGCAGGATGATGCGTACGGCGTCAGAGTGACCAAGTGTGCCATTGCTGTTGTGTGTCTCTTTTTTAGCGTGATGTTCCTCCTATGCGCACCTCTTTTTTTTTTTTGCCCATCAATGGTATAGAGGTGCAACGATAATGGATTGATCGTTTAGATACCTTGTTAATTAAAAAATTGTCAAACCTCTGGATGTCGAGTCTCTGTGGCGAGTCTGTGCTGGTCTGCTACCACCTGAACACAAATCATTTTCATTTTAAATTATGCCAACCTATATGACTCTTCGTAGCTCGGTGCTGCCCTCCGGTGGTTACTTGTATTACAGCACACTTCATTGGTACAATACTTGCATTTTTCCCCATAGTTTTTTGATTGTCATGTCACCAAGCTTCTAAGTTAGCCTGTATTCATTTGATAAGTACATTATAAACGTGTACATTTACAAATTGATAGTAATTCTGTTGGTGGAAAAACGTTAGTTAGGCGGAACAATTACACAAGCTATTTGATTCAATAACACTTTATTTCTTGTACGTATTGACATGTCTAATTCCCTACGAACATGTACAGTTACAAACCAAACATGGTTAATTCATAAGCTTTTCTTGTTTGTTTGTTTTCTGATAGTACTGTACCTGTAAAACTGTTACACGCGTTCGAAGTGGCAGTGCACGGGGGACCAGTTGACTGCTGGACCGGGCTGGAGCATTTCTTGAAGAATGAGTTCTATCTCATTTTACCACATATAATGAATTATGAACATTCTGTTCATATAGAAGCAAAACATGATCACTGCCATCATATACGCCTATAGAGATTTTATTGGTTCTTGAACCTTTTAATCGCGTTGAGGTAAGTGGTAGTACTTAGTAGGAACCATTTAACCGCTACACCAGGTCTTGAGCTAATTTCAAAACGACAGCCCACAACAGCCTTCGATTTAATATAATGACCTGGAACACAATATTATCATATTATGTACAGTTGAAAACGCAGCACTATCAATATCCTCACTTTATGAGCTACTGACGTCATACGAAAAAGGGAACTGTTTGACTGTTGCACTTGGCCCAACGCTTAAATGCTTCCCCCAATATCAAGGGAAAAACAGCAACCCATTCTATTCTGTTTGTGTTTTCATATAAATATTCTAAAATTGCGCGATTATTACATTTTTATTTGACTATTGGATACACGGAGTCAATCGGGGGAAATAAACAGGTATGGAAATAAAATGTTAAGGGAAAAAATATATGTGTTCTTGGCCGTAAGGTCACCTCAAATAACGTTGAAGTTCCCATTACTGTACAACACATCCATCCATCCATCCATCCATCCATTTTCTTGACCGCTTATTCCTCACAAGGGTCGCGGGGGGTGCTGGCGCCTATCTCAGCTGGCTCTGGGCAGTAGGCGGGGGACACCCTGGACTGGTTGCCAGCCAATCGCAGTGTACAACACATGTAGACCATAAAGATATATTTTATGTGATAAAATATAAACATGTACAATTATATACCTCAATGCATAATATTTGTATTTAGCACATATTCTTGATAAGATATTAAATAAGACTACGAGAGGACATTTTACTATACTGCAATTGTTGTAGCCATTTGTCTGCCTGGCAATAATTGACACCATAACCCAGGAGAGATGGGTGGAATTATTAAAGGTTATTAAACTAATAACAGTTGCACATTTTTGCACAGAATGGCATCACCTTCTCCTCACGACCGAAGCAAGAAAAAGACATCGGACCCCAGTGACGACGATGAAGTCGAAGACCCCGTGGAGCGAATGATCTCACGCACAGGCTGCGCCGAGCTACACGAAGCCTTGCAGGATTGCATGGCCGAGCATCAGGACTGGCGAGCGTGCCAGAGCCACGTGGGTGCCTTCAAAAAATGTATGAGCGCCCACTACAAGGCACGGCAGGAACATTTGAGCCAGGTGCGGCGGACGGCCAACAACATGCCTACCTGAGACCGCGACTACATCCATACATGTCTTGGTTTGTTGAAGCAGTCTGGACATCATGATTGCATAATCTGGATCAGATCTCGATTCACTTTGATCTGTCTACACCTTCTGACCTGACAAACAAACCAACAAAAAAAAATATAATAATCTGTTTTTGATTACAATAATGTAGAAACACTGAATAAATTAATAATCTGGATCAGATTGGAATCAAGCTTGGTTCTGCACCTTCTGATTCTGAACATAATTTGAAAAAAAAAACAATAGATTCAGATTTGACAGTTCTGTACATACAATTGAACATGTTGAGTGTAACAAATGTAATCTGGATCAGATCTGGATTAAACTTGCTTCCACATTATGCATTACAACGCTGCAAGCACCACTAAATATTCCGATTTGACAATATGTCTGATTATGTTTACTGTAATAAAAAAATGAAATTATAATCCAGATCAGATCTGGATTAAATTTATTTTATTCTACACCTTTTGATCCAGCAAGTATCAATAAATCCGATATCGTAGAAGCATGTTCCATGTATGAGTAAACTCAATCAGATAATTGGAATCAAACTTGGGGTTTTTTCCCATGAAAACATTGAAAAAACATGAAAATTGGATGTAATTCCAAATGTAATCTGGATCAGATCTGGATTTCACATTGTCTGATACATAAAAGATTACAATCTGTCAGAGATCTCTATGCTTGAAGACTTCCACATAACAACAAACCTTCCCCATTAAAATGAAAAGAAATGCTGTAAATCTGTTGTCAATAATCTGAATATACAACTACAGCAACATTGAAACTGGTTTCGTTAGCTTGTCTATGGCGTTTTGCATTCTGCGCTAGCAGTAAGATAACATGTACAGGTAATTTCCTTTTTTTCAACATCATCTTCGACTGAGAGTGGCAATAAAGAGCCGAAGAATTGTTGCTATCTGCCCAACTTTGAATTGTTATCAGACATCATCTCGATCTTAAATTTTGAGTGGCAGCTGGCATCTGCCTTCCTAGTGGAGCTCCGTCCATATTTTCGCGTGTTTGGCGCGCCCCGCACTCCTGACCAGCCTTCTCAGCGACTCTTTGATCTCCTGCGTCTGCAGCGTGTAGATGATGGGGTTGAGCACGGGCGGGAAGACGGAGGTGAGCGACAGGTTGATGATGCGGCCGTCTGGGTGGATGTTCTCCATCAGCGTGAAGGTGATGAGCAGCGGGATGAAGTAGATGGCCACCAGCGAGAGGTGGGCGGCGCAGGTGCGCAGAGCCTTGAGGCGCTCCTGGACGGCGGCCACCTTGGCCAGGGTGCAGCCGATGGCCACGTAGCTGAGCAGGATGAAGGCCAGCGGCATCCAGAAGATGACCACCGGGTAAACACAGCTCACCACGTAGTTGGGGTAGTGGCTGTTGCAGGCCAGCCGGTAGATCTGGCCATGGTCGCAGAAGTAGCTGTTGATCACCACCGACTGGCAGAAGGACAGTCGGGTCAGCAGGCCCGTGGCCACCGCCACCAGGACTGCCACCAGCAGCCAGAAGCCCGAGATGAGCGAGAACATGAAGCGGTGCGTCATCCTCACCTGTGACAGAGGCAGGAAAGCATGCGTTTTGTTGGGTACATTGAGGATTAGAACGGCCGGAGGTATCAAATCCAGGTCCAGAAAGTGAAAACCCTATTTGCTGGGAGCTCGCTACACCAGGTACAGGCAACCGATGGCCACTGTGAGCTGCCCCATGAAACAATAAAAACTAAACAAAATAAATAAAAAAACAACAACAACCTTTTAGGATTAGCTTTTTTTTTCTTCTTTTTTTTTAAGCATGTAATAACATTCCAAAACATTGATAAACATTCCATGCATGTTTTCTATGGGACTTCAAGGGGGTTAAAAAAAAAAAAAAGGAGGGGTTACTGCAGGTAAAAAACATATTTTTATTATTGCTGTTCAGTAGTGTTGTGTCGTCCTTGAATGGTACATTTGTTATATGGTACATTTATTATTTATTTCAGAGCATGTATGCACGTATTTTGTCCATATTAAAGCACATTTTTGTCATACATCAGTCCTCCAACACAATACAACCACAGTAGTCGTTTGGAAATGAAATGTGCCAAACTAGTGTTGCGAATTGTAGTTTAGCGACCTCTATTGGCCTTGTAAATAGTAAAAATATATATTTCGTAACGTGAACCATAAGCCTTGTAAATAGTAAAAATATATATTTCGTAACGTGAACCACAAGTGTAGTTACTGGGATTCGAACCCGGCTCGTGTAGTCGGAAGACAAGCTTCTACCTGGCTGAGTTAACTGGGTAGTGTATGTTTTGGGGTTGACAAAAAATCTTTTGTTATGTCAAACATCCTCCAACAGTTCCTAACAACCATTAGTGTCCCATGTAACGACCAATATGATCGTTTATTGTTATAAACATTGCTCGGATGAAAACTTGTGGCCCTTTTCTAGCTTTTAAGTTGCTCATTAGATAGATATTTGCAATCTACATAAACTTTTATCGTGCAGTTTATGTGTATTCAAATACTTTTCAGTCCTTTCAGTCGAATAGCAGCCTCTACTGGTGAAAAGTTGATATTGCAGTCTAGTAGAAAAATCGCCTCAGCGATGCTGTGTTTGGACACAAGATACAAATCCGTCCGATTACACGATGGAAAAGTTGATAGCATCAAGGATTGTAAAACAATTCCATGGTGACAGCTCTAATGGGGATGCTCTAAAACAACCTGTCTTCTTTCAATTTGCAGAACTGAAACTCAAAGATCAGTCGGCCAGACAGCCTTGCAGTTCAGCACAATACAAAGGCTCACTTGCAAAAACTTAGATCTCCCCCCCCAAACACTTCGCACATTTCTATTACTCATTTCTATCTAAATTTCTATTACTGCTCCTCACCTGGTAGTGCAGCGGGAAAATGATGGCCAGGAGGCGGTCGTAAGCTAGAGCCACCAAATTGAAGGACTGCATCGACAAGCAGGTGTAGCAGAAGAAGAGGAAAGCCAGGCAGCTGCGGAAGGGAATGCGGCGATGGCCCAGCAGGAACACATCCAGGAGCTTGGGGACCAGCGCCGAGCTCCCGAACAGGTCCACGAAGGCCAGGTTGAAGACCGCCACGTACTTGGGGGTCCGCAGCCGGCGGTCCAGGCAGATGACGGCCATCACGGAGCAGTTGGCCAGCACGGACAGCACGTAGACCAGGAACAGGAAGACGTAGTACAGCTTGATGTGAGGGATCCCCGACAGGCCGCTGATGACGAAGTACTCGGGGTGCACCATGGACACGTTCTCGTCCTCGGCCGGATTGCACAGGTTCATGGTCCTGGACGTGGAGACCAACTGGATCTTGACTCCAGAGTGCAGCCAATAAGAGAGGACGTCGGCGCCCCGATTCCCCCACCCCCACATGGAGGCAGTCCCACTTGGCACAAAAACAACTTTAGTTCAAAACAACAACAAGTTTTTAATCCCGCAGTGAGATCGGCCTGCTGTAACCTTGGCGACCTTTTGACAACAAACTTGTTCACATGTCTTGACTAAAAAAAAAACGACACACAAGAATCGGCCCACAGTTCACGAAAGCATAACCCAAAATTCTACAAAAACCTTAATCTGAACCACCAAATTCGAACCAGCAAACGGACGGACGGACAGACAGACAGCTATAATTAATGTAGATTCAAAAAGTTTGGGTCCAAGAATTGACCCCTGTGGTACACCGTAATTGATGTCACATGGTTCTGATCCTGTACCCATTATTTTTTTGTCTCTTTTTTTGCCTATTTGTTGTGCAATATATCCCATATTGATGTAGTTTTTGAAGCAAAAAAGCTTTTTTTTTACGTTAGCTAGAACAAAGCCTATAAATGCGTTTAAATTAATATTAATATTCATCTTCACATTGTAGTTTCTAGCACATATTCTCACAAAGGAATGTTTCTTGTAATTCAATTCACTTAAAAAGTCACCCGAGACAGCAACTCGCCTGAGCCGCCATGGGGTTTATTATTAGGACTGAATATGAATAATTAGAATTCCCATGGAGATTTGCGAGCCCACT
Organism: Festucalex cinctus; assembly: GCF_051991245.1. Classification (NCBI taxonomy): domain Eukaryota; kingdom Metazoa; phylum Chordata; class Actinopteri; order Syngnathiformes; family Syngnathidae; genus Festucalex; species Festucalex cinctus. The sequence goes on along the minus strand of NC_135428.1, from coordinate 12,120,490 downwards.
GAGAGCTGTTTCTAATATTGTGACACGCACAAAAAAAGATTATTAGCTAGCACGAGTAAGTGAAAATGATTAGCGCTTGCATGGAGGGATCGCGTCAGATGGTGTACCTAATAATGTGTCCAGCTAGAGATTTTGGCAGTTATACATTTATTTTAATTGCATTATTATTCTCTTAGTGACATTAAATATAATTTAAATATGAATATGTCATCACAAATGATCTGTTTTAGGTTATTTGAATGAGTAAATGTCACAGAAATGTTATTGGGACACCTGGGAACAGAAAATTGTGACTTTTTTGTTTTGTTGCATTATGTCGCTTTTAAACTGAACTTTTTCACATCTCATTAAAATGTGACATTTACATTATTATGAGTCTTGTAATATTTGTTGCATTTATTTAGCGATTACCCCCCTGAAATTTGTATATTTAAAATGTTTTGAATTCATTTACTTCATTAAAGAAAATGCCTAAATTTAAAACAAATAGTAAAATACTTTTGTACATTCACTGTATATAGAATTTTTTTTAATTAATTTGTCAAACATACATGAAACTATTTTTAAACAATTGGTAAATTACTTTTGTAAATTAAACATTCTAAATATTTGTAAAATATTCTTGTATACAAACTGTTTATTGAACTCTGTAATTATTTTTTAAATTGTTAATCCAAACATCTTAAAAAATAAATTTTTTAAACATTTAAAAAAAAGAAGTTATTAAATAGCTTTGTTGTGATTACTTATTTTATTCAGTAATGTGTTAGTGGCTTTATTGTTAAAAAAAAATTATACTAAAAATATCTGTAAAATAAACTACATACTAAACATTTTGCAGTTAATTGGTTAACACTTTAATTAATACATTTTTGATTATTATAATTATTGATTATGATTATTATGATTAATACATTTAATTTAATTGATTTAACTGTAAAAATATATATTAAAATGTCTACATACACTACAATCTAAGTTTGTCAAATTTAAATCCAGTATTATTATCATAGTTTGACTATATTATAGTTCAATGAATTATAAATATATTACAACTTTTCAAGTTTTGGGGATTATTTAATATAATAAGCAGTGGTTGCTTTTTTTTCCCTCTTGATATGACAATAAAAAAATTTTTTTGACATAGCAGCGAGTCATTAAAGAAGACAAAACAAACATGTGACTCCAGGGGCCCACTTATTTTCCCGCCTGTGCTCCCGCCGGTTTTACCACCTCACTAATTGAGCCTCAGGTGACCCCCCCCCCCCCCCCCCCCACACACACACACACACACACACACACAAAATTATCACTCTGTTGTTTGTTTTGTCTTGAAACTTTGCCACGTCATAGTTGAGTGGCAAACTTTCAACTTGGAGAAGAAAAAGTTTGCATTTTATGATGAAATAATAGGAGACGTTTTCATTTTCATTGCCATTAATTAATTGCCATTAATTAATTGCCATTGAATTGCCATTAATTTGTCATTAAAAAATAAAAAAAACCAAAAAACAACCTTTTTTTTTTGTTATGCCGTCTGCATGTGAGGTCGTGGATGAATACGCAAATTTCATGGCAGTCCAATGTGTGTCAACTGAAATGGCTGACTAATTGTACTTTTGCTGAAATACATGTCACACTCAAAAAAAAAAAAAAAGGAAAATCCATTGTGATCATAACAGTAAATGGAGTGTACTATCTATGTCTAACGTAGCCGCGTTAACCTACGTATATGTGAAGGTTTTCTTTTTTAGTTTAAAATAACAAAAACGTCATAAAACAAACAAACAAACAAAAACCTATCTTTCGAGTTGCTAATGTGTCAAATCGCCGCATTATAGTGCCAACTACTGCCGAGGAGAACATACTCAGATACATCGATCTCAATAGATTACTGTACTTCAAAAATGTTTGATCATGTTGCAGTTACGTGTTTTGACCATAAGGTGGCAGCCTACTCAAAGATGGGCAGCAGCTGCTTCCTTTGAAAACAAGTCTCAACATGTTATGCTAACATCTACTGCCCTACTCTAGTCAATGTGACTACCACAAGTAACTACTTAGACTGAACCAACAACTAACCAGTAACTAGTTTCTTCAGTGTACAATAATCCGTAATATCTGTAATGTAACGTTAGTTTTCTCTTACTGTACTCAATTACTGTAATGACATTCTACTTACTGTACTCAATTACTCTAACCACATTGTCCATTATTAGCAACTATCGAGTAACTTGTAACGTCAATCTACAGTGACAAGTACAACTATCTAGTTACTGTAACTTTAATCTCATTTTACTGTGCTCGTTACCGGTACTATAACAATATTCCACTCTTACTGTACTCTGACTGCACAATATACATCTAGTTGCTAGACTTAAGTTACTGGTTGATGCAACTTCAGTCTAGAGTAACAAGTTACTTGTAATAAGATATTGTAACTACAATCTACCAGCAACACATTTTCTCACTTTCCTCACTATACTTGAATTCTATGGTAACTATAGTTTTTCAATATTATCAGCAACTCTAACTAGTCTATTGCAACACTCAAATACTGAATCTAGAATCCAGTTACTGTACTGTTACTATATGTACTTAATGTAACTTCAAGCTGATATTGCAGTACTGTTATTGTTACTACAGCCTATTCTTTACTGTAATCAGTTACTGTAACTAGCTACTGAAATGATCACTGTACAGTACTGTTACTCTTACTAGTCTACTCGCTGTACTGACTAACTTTTGCAATACTCAGAACAATAACAGTGCAGTTGCAGTTACTGTAATTATTGCTATGCAATATTTACATTACTAGTTTACTCTTTCTCTACTCAATGATTATCTAGTCTACTCTTACTGTAATCAGCTCCTCTACGCAGTCTGTTATAATCCTTCATGATTGTAAATAGTCTAGTTTCACTTCAATCTATGTTGTACAAAACCCAGTTACTTCTATCTAGTCTGCTTTTGCTGTAACCAGTTGGTCATACTCAATGAGTAACAACTAACTAGTCCTCAATGTATTAACAAGTTGCTAATACTCAATGACTAACAACTAACTAGTCTTCAAATCTATTATTGCTGTACAGTGCTGTTTATAGACTAGTCTCACTGTCCTCAATGACTAGTTGGTGCTTTACAGCACTCAACTATCTTGTCGAAGCCTTAAAGTTGACTAGCTGACTGTGATTACACACATACACAGACACGTGTGGTTAGCACGCCTTTATATCTAAACAGAGTTCTCAGCAAATCAACATCGGAGTCACATGACACTTCTGACACTTCGATAAGCTTTATTTAGTTTACAAGTGTGTATGTGTGTGTCGGGAGCTATTTCCTGTCCACATTTGATGGCAATAAAAGATCATGTTGATTAAGAACAGACAAAAAAAAATAAGCGCATATCAAAATTCATCTGTCAATCAATCAGTCATGATGAAGCGAGAAGCAAGTCACACATACTTAACATATATTTACATACAAACGTCTTACATCCACTCTTACGTGCATGTTAATAAATGTGCATGAGTAGCACACGCTTGTGTTGTGCAAAATGGTCGTCATTAAGAATTCATAATCATTACAACACAAATATGAATATTCACGCAGAGAGAAGAACAAATTGTTTTCATTCCATCCTGTACGGATGACACCGCTGCGGAGCGTCACATAGTCCTCCTCTTGGCAACAAGATGGCCACCAGCGCGTGTGTGTGTGGTGGCATATTAGCGCACTTGTTTGAATGCAAAAAGAAAAATCAAGGCATCGTTGCCATGGCAACCAGCTCACAGTCATTTGGAAACTGTGCGAGAAGGCTTACAGTGTTGAGAACGGGGAACAGAAAATAGGCTAAAAAAAAAAAAAAAAAATGACATAAATCCAGTTTAGTGGTCCAATGTGGATTTGTTGTTGTAATGAGAGTTGAGGGGCGAGATTTGAACGGGTTCCATTTACAGGATGACACAGCAGTTGCGCTCCCTGCTCTTCTCCCGGTTCCTCTGACCTAAACACAAAAGCACACCCGTCAATATGTGCGCACACTGCAAACCGCTAACATATCATCTTTCATACGTGCATGCCACAAATACATTTTTTAAAATGTTCATACAGGACTAATAGGAGGCTTTACTCTGCACAAATTGTATCTCAAGTTTTACAGGCACAAATGTCGCCAACAGAAAAAAAACAAAAAAAAAACAATGAGCCGAATAAGTGGATATTAACTGCACACAAACTTACCTTCGTGGCTGATTGGTTCCTTCTGCACCCAAGCATGGCAGGAATCCATTCTTAACAAAACAGGTTTACTCCAACGTATCTAATCTAAATACTTTCACTCTTTAGTGTCCAAAAATAAATTAATAATTGGGGAAAAAAAAAAAAAAAAAACAACTCATCCAGGCTTTCAGTCTTGAGGCAATATAATGCTGCACGGCTCCCACACATTGAGGACAGAGGAGTTGTTTCATGACACCCAAAAATCAATAAATACGATTAACATGCACATAAAATCACTAAATGTGATCTTGTCTGTTTTATGTGTAAATGAATAACAAACTGCTTTATATGAAAACATATCACTAAATATGATTTATATGCATGAATAACACTTTTTATCCCAAGCGTATCTATTTTTTAAACAGGATGACTGTTTCAAATGTAAATTAATCACTAAATATGATGAACATGTACATAAAACCACATACCGTAAAATCCTGTGAATAATAATAATAATAATAATAATAATAATAACAACAATAATAATAAGTATGTGAAGCATAATAATTTACGCTATGTATTTTCAATATTTTTTTACAACCCCTATGTATTGCCTAGGCCCTGATTTGGGGGTCTTTTTTTTTTTTTTCTTTCAAAAAAATGGTTGTTATTGACAGAATTGTAAAATAAAAAACAAATTATTTTAAATAAATAACATGTTTTAAATGAAAATAAATCATGGGAATAATGTTTTATATGTAAATAACGTTTTATATTTGCATCTGTTGGCATCGGGTTGAAAGCAAAATGTCCAGATTTTTTTCACAAATGGATACAAGTGAGTCAGTCTCTACTTGGTGTTGGAAAAAGCTCAACAAACATGCCTTTTTTTCGCAACTGTATTTAAAATGAATCACTACATATGATTAGGTGTACATAAAACTAAAAATGCAATTATTTTTTGTGTTAATAATTGACTAATATGACACGATTGTTTTTGCGTGTTTTGGGGGTAAATAAGTGACTGTTGCTGTTGGTTACCTTGGGAGTTGGGCTCGGGCAACGTCTCTCGGGCCACTAAGTGCATGACGGTGGTCTTGCCCACAGGAAGCTTCAGGCCTGCCACGCAAAAAAAAAGGACAACGTTTGCATTTTGGAGGATGTATCAAACATTCATGTGAGCAAATCCGTGGCAGAATAATCCAATTTGAAGCCAAATGGAACGTGAATGGAAAATGTCAATAGAAATGAAATGGTCAAAGAGTCCCAATTAAGGCAACACTGATTAGTTTTGGAGGCGAAATTTTGTATTTATGTGATCAAATATGGTTTAATCTAAAGGTAAAATATTAGATTGAAAATTGAGCATTTCCAGGAGTCCCTCGTTTACCACTATGTATTAGTAAAGCTTATTTTAACAATTTCCATACTCTTCTAAAACATTTTCTATTGAAACTGGGGCTATCAAATCATGTTTACAACCGATTACTCACCCGGTCATCCCATTAATTAGTCATGTAATCGCAGAAAAATTGATTTTGCATGACACCAACAGAAAATATGTATGTGAGGTGCAGGAATTACTTTTGTCCTCATGTTCTCGCCTGGTTTATCTGCGACTTTGAATGTGTGTGTCTTAAAAGGCGGGGCCAGGCCTGGTGAGCGATGTGGGAGTCAGCCAATAAGAGTGTAGAATTGTCTGGCTGTTAATTAGTTAAAATATGAACACGCTTGTTAGGGTGTGTTCAATATGAAGTGTTTTATTGTCAACATATTCACTTTTATTTATAGTTAAAGGGGACGTAAACCCACATTTTATGAACAATAATATGTTGTATGCTCATCCACTAGTCTGATTAATATTGCATTTGTAGAATATGAATTAAGCAGCAAAAAGCAGGGGGCGGCCATTTTGCCACTTGCTGTCAACTGACAATGACATCACAGTTGCTTATAGGACTGTCTCAGAAAATTAGAATATTGTGATAAAGTCCATTATTTTCTGTAATGCAATTAAATAAGCAAAAATGCCATACATTCTGGATTCATTACAAATTAACTGAAATATTGCAAGCCTTTTATTATTTTAATATTGCTGATTATGGCTTACAGCTTAAACAAAACTCAACTAATCCTCTCAAAATATTAGAATATTTCCTCAGACCAAATAAAAAAAAAAATGCCATAATCAGCAATATTAAAACAATAAAAGGCATGTAATATTTCAGTTGATTTGTAATGAATCCAGAACGTATGTTTTGCTTATTTAATTGCATTACAGAAAATAAAGGACTTTATCACAATATTCTAATTTTCTGAGACAGTCCTGTAGGTAATGACCAATCACAGCACACCTGTTTTCTGAAGCTGAGCTGCGATTGGTCATTTCATGGGCCCTGAGCAACTCAAATGTCATAATTTTTTATGACTAATATATTGTGCTGATGGCAAAATTCAATATTTGTGTGGGCACATTTTCTATTTTCATGGCAAAAATCACCAAATGACAAGATGTTTAAGCACAATTGTATCATTCAATGCCAAAAAAAGAACAGAATTTTCCTGACCAAATGTGGCGTTTGAGGCCAACCGTGACAAGAAAATTCTTTGTTGGCCACTGCACTACGAAATGCAGATGTGAACAAATTGTGAGGAAAGAATCGTCTGCCCCGAAACCCAAAGTCAACTCCCGACTGCGTGTCCCCGCTCACTCCCGTCCGCTTTTTCCCCCTCCACTTCCTGTCTTGCTCAAAGGACGCTTGTCATGAGCACTGAGCTTCCTCTGTTCTGCTGCTCGGGGGAAAATAAATAAATAAAAAAAACACACACCACGCAGCCAAGAGCTTTCTAGCAACACACTATGCGTGTACTGTATGTGTGTTTGTTCGTGTGAGAATATGTGATAATATGTGAGAGAATGGGGGGGTGTACCTCCTAGCGTGACGTTGCCGTGCAGGAAGCGTCCCTGGTAGATGAGCCTGAGGATGTTGGGCCTGCTGACTTGCTCTTCTTCCCAGTCTGCAAACGTCAAACACGCGCGTCATTTCTTTTGTCTGACGTTCACGCCACTTGTGCCGCATCAAACGCGATTGCGGCGAGATGCAAAAGGAGCACGTTTTGCTGACAAAAATATGACGCTTTGGCTCACCCACTGGCCAGTTGTCATAAACGTGCTTGGCGATGTCGGCCGCAGAGTCTTCGGGAGAGAACAGGAATTCTTTGGTCTTCCCGCTGACCAGGATTAGTCGCAGGTTAATCTGAAAGGCGCACACGCAAAGACACACAATTAACAACTCGATCCGATCCATTTTTTTTTTTTTTTTTTAAAGTGGATGTTATATTTGTGTCATTGGTAATGAGATATGTGATGAACGAGATGGCCCTGGGATTAAGCTCTGGGGCACACCTGTGGTGAGTGGCTACAACTAGGCACCGCCTGATGATTCAAGCTGCTACTGTTAGCGTTTCTTAGTTCCTATGAGCTAACGTTAGCTTGTGTTAGCTCCACTAAGCTTGCAATAGATCCTATGATCTAATGTTAGCTTGTTCACTTGAGTTCACGTCCAAAAATCTTGTGTTGTCTCGTATGACCTAGCTAGGATGTGTTAGCTAGTGTTAGCTAACTGTACCGCCTATAAACCTGTGTTGCTTGTGTTAGCTCACAAGTTACTTATCTTATGTTAGTTCCCATAATGTAGTTAGCTTGTGCTAGCTCTTATGAGCTACTGTTAGTTTGTGTTATCTCAATGTACTAACATCATCTTGTGTTAGCGCCTATAAGGGCCACAGTATTAGTAGTATTAGCATTAGTAGTCCACTAGTTTCCACTAATACGAGTAGCTTGTTTGCTTATGTCATCTTGTTCTGTCTACTACGAGCTAGTTAGGTTGTGTTGGCTCCGATGATCAACTGGTACCTCCTATAAAATTATGTCACTTGTGTTGCCTCATATAAGCTAGTTAGCTTAGCTCTTGTGAGCTACTGTTCGTTTGTCTTATCTCAATGTGCGACCTTGTGTTACCACCTATAAGCTAATGTCCATTAGCTTGTGTTAGCTATACAATAACTTGTATTATCTTGTGCCTTTCTATGGGCTACTTAGTTTGCGTTAACTCCTATGGACTTGTGTCAGCTTCTGTTTGTTCCCTTGAGCTAGCTGTTAGCTTCTGTTAGCTCCTTCCACTAACTGTTAATAATGTTCCACAGTAACTCCTGCAGGGCGTCCGCACGAAGGCAAACGCAGCACGTGCAAGAACACTTGCCTGCCCCGGGGGCCAATAGTGATGATGTCATCGGTGATGATGTCATCGCCCCACCAGGCTGCTGATGCAACCCAAGTATGAAGCAGGACTTTGACCTGCTTCTTTTTTAATGTTGTGCGTGTGTTGTAACAACGTGACTGCTGCTCACTGAGCTAAGGCTAATATTGATATTTGCTCCTGATAAATCCGGACGCAAGCATTGGATCAATTTGGAGCGCACTTCCTGCAGTCCGCCGGACCTTGTCAAACATTAACCACGAGATGGGCTGGCGGGATTGTTCGTGACCACTTCCTGTGGAGCGAGACGCTAATGACTTCCTGTTGGAGTGGGTTGGAGATATACACTCAAAAGATGCATTTTATGTACGTATGTATTGTAGCTTCTGCGTAATTAGTTTGCATGTGCCTACTCTGAAAACAAGTTTTTCCTCCTTCGATATATAAGGACTACATTATTAAAAACTTAAAACTTTTAAAATGTTTAACAATTTCACATCAATAAATTCACAATAATTGTTATTTTGAAGGAATGAACCCCCAGGGCTTCCCCCAGTGTTTTATAAGCCTGGCGGCCTACCAGGATTTTCTACACACAAGCACGCACGCACACCAACTTGCTAGTTGTGATCCAATCGGAGTGTTGGTGGATGTGTCAAGAGGACGCGTCCGATGACAGGAAATCATTATTCACCACACACACACACGACTACACAGCATGTTGCGCAATCCATCAATGACTGTGTGAAGTGTACGTGTCGGACAACGTGTGAAGTTGCACACGCGTGACAGTACACGAACCCTTGGGCGAGGTCGAGATGATGTCATAGCCATGAAAACACACGCGCGCACGCCTTCGTTGAGCCACTCCACCCAGATGGTGAAATCGCACTTGCGTCGGGTTATTTGCACTTTCCCGACAACCAAAGTCAGCAGAGGGCCCGTCAAAAACTCAAAGACACGCGACTCGCTTCACAACAGCGAGTTTGAAGAGCGCCAAGACGCGCACGCAAGTGCATGTCTGTTGTTTTCACCTGATTATGAAGGGAGGTGTGTCTTTGATATTTGTACTTGCATTGTGCAAATAGTTGTGTGTCTAATGCAACTCAAACTATGCAGGAAGTTGTGTACCTTAGACGCTTTAACCAGTTACAGAATGAGGTGTGTGTGTCTTTGATGTATTAACTCAGTTTTTTTGTGTTGCAAAATTAGTTGTGTCTGATGTACGTAAGTGCCCACTATGCAGGGAGTTGTATCTTTGATGTTTTGCCCTGGGTAAAGGAAGAAGTTCATCTTCTTGTCTTGACATGTACGTAAGCGCCATGTCACACAATGATGTCACGTCAATGTCACGATGCGCCTTTCCCCTTCGCCGCGCGACCTTTCCCGTCGACCTCGTTGAGCATCGACTGACATGCTCATGCAGGTTGAAGCCGGTCCTGGGGAAAAACAGTGGGTCTATGTTGCCGCCGGCATGTCGGGATAACGCGGGGAGGGAGCTAATTGCAACGTACCCTCGTATGCACACATGCACGCTTACAACAGGTCCACAGACAATCCGGTGGCTAGAATTAGCACACCGGCATTGATTATAGCTATAATCACGAGTCTTATTTCTGACCCCTCAAAGGCGTTCATCGAAGGCCGCCGTCACTGACTTACATGCGCGCTATCACAACATCGTTAGCAATTGCATCCTCTGCAGACAGAATGTGTTGTGTCTTTGTTGTTTTGACTCATTGTGCAAAAAGAGTTGGGTGTCTGATGCATTTCACCGCTTGACTTGTGCCAGTTGTCTGACGTTTAAACTCGCTTTAGCATCTTGGGTGTTTTTGGTGCTCAAAGACACTGCAACAGTTGAGTTGGAGCATTAAAAAAAATGCAACTCTTGTTTATAAGTAGAGGTGCAATGCAATGATTGACAAATAATCGATCAAAATAATCTATGAAAAGGAAAATTGATTGAATAACAACGAATCAGCTTCTTTTTAAAGGAAAAATCCTCAATTTTTAGCAACAGGCCTAGACGATACACCTCAATTGTTCTATGAGCAGCTGTAAAAAATAAATAAATAAATAATAATAATAATCTCATCAATCCTCAATAATAATAATTGATACGTTTTCAGATTGCAAAGGCAGTCGCACACCTGTCAATCTTGTCATTTTATGTGAACTGTGAACTAGTGCCTCATTTTCCTTGACTTCTGCTCTGTCCTGTCTTTTGGGGACAAGTAATTTCATTTTTTTTTCATGACAATTATAGATTAATATGTAATTAAATCTCTGGTTGGGAAGATTTTTTTATATTTTTTTTGCGGGGTGGGGAGGGGATAATAAAGCTCACCATATCTTCTGGCGTGCTGGTTGTCATCTTGCAGGTCGTTCAAACCCAAATATGCAACTTCAGGTGGCTGCCACTGACTGTCTGAAAAGGTCAGTGAATGTTTGTATTTATTTTCAGTTCTTTTTAGGGGAACGGGCGAGGGGGAGGACAAATCTTAGGTTGTCCGACTCTCCGGCAGGACCAGCACACCGAGCCACACTCGGTCCGTCCAGATCAGTTCAGGTACGTCCAGGTTCGTCCTCTACTGCGCCGACATGTCCGCTAACTTGCTGGGAAGGCAAGCTTCGACAACATGTCTACCGCCGAGTCCACTCTAGAGGCAACCTTCTTCGGACGCCGTCGTCCTGGTCGTCCTAGTGGTCCACCCCCGAAACTCAAACGCGGTTCCGCCGTGAGAAAAAAAAAAGGAAGACGACGACGAAGGAAGAGAGAGCTACGCCATGCGGAACGAGAACCAGCACAAACACGTTCCAGTCACTCGTTCGCCGATGAAAAAAAGTCAAACGACGTGTGGGGATTTGAGAAAAGATGACAAAAGAGCGTGAAAAGACAACAAAAAAGGTGTTCGGCGTTTTACGGGCTCACTCGTCGGCGTCGTCACGGACTGACTGAAGACGTCATCGCCTGCCTGGACTGACCCATACTTGATTGGCGAGTTAGCTTGTTACTTGTCATTCATGATCCGGTTCTGGATACACAAATAAATGGTGCGCATCCTGTTTGTTTTTTCAAAATAAATTTATCACCCGCTTCCAGTCTACATTTGCCGATTCAAGCAGTTTAGCCGTGGCCCAGAGTGAGCTAAAAACGTTTTATATATTGTCGACTCCACTCTAGAGGCATATTTTCATGTTTTTTAATTCAAATGATTTGTCTTTATTTTATTTCGAAGTCAGGGGTGTTCTGCTTTGTCGTTGCTTGACTCACTTCACTCCTATCCCTACGGTACTTCACTCGTCTTCACTTTATACATTCACTACATTTTCACCACTTCATTCCTACTCTACAAAACTCTCACCTCATTCCTTTGCTCTTTCCGTTAGTTGTTACTTCCATACTTCATTCCTTCACTCGTCGACTTAATTCATTTCGTCCCTTCAGTAAATCACGTTTATCTGAGCAATATTCAATTATTTTTAACTAAACTACTTTATTCATTCCCATTCGATTTCGTATTTAGTTGACTCATCTTTATGATCGATTTCATCTGACCCTTCCAGCCCCAAAAGTGACTTTTTACAACAGCAACATCTAGTGGACAATAGTGATCATTACAGCACACGATTCACAATCCCTACCTGGAGGCGAACGGATATTCTGCACACGGATGCACTTTGTCCACTCGATGTCGCCAAATGACCACTGATATTTATGACCAGAACCTGCTGCTATTTATTTTTCTCGAAAATACACTTAACTTTACTAAATTGCTTAATTTGTTGGCTGGTTTAATTATAATTCTACTAAGAGTGAATTTAAATTTGCATAACGCACACATCACAGAAATAAAAACACAAGATATTAAAAAAATGTTTATTGACATCAGAAGCAATTTAAACTTTAACAATAAACGAGGCTTTTTTTTTTCTCCATTTCTTCTCGTGTTGCTCTAACAGTGGTACGTAAAGATCAGTAAAAGTGATACGTCAACGGCGATAAAATGAAAACACAGAAAAACAGAAACACTCAAGATCTAACATTTGTAATTTTTTTTTATGTGCTGTGCACGTCTAGCTAGGCTAAATACTGTAAGCCGTCCCACCCCTGAGCCTCCAGAAGAGGATTTCGAGGAGGAGAAAGAACACGAAGAAGAGGACACGGACACCAGACGTGTGTAGTGTTAACTATACAAAAAGGAGAAACAAACTGTACAGCATAAAAACAAGTGATATACACAGCCTTTTTCTGCAGTTTTTTTTTTTTTAAGCCCGCCCCATACCCCTTCGCCCCTCGGAAGCAACTAATGGATTTGCTTTTGTAAAGAGAAGTGTGTACACTGGGCGCCTTAAATGCTTTACAAACAACAACATAACCGCCATCACCGGACCAACCGACTGACCAACCAACCGACTACTCGTCATCCTCGTCCTCATCCTCGTCCTCGTCATCTTCTTCCTCATCGTCGTCCTCATCGTCGTCATCCTCATCTTTCTCCGCCTTGGCCGCTGCTTTGGCTGCCGGGGCGGCGGCACTACCGCCGCCGCCGCTGCCCACCTTGCCCTTGGCGCGGTACGCCGCCACGTCCTACAACAGCAACTTGACATGGTCAAGCCAGGCTGGGCCACCAATCAGGTTTAGACATTTGCTACATTTTTTTTGACAGGGATATTTTTTTTAGTCAACTATTTTTAGGTGATTCAAAAAAAAAATATTTTTTTTTTTTAAAAATACTGAAGTCAGGAAAAAAAATTGTATATTTTCAGGGATTTTTTTTTTCTTAAAAAAAATAAACTTTCAAAATATCCTTTTGTTTCTTTGGACTTCATTTATTTACATTCAAATACCAATTACTTTTTTTTTTTTTTAACATACTTTACATCTTTTTTTTGGCAAAGAAAATAAAGATTCCCGCCATCAACAAAAAAAAAAAAAAATAATCAAATTTAAGTGTATTTTTCCATCCAGCAACTATTTTTCAAAGTAAAAAGATAAACAGACAAAAGGCTATAGAGCTCGTGTTTTTTTGTTTGTTTTGTTTTTTTAATGCAAAAAGTTATTACATCCATCCATCTCGAGTCCTCAGTACTGGGAGGCAGACGAGCTAACCACTCTAAAGTTACTACAATATAATATAAATATTTTCTACTAAAAACGAAGAGTTTAGATTTTGAGGGGGAATATTTTTTGTTTTAAAGAAATGTCTTATTTCCACCACAGAAGAAGTATGTCTTACTTTATTACAGTAATAAACATGTATTGGAAATGTAGCAAAGAAAATCCAATTTTTGTTTTTTTTAAAAGGGAATTTTTTTTAAGTAAAAAAGTTTCAGAGGACATTCAACTAAAAAAAACGAAAGAAACTTACAATGTGGTTGCACAAATGTACACACCACCCTCTTTTCACTCATGCGGTCGCAACCATTCATAATTGAACTTTTGTTAATTGCATTCAGAGCACACACCCAGCACCACTTAACCCCAAATAAAGTTTGGTTGTTCTAGTTTTACATTTTACTTAAGAGAAAAAAAAACTTATGAGCTCATTTACTTAGGGACATAGGTACGATCTCACCTTCTCGTATCTCTCCTTCAGTTTGGCCGCCTTCTTCTCGAAGGGCTGCTTGTTCTCGGCCGAGGTTCCGTTCCACATCTGGCCGAGCTTCTTGGCCACATCCCCAATGGTCAGGCCCGGAGACTCGCCCTTCACCTTGGGACGGTACTCGGAGCAGAAGATGAAGAAGGCGGACCTGCAACAAAAAAACAGGTTGGCTTGCTTGCATATTCTTCTGTGAAAGTGCCTCCTCCATATCGAGGGAGGCGGTTTAACTTACGGGGGCCTCTTGGGGGCATTGGGGTCCTTGAACTTCTTCTTCTTCCCTCCACGGGCTGGCACGTAGTTCATCATCTCTTGCTCGTATCGAGCCTTGTCCTGCTTGGCCAGGTCCTCAAACTTGCCCTTCTCCTTGGCTGACATTGTCTGCCATGTGGAGGAGAAAAAGCCGTGGTAACCCCACTTTACATACCATTACGTTTCTCCTCTTGGTCAAATTGACCCCAGCAATTTAAAACCCCAGTAAAGTAGACCTATGTCCTAAAAATCACAATTTTTTTTTTTTTTTTATAGGTTCAACGCAGCTTGAAAAATACCAGGGTCAAATTAACCCTAAAAAAGGACCCACATTTATTTGTTGGTTACTTTGTTGACTAGAGAATTATGTAGTCATGACTTTACGTGCAAACTGGGTCAAACTGAAATGAGCCATTTAAAACAAAGTTGATGCTTTTGTTTCTTTGTTGGCTATTTCATGCTTTATACGGTTGAAACAGCCTTAGGTCAAATTGACCCGGACAGAAAATTAATAACCTAAAACATCTCAAGAGAAAAAAAAATGCGTCAAATTGGCCTAATAAGTACCCAGATTAATGAATCATTTGTTTGATTACCTAATTAATGTTCTATAGGCCCACAGCTGAAACAGCCTTGGGTCAAACTGACCCAATCAACTTAAACCTCCACAAAATGATAGTGTGTTTGATTGTTTGCTACTTAAGTAGCACTGAGTATATTGACCCGAGCAATTAAGACCCCCCACAAAAACGATTATAAATAACCAAGCATATGTTAAGTAGGTATTTGTATTTTTTTTTTTATAGATGAAACATCCCTAGGTCAAACCAACCCAATCAATTAAAACTCCCCTACTTTATTTTTTTATTATTATTATTATAAACATCCCTGACCTAGATGTTTCTTATAGGCTTTATAAATATTAACTAGTCTGTGTCAAACTGACCCAGGGGAGAAAAAAAAAACATGTGTGCAGATCATGGAAAGTACAGCAATTTAAACATAACTGTTCCCATTCAAAATGAAGCAGAGAAAAATGACATTCAGAGGTCAAACTGGCCCGTTGCCGTGGGCACTCTGATACCTTCCATCTCTCGGAGCACTTCTTCGAGAACTCGGCAAAGTTAACTGAGGCTTCGGGATGCTTCTTCTTGTGCTCCTCCCGGCACGTCTGCACAAAGTAGGCGTAGGAGGACATCTTGCCCCTGGGCTTTGTCGGATCTTTCCTCATCCTGCCGTGGAAATCACCTTAAACCAAACACAATATCTGCAATCCGAAAATGGCAATTAGAAGTGGCAATAATCTGGACTCCAATGTACTTTAAAATGATCGATTGTGGGAGCGGAAAGTTGATGCACAACTCCTTTGATAATGTTGAATATGCATTCATTAATGAAGGCTACGTGTTCATTATGGCGCGGAACAAAGCGTGCACACAAAAACACTTTGTGATGCTGGCAACTTCTTTACTTTGACGTCGGAAGCTACGACCAAAAACATGGACTGCGGCTCCGGTTGTTGCGCACGTCAGACAAAAAAAGACAAATCACACATCAAAGGGCTATATTTATTATAAAACAATCCATAAAAGCGTTATTACTTCAAGTCCTATTAGTTTTGCCGAAAGCAAAAAAAAAAAAAAAAAAATCAAAATTCTATTAAAATGTTTTTTTATTCTTTCAAATTCGCCGTAAAAAGCGGCGAAAAGTTACGAGAAAGGAGGAGGAGTGGTCGGCGAGTTTGGTGGTCATGGCGCTCGGGCTTGTCGGAAAAGGAGGTCACACAACAACGACGACGGCGATATTTCTTCTTCCATTTTGTGAAAATGGCCTCGCGATGAAAGAAAGTGCCCCTCAAATGTCTCCTTCCGGCCCGCCGCGAGCTTTCGGGGTCCCGCCGAAAGCTCCGGCGAGCTGCCCGCTGTCCCCCGGTGCTCTTCCATAGCTCGCAGCCTACTACATTGGCTTGCATTGGCTTACATTTGAACGGCTCTCTATGAGCTTCTAATGGCCGCTCGTCTTCATGGAGGGAATATGGCTCCCTTCTCTTTGTGTCAGTGGCGGAGGGGGCAGCCCGAGCCGCTCGTCTTGCTTCGGAAGCCCGTAGCTCGGCCCCACGACGCCGCACGGAGTCCCACAAGGCGCCATCGGCACGGCGAGGGTCTCGTCTAGCGTTCGCCGCCGTCGGGCGCCTCCCTTACGGGCTCCGCGGGCGAGAGAAGCCGCTCGGAAAAAGTTGCTCGTCGCCGTTGTGTGCGACGCTCGCCTTGTTTCCTACGCGAATACAGTCAGCCATTACAGTAAAGCGCAGCTTGCTATGAGGCTCGTCCTTTTTTTTAAACTCCATTTTGAAGGCCAAATGAGTCGACAAACACACAACCAGGTGTCCTTTTCATGCCTTTCTTTCTTTTTCTCCACTTTTTCTACATTTTCGTCATGTTTCATGGCGCGACTTGCGGCGCTGAGAAAACGTTAACGGTGAATCTGCTACCATTGTCGCCACTGACGAGACGTTCTTCCCGGATTTTTGGACGCGATTACCGCAAGACATTCAGACTCCATTTTGTACACACGACACCAGAAAAAATGTCAAAATATTTCGCCTTGGTCAAATTCACGGTTTACCGTTAAGTTTGCCCAACGTGAATATTTCAATTTGTTCACTATTACCACCGCGTCTGGTCCTACATTCTCTTTAACCTTCGCTGCCTGTATTTCTCGGCTTTTTTCTGCCATTTCGACACGACAAAACAGAGAGTAACATCAAAGACCAATGGGTGGCGAGATATTCTGGATTGTTCCGGTCGTCGTGGTGTTAAAAGCCTCGAAATGCCGCCGTGTGCGGTACTTACCGAACGACTGTGACTGGGTTCTCAATGCTCGGCAATGGCTGTTGTGCGAGGCGATACGCAGTGTCTTCACTCCTCCGTTCTCTAACATTACTCTCGACGGAGCTCGCGCGCCATTGGTCGGCGCGCGGCCTGGCGCTCCGCCGATTGGCCGCGGACTTTTCATTGTCCTAATAGAAGACGAGTGACCATTGGTAGGTTTTGCTTCGACGTCACGGAGCTTTCCGGGGGCGCGTGGATATGAAAATATTTGTGTGGGAGCAGAGCACGCCGGAGCTGCTTGCGCTGGTGCTGCTGTGTGCTCAATAGTGAGGCTTTGCCCGTCTCTTCAATCCACTGTGGCCGAGTGGAAGAGGCGAAGCGAGGCAACCGGGAGCCGAGCCCGCCGTGGGGTCTCTTGTCATCGAGACCCACGCGAGCTTCTGTTCCTTCCGCAAAACAGCAGTGGAAGCAAAAGTACTGACATTCTGTACATGAGTATATTTACACATTCTTGTGTCAAAAAAGAAAGAAAGAAAAAGACTCAGGTAAAAGTATAGAAGTCTCCGTACTTTGAGATTGAGATGTTCTAAAGTAAAAATGAGCTTTCATTGTCAGTTAACTGTGCAGTATACAGCAAGCAGGGGTCAACAACAACCTTGTAAAAATGAGTCACTTCTTGGGTACTGATTAACTGATATGCACTTCTGAGAAAAAAAAACCCTCAAATGACATTTAATTACGTTACTTATTAATAATATTCAAAGCCACTGATCATGTTAATTGTTTCTCACAATAATCAAAAATGATTTTGGACGCAGATAAAGTAAATTAAATAACAATATGCAATAACTAAATTTCACAATATTCCAAAGAAATAACAATTTCCCATAACTGATGATGATCTAACAGGCCCACGGGTGAGCTTTGGTTCACACTGACTGAAAAATGACAATCACTGACATAATGAAATAATAATATAATAATAGGCAGTAATATGTGACTATACCAGGGTCACCATCATGGTTGCATGTGGGCACCAGGTAGCCCCAAGGACCGCATGAGTAGCCTGCAAGCCTGTTGTAAAAATATCTCACCGGTGATGGGACATAATTTGTGATTTTTCTAGGAATGTTGTCGAAGTGAACACTAAAAATGTTAACACTGGCTCAGATTTATAAAAATAAATAAATAAATTGTTGCATATAATGCTGATCTATAATTCTATAATTATAATAATAATTCTTCCTCATTATTATTATGAGAAAGTATATTGTGATTTTTTTCATCACGTAAATAAAATAATAAATAATAATGGCACACAATAATAATGTAAAAAGTAATGTAAGCTAATTTATTTCAGAAGTCTGTATCAAAGTGGTAGCCCTTCACATTAATCAGTACCAAAGAATACAAAGTAGGTCCGAGTTTCAAAAAGGTCAGTGACCCCTCGACTATACGCTTGAGCAGCACAACAAAAAACCCTCACATTAATAAGTTAAATTTTGCCGCACATCAACCTCACAGTTGTGAGATTGGGTATTCAAACAGTAGCATGTCATCATTCATTTCGCTGCAAACAATTGCAACTTTGTATCAAAGACCATCAACCTTTTAACCCAACTAGGTGAGAACACCTCTTTTGACAAAAGTATTTCAAAGTACGTCACTGTTGACTGCAGTCTTTTCTGTGAGTGAAAATGACTTAATGGGCCCAAACTCCTTTTGTTTGAATGTCAGTGTTTCCCAGTGATAAGCAAGGAGGAGAGGAAGAGGAGGAAAATGGCATCAATTTGTGTCAAATTGCAGAAATGTAGATGCAAAGGTGGCATTAATCTAACAGTGTCGAGTTAATCTAACTGTAAGTGGTCAATTCTGTGACATAACACCTACTCTGGACATCATTTAACTCTGAAAATGTAAAAATTACACTTTGGGAGTTAAAATTAACTCCCAAAAATTTAACACTGTAGTTTTAACACTCCCAATTTTTCGATAGATAGATAGATAGATAGATAGATAGATAGATGTTTAAGTGTGGCATGCTGACTACTGTCGTAGTGCGATCATCTCCACTTTCATCTGTTGTCTCATATAAAAACAAAGAAATCCATCATCTTTCGTTTTAATTCCGGAATAAATGTCCTTTCCTTCTCTACGTGATACTTCCTGCGTGCGCTTTTGTGCCAGGAAGGTGCCACAAGCTGGCGTCTGTCTGCTCCTCAGGCCGAGACACGGGCCGACGTTTGTGCATGCTAATGAGCGCTCGCCCAAATGGGAATCATATGCAAATTTCTTCATTTGTCATCATGAAGAAAATAGAGGACAGGAGCTCATCCTGGAGGGGCGATGGGGGCGGCGGATTTAGAGGTGGCGGGGGGAGGACAGGACACATGTGAGGATGGAGGCGGGAGTGGGTGGTGCAAAAGACAGTAGATGCGCTCATGGGTGTGTGTGTGTGTGTGTGTGTGTGTGTTCGAGCGCGTTGTATGGGCTGGATTGAGAGGGACATGTGTTGCCCCCACACCCTCCCCACCCCAATACATCACTTTAACCCCATTACGCTCCACATTATTCCAAAGATTAACAGTAAGCCATATGGCCATATTTACCATACTGTGTAAATTAAATCCACATCCTTTGAAATTTGCAATTTTTGTTGAATTTGTGAGGTAAATTTTATTTGCAACCACTTATTATTTTTGAATTTGCACTTTATGCTAAAACAAACAAACAAACAAACAAACAAATAAACCAAAGCAATAGTACCACTTCACCACGGGCAACGGTCACCACTTTACTTTCCTGGAATGCAATTAAATAAATACAAATATACATAAGAAAATAAAATCATTTTGAAATGTATAAATAAACTTGAGTTGAGTATATAATGTAATGTATATTTTTGGATGAGCAGGCTTATTTATTTATTTATTTAATCACTCATTCCTACATACACAAGCTCACTTCATGTAAGCCACATGGGTCTCCCAGGCGGGGGAGCGAACCCACGGCAACCGGCACCAAAGGGAATTTTTGGATGAGCAGGTCAGTCGTGTGTTGGCTGATTTCTGACGCATTTCCGGTCTGGGGCTGTATAAGTGATACACAAAAAAAAAAAAAAAAAAAAAAAATGCTCAGGTTAACGATACGGGAGTGGGGGGTAAAAGAAAGAAAGAAAGAAAGAAAGAAAGAAAAAGAGAGAGAGCGAGAGCGAGAGCGAGAGCGAGAGCGAGAGCGAGAGCGAGAGAGAGAGAGAGCGAGAGAGAGAGAGAGCGAGAGAGAGAGAGAGAGAAGAAATCCGGGCGGAAAAAAGCTTGGTCGTGGTTTGGAGGAAGACAAATGGTGCAGCACAAGCGGAAAGACCCACAACGTTTTCAATACGACTAATGATCCAAGTGCTGAGATCGGTACTCATACATTTACATGCCGGGTTATTCTGATTATTTTTGTTTTTGGATGAACATGGCAACTTTTAACTCAAGTGTAAGAACGGTAAGTATTATTTTAAGTCATTTGTTCGCACTTGGGCTCGACTTGTACCGCGTGTGTCTTAACATGCTAGCATGCTAACCGGCAGGCGTAGCACGCCTCCTTCGTTTTAGTCTTTAGACAAAATAAGTACAGTCTATAGTGTAACTTTGTTCGTATCATCTAATAAAAAGTGAGTGTTGGTTTGAGCCACATTTGATTGTCTTTTGAAGTCGTGGTGAGAAAGTGTTACGGTAATTATGAAGGAGGGAAAAAAATGCAATTAATGACAGACATTGTCCCGCCTCATCTCATTTCTTAATTTTATAAGAATAAAATATAAATCTTACAAAAAAAACAACTTAATTTTTCAGAGTCTAATGGGGGAGGTTTTGAAATTAAGTAGTTTAACTATGTCCTGCGGAATTTAGAGAAATTGTCCTTGAAAACTGCAATTAATCAATAAAAGCAATAAAACACACAGTCCTACTGTGAGTTAAAACTTCTTATCACAATTGCTGCAATGGTCATTGTAATAGAATTTCATATTAATCAGTTACGTTAACTTTACAAGTCAGTGTAAGCTTTGAAATTAAATGTCCAACTGTAGAATATTTCAATACTTTTTCTACAACTTGCTGTTCTCTAACAAAGAGCTGAATAGCAAAATTCACACACTTTTTTTGCGAGTTGTATATTTTTCATTCGATTGATGCATCCCCCCCCCCCCCCTCCCTCCCTCATTCAGCTACCTGGGAGGTGAGCCAGGTTGTCATGGTGATATTGCTGGAATGGCAGCAGGCGGCAGCAGCAGACCTCAGGAGGAGCGGCGCTGTAGAGATGCCTGGTGAAGACGCCGGTTCGGGGGCTCGGGCCTCCCCACCGGTGGGGTATTTGGGAAAAGTCAGTGCGAGCCCTCAGTTGCTCTCCTCTCAACTTGTTTGTCACCTGCGCAAAGCTGAATTTTGTTTGACCATCACTGCGACTGACAGTGCCACTCCAAATTATAGCAAAACACAAAACGGAAATCTTTGGTAAAAGGCGAAAGGTTTGCTTGGTTCAATTTGGGTGGAATTTGTTTATTTTGGATGAGAACATGTAGTCATACTGCTGCAAGCACAATAATAAAGTGGATATTTTTTTGAGCAAATTTAGTGTTAAAAAAAAGTTTTAATAATTCATATGCAGCAGATTGATATTCAATTGTTAAAATATGAGCTCACATTTTTGAAAAAAAACAACGTAATTTTTGTTTTTGTATTTTTGTTATCTAAAAAAATGCTTATGCAAATCTTTTTTTCTGTACAAATAGGTTACCTAACCTGTTCTGAAAATCTTTTTATCTTCGAAAATTTACAGATTTTTTTTTTCCTTTTAAATAAAGTACCTAAAGTTCTCTAATAATGTTATCATAAGATTACACTTTATTCTATAATTTCCATAAAGAATGCACAAATTAACAATAAATCAAATCACTTATTGTTGACCATTAGTACCAAAATCTCACATTTTCTTCAAATATATTGATCTCACTTTAGTCATATTTTCTGAAAGAGACATTTTACATTTGATAAGTGGTTTGAAAATGGCTTAAGTGGAATGTTTTTACAAAATGAAGGCTTTGATTACTAATAAAGTGTCCGTAAATCCGTCAATCCTGTCTTCCAAGGTCCAAGAGAGGGCGGCATCTCTGGACTGCTGTCCGTGGTGCGCGTCCAAAGGTCTGCGTTCGTCGCTACGCTCGTACAGCCTCAACCTGCACGAGTCCATCACGCTCTGCACCGAGCCTCAGGTCAGCTGCTCCACACTTTGTTAGTACACGTAAAGATCAGACACCCTGTACGGTAAAATAAAATAAAACAATTACCAGAGAGGAAAATCTGAAAAAAACTTGTTTAGACAATAATTTGTCATTTGTCAGTGCTACATGCTAATTCTATGCTAACCGTATTGCCCCCTTTCAACAGTGCCTCTTCCCTCTGGTAAGCCGCCCCCTGGAGGATGTTTTGGCAAGTTTGGTCCCGGCGGAGACGGTGGCTGGCGGCAGGAAGAGAAAGTTGTCGCAGGGGGAAAACAAAGATGATTGCGATGAAGTCAAAGTCAAGCGTTTGCGCTCTGACCAACTGCACACGAATGCAGGAAGTACGGTTCCAAATGGCCAGCGTGAGGCCGCCGTGACACATGCCGAATTGTCCGGCGGCGTTTCTCGTCTGCCGCGAGAGTGCGCTCCCCATCAGACGGCACCCCACACTGCCACTGGACCTACATGCCGTCTGTCGGAGGAAAACCCACCCTCTCCGTTTTCTGTCACGCAACAGACAGACGTGGATGACGGCTACACGGAACAACTCGGAAAGTTTCCCAACGAGACCGTCGATGCTTCCAAAGAACCAGTCGACACTCGTGAGGAACCCGTCGAGTCTGCTGGGCAATGCGTCAACCCGTTCCTCGCGAGTATCAACGTTCCCGAGGAATCAGTGTGTACTTCCACTGAATCTGTCAATGAAGCCTCTGAGGAACCCGCCAACAAACTTGTCACACCACCACGTCTCTTCTGGAAGAATACTCACAACCTGTGCTGGTTGGACGTCCTGCTGGTTGTCCTGGTCAACTGCGGGAGCCTGAGGAGGCGCAAACCCCGGCACGAGCCTCAGCGTGCTGCCGTCTGGCATCTAATGAGCGGCTACGACGGCGCGTGTGACGTCCTCCAAGCAGGAAGCGGTGAGTATCGGCTCCTGGATGGTGTCTGGACTGACGAGTTTTGAGTTACCAACCTTCGCTTGGTCTTTCGAGAGCCAAAATATTTGGAACAGATAATGAAAATGGTTAAACAGGAAATTAAAGGTACCACTGCATTTGACTTTTCACCTGTCTCACGTGATCTGCTCTCTTGCATAGATGGCGAAACAGGGGATTGGCGTGACGCAGACCAGCGGATGCAGAACCTCCGGACGGCAGCCTTCGAGTTGCTTCAGCCGCAGCTGCGCTGCAAGCTCGGTGAGTGCTGGCTTGTTTGGAGATTTGCCGACGTCAGTCTTTTTGTTTCTTGGGGTTTTTCTTGAAACGAGTTTGCCACTTGACCCTCCTCATTTCTCCTCCCGCGTGTCCTCATGTTGGTCTGCGCAGGTCAGAAGGAGAGTCCGGTGTTCGCCATGCCGCTTCTGCTGGCGGCCGACTCATGGGCGGAGCCTCTTTTCCAGACCACCTTCCGCTGGGAGTTTGAGTGCGCCGAGTGCAAGACTGTCACCACAGAAAGGTCAGTTTTAATTTTTTTTTATGGAGCATGTCCATGCTGACATATGAACGTGGCTGCAGACAGTGTGAAGCTAGTTCAAAACTACAATCAGTGTTAGCTTAGCACGTCGCTATATGTCATGACTTTCTTGTACTTTTCCACTTTAACTCTTTTACTGCCACAAGTTGTAAAAAGAAAAAAAAAAAAAAACTAACTCCTCTTTCAAGACAAACAGAATATTGTGTGCTTTTACTACATATACAATGTGGGTACCAAATGAAAGATCGAATTTCATTCTTTCATTAGAAAAAAGTGTGTTTCTACCTTATTCCGTTCTTTAGTAATCACCATTTGAAAATAAGTAATTTGAGTGACATTGAGAGAAAATTGAAAAGATAAGGAGAAAACAAGCTTTTTGTGAAAAGATACATTTTCTCCATAACAGTGACTTTGACACGAACATTTATTGTTCAGTGACGCTCTGTGAATTAGGCTTAAAGTGAAAAAGGCTTTGATCATTCATGTCACCCTTGAAACGTTCTATTTCATCAGATTCCGTAGCGTTTCATTGTAATTCTGTACACACAGCCCATTGAAGAGATACAATGCTGCCATCTGCTGGCCATAGTTAGTGGCTGTTTTTTTATTTCACAACCCATTGACCAGGTAGCGCGCCGTTAGACGTTGCACTTCCCGTTGATTTAAAAAACAAAAAAAAAACAACAAAAAAACAGTTGACGTTATTTAGCATTTATGGTGTTTTAAATTGGATTTTTTGTACTCTAAATGTCATATCAATTGTTTAAGGGTCACCAAAACTCTTCCCACGTTTACCAACGTGGTGCCGGATTGGCACCCGACACGTGCCACTCACTTGGCGGTGTGCAACACCTGCGGCGACCAGCATCAGCGCAGGAGCATGAAGCTGGAAAGGTAAACGCTAAAATTACATTAAATTTTTGTTCTTGTTGTTTTGGAAATGTGTCATTTTGCTTTGCTGACCCGTGCGGATGTTGCGCTGCACCAGGGTGGCTCCGGTGATGGCGCTTCACTTTGTGGAGGGCGTTCCGCACGGTGACGTCGACGCGCTCGCGTTCACCTTGGAGGGTCGCAGACGCACGGTTACGGCGCTCGTACAATACGACCAACGGGCCCAGCACTTTGTGGCGTGGATGCGCACGCCAGATTGTAAGTGGACACTGACTTAACTTTCCACTTATTTGAGTGATCTGATAGTGATTTTGCATTATTAGTATTTTTTTTTAATTTTTTTTTTTATATTTAAATATTTTAATTATACAAGAAAATGAGATGGAGGTGTTTTTTGTGTGTAACATGAAGGTGAGGTTGAAACTTGGGTTTTGCTTTTTATCCCCCCACCTCCCTCCCTTTCAGGCTCCTGGCTAGAATTTGATGACTTGAAGCACCCGCAGGTCGTGCTCCATCACACGCTGCCCGTTCCCGCTCAGGAAGTGCACCTTCTCTTTTGGGAAGAAGACTCACCCAGCTCTGGCGCGTGTTCCCCGTCCAGCACCCAACCAGATACTCCGTCGTCCCGTAGCGTCGTCCTCGAGCGGCAGGTCCTCGCTCGCGATGAAGAGGAGAACGCTACGACGGCGGCTGCTTGCGAGGACGTGTCCATCGGCTCCGTCACTCTGCTGGACACCTTCCACGGGCTGTCCCACAATGACATCATCACGCTCACCTTAACGGAGGTGAGTTGTGGAAAACGATACCTGAAATAATTTCAGGGACTACATTTATGGAAGAAGACGGTATGTAAACCTAAATGGGGAAAAACTCAGAAAAGGAAAATCTAGAATTTGGGGTTCCCCAGGGATCCAGTCTGGGACCCCTCTTTTTTTTTTTTTTTTTTTTTTTTTATTACATTAGCGATTTTGCTTTTTTGCTGCAGTGATACTCACAAAATAACCTTTGCAGATGATACAAATTTGTGTCCAATAAAAGTATTGATCAACTAGAGAAGCTGTTAAATGAGCATTTGGGTAAGGTTAATATTTGGTTCAAGTGTAAATTATCGTTAAATATTAGGAAGACGTTCTATATGGTCTTCCATACTGGCAATCATAAGTTTAAAGATCCGGGTTATGAATGTAACTCGATGATATCTCTATTAAAAAATTCTACAAAATCTTTAGGAGTCTATATAGATCAATGTCTTAATTTTAAGAAACGCATTGATGAGATTATAAAAAAAATATATATAATAGATATGGAAAAACTACTTTTTAAAGTAAGGAAATTTGTACCAATAGAAGCACTATTGTCACTTTATAACCTTATTTGAGCCACATCTAAATTATTGTAACATTATTTGGAACAATACGCACCCTACTTTCATGGCAAAACTACAGACATTACAGAAGAAAGCCATACGAGCTCTCATGGTGCATGCATAATTCTCTAACAGATACACTTTTTTTTCTCCAATATGGTATTCTAAAGCTCCCTGAAAACAATTTATACCAAAATGCATGTACAATATAGTTAATAGGTTAAATGTAATCTCACCCCGCTACACGCATCATCTCACCAACATTACACCAGGCACAAATTACTCTTGAAAGGAAATTAAAATTCACTAGTTTTAGTATAACTAACTTCCAGAGGCACATGATCACATGGCTGTGCAATTGTATTCATGACTTGTGTGATATTGTGAAATAAGTCGTCGCTATGAACGTCAACATTTTGCATTGCAGGTTGGAGCAGATGCGCCGATGGATCACAAAGTGCTGCTGGACTGCATTGACGCGCCGGACAGCTCTTCCTTGATGCCCCAAGACCCCGGCGA
The DNA here is from genome assembly GCF_051991245.1 of Festucalex cinctus. Lineage (NCBI taxonomy): Eukaryota > Metazoa > Chordata > Actinopteri > Syngnathiformes > Syngnathidae > Festucalex > Festucalex cinctus. Next base: position 12,093,803 of record NC_135428.1, on the reverse strand, counting down.
GGGGCCTCTACAGTCGGTGGAGTCTAATGACGTCACCACCGACAAAGATCCCGCGCCGGGCCAGGCTCAGAGTAGAAACAAAAGGATTTCCAAAACCGAACAACAAGCAGCCGGAAAGACTGCTAAGATGAAAGCGCCGCTGCCGCAGGAAGTGGACCGTCAAGCTAGCGCCGAGCCTACTCAGGATCGCCACCTGCCCGCTCAAGCCTCCAACCCGCCGCCTCCAAGTGTCCAGAGGACGTCGCCTGTGTCCTCCACTGGGCCACCGTCGCCGCCATTGGACCACAACTCCCGCTGGTCCTTCCTGGTCAGCCAACATTTTGCCAATCAAAGGCCAACCAGCACCAAGCCCCCTCCTCCTGCGCCCGTCAAACATGTCCAACACCCTCCCAGTCATTCCACTCCCGTTCCCGCCAGGAGGTCGCCCGCTCCCAAACTTCAGTTTCTACATATGGAGGACGGAGAAGGCCTCCCCCTCAAGGCCGCGGAGATGTTCGGTGCGTTCGGTGCCGCCGTCCAATCGTCACCGCCGGTTGCAAAGAATAGTAAAACGACCGTGTTGTCGTCGGCCCCGAGCGACACGGAGGCGCTGCGCTACAAGCTGCTGAAGAAGCTGAAGGCCAAGAAGAAGAAGCTGGCCAAGCTCAACCAGCTGCTGGCGTGCCGGCCCGACAGCACGGCGCTCATCTCGCCCGTCAGCGTCAGCTCGTCCGGCACGTGCGACGGATTCTTCCCGTCCGACCTGGTGCACCCCTCGCCCGACAGCTCGGGCTTCCCCGACTTGTTGGCCGGCCACCAAGACGCGACCCCTGACACGCCGCCGCTATCGCAAACGGAAAATTTCCTGGACGAATTTTTGTCAATGACGCCAGCGGTGACTGAGGCTCAGCGGGCGATGGAGGACGAGACGCTTAGGGAACTGGAACTTTTTCTTTCGTAGCAACAGCACTACTACACATGGGCGTTGTGCATCTCAAGAAATTAGAATGTGGTTTCATCAGCCATTGATAAAAATGATTACATGCATCGCTTTGACGATTTCTTCTGTGGATTAAGTTCACCGCTTTGACGATTTCTTCTGTGGATTAAGTTCACCGCCACCATACGGTGCTTGTATCTCCAATTTTTGCTCGCAAGTCAAAGCAATAATAAATTGGTTAAACGGCAGCTTTTAGCGGAGCGTAGCCATCTGGTGGTGAAGTAAGTTCAATCACAAAATTGAGATAAAACTAGTCATTTGACGGCATTTATATGCAATTGCAGTATAAAGCTTTTAGGCCAATTTGTGGCAGAACTCAGTCACTTAACTTCTGGACGGCACCACTAATAAATGATAGGCACTGGGGGCCAGTCCATTGTTTTTTTTCATGTACTTTTGGGCTTTTTAAAATGAAGCTGCTAGGTTTTACACGATCAAGATTTTTCAGCTGATCACTGATCGAGTTTGGAATAAAAGATAACCGATCAATGGTTCCATCAGAAGATGAAGCACTCAACAGTCGACTGCCGCCATTCGCGGGAGATGGGTACTGCCCACGGATAGCGAAAACCCACATATAATTGATGCCAAGCCAATCTTCAAAAAGCGCTGATAAACATCGGCTAACATGAAAATCTTATTTTGCCGAGCAGATCAATGACATAACCAATCAATTAGGCAAATGAAGACATTGCAACCGATTTTTGCATAAATTACAAAAAAAAAAAAAAAAGTAAAACAAAACCATTCCTATCAGCTTGGTGTAAAGTTTAGATACTACTGAAGTGGTTGAACTTTTCTCCTGTATCCTAATTTCTTGAGATGGATCTTATGTGTTGATTATGGCTTTATACGCCTTGGAATTGTCGCTGTTGGTGTACAACATAAAAGCTGTATTTTTAGGTGTGCATATTTGTTGTTTTTACATTTTCGCACAAGAGTATAATGTCTGTTAACATGCAAGCTTATTTTACCTGTGGTTGATTTTGGTGGGAAGATCAAACCTGTTCAAAGGTAATTTATTTGGTAACAGTAAAGCACTTTTCTGAGGTGGGACGACTTATGGATGGAATTGTAAATACTGAATGTGTGCCTGAAAAGTAGATGTGATGTGGCTTTTCTCAATAAAGGGCACTAATGTCTACATTTCACTGTTTTTTATGAATGGTAACTTCATAGAAAATATCAATTTGATTGAATATGAATCAATCAGACTGCTACACTAGTTACTTCCTAGCAAGTCTAATAGAAAAAAACTTATTTGGAGGTAGCTGTTGGTCGATAGGTGTCACCGTTTCTTCCAAAAATCACTGCTGTACTGTATTGTATGTTGCAATAATATTGGGAATTTCACCCTCACAAAGTGCAACTTCAATCCATTTTCTTTTGATATAAAGATTATGTTACCACTTTAATCTGGTTATTTTCTTCAAATATTTAAATATTCTTCCAAATGAATGTGATTTAACTATAAAAAAAACAAATGTTGAAAGACAATCTGTATAAGAATAAAAAAGTAAATGTAATATCACAATGGCTTTTGCTGAACCTTATTCTGAAGACAGAATTCTTGTTACGTTATATTTGTTTATGTAAAAAATATTTTTGATTGGGGGGGTGTAACTAATCTCAAATTGTTTAATTTACTACAATATGTTTTATTTATAAATGGATTATTGCTAATTCAAATTATTTGTTGTTAAATTAGTTATTTAATTTTGAGTGCTATATCCTTATTATTACGTATAGGGAAAGATAATGTTTTTAGTTGGGCAACGGGTCTCCTTGTTGCAGTACACTACAACGTCAATAGATGGTGGTCCAGTCTAACTTTTGCCAGGACGCGATTGTTTTTCTTCAACCCTCCAAAATTTAACAAGACAAGTGCGTTTGTGCAGGTGCCAGTTCCTTCTAGGAATCCATGCCAGCTCTAAATCCATAAATCTGTGTCTTTTGTCATCACATATGCTAATGATCTAAGTGCTAATAACCTATGAAGAGAACACAGGCAAAATAGTTAACCGTGAATGTATTACTTTTATAAAAACATGCTTAAGAAATTAATTTGCATTGATTCATATATGAATAAACGACTGCTTGGGTTTTTTTTTTTTTTTACATTTTTGTACTTTTATGACTGCTTCCTCAGTAAAACAGTATATTGTATCCCAAAAATAACGATTTTTAATGTTTTGATTAATAAAATAAAACTATTCTTGAAGCATTGTGATTTTTCCAAATGTTAGTCATAATTAGACAATATTTAAATACTATTGGCATATATTGAGTATTTTCGAGCATCTTCCAACGTGCTTTGTTCGTGTGCTTTTGTTTTTGTTTTTTTTTCCCTCCAAGGGCGTGTGTTTTTCTTCCTGGCATTTCTCCCAAAAGCCACGCCTCCGTCAGCACTGATTGGCTCTACAGCTTGACACCCGCCTAGATACGCGCTGGTTGGCTGGACCGGATAAGCCCCGCCTATCGCCGAAACGCCCCTTCATCTTTCACTCGAACCGGGAAAGTCACTTGTTCTTCAAACTGGCAAACAAACGCAACTGAGAGCCATTCACGACACACACAAACCAAGACGACTTTGTTCAATTCACTTTTTTTTTTTTTTTTTTAATAAAAAAAAATAAAACATAAGAATCCCTCGCGACTGTATCAAGACACGTTTGTTACTGCGGAGGCGTCGTAATGCGCTCGTAGGGTTCCTTTGGATGGAACAGGTGGCATTCACTTGTAATTAGACGGCACATTCGGGACTGGTCCAACTGCCGGACGAGGAGCCCAGAAAGCAGGCGGACAGTCATGCCGGTGGCCGAGTGCGACGTGTTGCAGTCGGAGGGGCCGGCCGGCAGCGGCGAGACTGACGAGGGCGACCTGGCACCGGCGGCGGCGGCGGCCACGCTGTGCAGCAGCCCCGCCGCCGACATCCTCAAGAACTTCTACCACACCAAGCGGGTCGGCAACTACCTGATCGGGAGGAAGCTTGGCGAGGGCTCCTTCGCCAAAGTGAGGGAGGGTCTGCACGCACTCACCGGGGAAAAGGTACCACAAGCCTCCCTTTATACACCGTTCTTGTAAAACTAAGATTTTGATGAAGAAACTTTGTGGTAAAATTACAAGAAAAAACAAAATCTGACTTGCATCGCTCTTTTAAGCGCACTTTTTTTTCTCTCTTTTTTTTTTTTTTTTTTTTTTAAAGTTAATTCTCATAAGATTTTTCATTCTCATAAGACTTTTTTCCCCCCTAAAAATGACCACTTATGTTATTGCCAGTTTAAAAATCTGCCCCCGCCCCCTTTTTTTTTTTTTGAGTAACTCAAAATGTACATTAATTTTGCAATATTATCATAGCATTTTGAAAAATAAAAAATAAAGAAAAGACTTATTTTTTTCAGTTAAATTAGTTAATATTGCCCTTATTTAAATAATGATTGTCATAATAGTACCATAAGAAGGCTTTATTTTTAAGTCACATATGTGTAAGAAGAGAACAAATCAATGGACCTTATCACTGAACCATTGTGGTCATCTACCAAAATGCATTAAATACACAGTTGTGTAAAGAACCTTTCCGATGCAACTCGTGTCACTGAGCTCACTAAGTAGTGAGTAACTAATGTTTTACTACAAATGACGTAATCGTATTCCGAAAGTAATCCAAAGGTGACATTTTATCATGCAATGATGCAGGTGCGTAGAATTTGACATGTATCTTTTGTCTGCTGTCCCGGCTGATGACCTCACGCCCGCTGACGTTTCTTGTTTTGACAACATTGCGTCTTTCTTCTCGCTCCTTTGTGTGCGCGTGCGTCGCATAACGAGCAGACTCACGGAGGGGCGGGGGGTGAGGATGCTATCGGGGAGTGCCATGACAGCCGTGTGTGTTTGTGATTAATGGACCTCATCAGGATTCTGCTGAAGGCCACTCGGTGACTTGCCTTTGTCTCGGACGCGTGGACACGACTCGTCTGAAGGCCAGTCCTTCGCTTTGTCCTTTTGTGGCCACGCCATCATTCGCCTTTTTCTGTGGAGGAGCGACAATTAAACTATTGTCTGCCATTTTAGAGCATTTTTTCATGACCCACAGAGGATATTATATTCAATGATTATATCGAAACACAAAATCCACCCAATGAAAGAATACACTTGTATCTTTCACCAGAAAAAAATGCAACCGTTTCTCCCAGTGGACTCGCATGCTGTGTTGCTCTCATATTTAAAATGGGGACTTGACGCCATCAACCGGTGGATGTGCATCAGTAAAGTTGTTTCCAAGTGTGAAATTGACAGTGGAGCAGCATCAGACGCTCCCTCCAGCCATTCCCTTTGGGGGGGAACGAAAAAAAATCTAGTACGTGTCAATGGCAGTGAAATTAATCGATTAATCAATAACTAATCTATAATATTGTCCAATTCCTTAGAATTTCCACCTCCCAACAGTAAATATTTCCCCATTGTATAGTTCTCATGATAGCAGACCGATTATCTTGGAGTGGAATCGAAAAGACATTTACAAACATTTGCTTTTACTTTTATTTATTTTTTAATTTTATATTTACAGATTTTTCTTACATGTCATGGACTCAACCAGTAATTAAACAATGTTTAATCCTTTTTTTTTTTTTTTTTAAATCTGATCAAAAAAAAAAAAAAAAGATTAGAGTATTTTAAAAAGATTTAAATTAAATTTGCTACAAAAAGTGGCAATATTCTAAAAGTCATTTTACGAAGAAAAAAAGATGTAATATAACAAATCATTTTTTAAAAGTCTTTAAGACTATTTCTCATATAATTTGCTTATAAAAAATGAAAGTAAAATTTTGCGACAAAAACGTGTTAATATTACGAGAATGTGATTAAATGAATGTGATTTATTTATTTATTTTCCTGCGTGCCTGCATTTTGCGTGGCGTACACGATCGGTCACCGAGGTGTTGGCCTGTCGGATTTGCTACCCTCGTGGCACTTGCATCTCTTTGTCCAGGATGATGCAAACGTTTGCAACCGCGTGGCCAGGGAGGGAGTGAGGCGAAGGGAGGGGTGAGTTGAGGGGAGGGCGGGGGCAGAGGGTTTATTGTCGCTGGCAGGCTGGAAGCATCCCTGGAAAGTGAACATTTAACACCATGCGTGGATGAAAGTGAAGCGGAGGTGGGTTGGGGTCACATGTTTTGGATGTGGTACTATAACCCACTTTCTTGTCTTGTCCCCCGCCCCCCAATTCGACCCGCTTTTTTTTCTGACTGAGGGGAGCCCAGAAAACAAATGACCCCCACCCCCACAGGCCCGCCGGCGAGCTGGGGAGCCCCCACCCACTCACATCAACCCCCCACTTTGGCTCGTACTGTAAACAACTGCCCCCCCACACCAGTGCACATGCGCTCGATTGTAAACAAGCGACATTTAGCGCCGCTTTTGCCACCAGTGAAATACAATAAACACCGCCTTGCACATTAGAAATAAAGAACTTCAAATAATCCACAATAGAAAACAACTAGAAATAATCCACATTATGCATGAGTACTATACATAACCTATAATGGGACTGGCTCGTCTCACCAGTATTGTTCAAGTTATTGTTCAACTGCCATTTTCCACAATAGAAATGAACAACAGCAGCAAGTAAGAATAATCCATGAAGGGAAAAAAAACAAAAACATCCACAACATGTATACTGGTCATGTGCATAGACAAAATTTGGGTTTCATGATTATGTGATATCTCCTCTTGCCACTTACTCTTGATAACTTCCACTTTTCTCAATAAAAATAAACATAATGACTGGAAATAATCCAGAGTTAAAAAAAAGGGAAAAACAAGTTGACAAGGTCACGTTATGTCTAAAATGAATGTGATGGCTCCTCTTGCCAGTTATATTTGCTAAGCACGATTTTGAACAATACAAATATATGCAATGACGACAAAAAATCCACAGAGTACAAAATAAATAAATAAATAAATAAATAAAATCCAGAGTGTCACCAGGCACTGGAACAAATGTACATGTCCTAATGTGATAGCTCCTCTTGCTAGATATTCATGATAACTGCTGTCTGCTACCTTACACAGTAGAAATAATGCAGAAAGTAAAAATAAAATAGATAACTGGCATACATGGGTCACATGCGTGAATGAAATGAGCATGTCATAAAATGAATGTGACAACTAAACTTGCATCTTTGATGAATGCCATCTTGCACTACAGAAATAAACTACAGTACAAATACTATAAACCACAGTTTAAAAAACAAACAAACAACAATAATAAACATCCACAGCACACACTCACAATGCGCATGTACTACAATGAATGTGATGGCTCCTCGACAGTTATTCTTGATATTTACAACATAAAAACAAAAAATAATCCATAAAGTAAAAAAAATGGTATTCAATTAATGCACAATTGAAATAAAGATGAGAAATAATCCACAAAATAATTAAAGTTGCATTACTACAACACTCTCAAAATGTGGAGTGTGAATAAGGCGTGGTACTCCAAATCTATTTGGAGGCGAGCATGTGCGGAAGGACGAAAGGACGAAAGGACAGACGTCTGCCGGCCTACGCGAAGGACAGAACGTCCGCTTGCTGCAGTTATTAACAAGCCGCCGATTAGTCGGCTGCCATCTCCTCCAAATGATTTGCGAGCGACGTCGGTGTTCTTGAACCCGAGTCTAGACAAGGAGGGAAGACGGTGGGCCGAATGTAATGAGGGTCCGGACGGCCAGCGATGATGTCATAAAAGACGTTCCGGACCATAAAAGACGAGAGGACGGGAATTTGGTTTCAACACGTGTGACCCCTCATTCTCTTTAGTGCCAGCTGCAAATGAAAGTCAAGCGAATGTCTCGGGTCATTTGGCCTCCTCTGTGGCTCGCTTTGGTTTTGGGGGGGGGGGTCTTCGTCAGCTGTTGGGCTGCTTCATGCAACTTTGAATTCCACGGCGAGATATGACCACTCCCAAAAGGCACTGGGATGGAAACATGATGATACAGACAACTGTAGCAATACACCAAAGTTTTGATTCAGATCACTATTTCTGACTCACGATAGTTACTTTCATTATAAACAGGACATTTCAAATTTACAGTGCAGAAAATGCGCTAATAGTGACTGCTATATATTTTTTTTAAATTAAAAAAATATTTTGCATTGTTGAACAACATGCACAAGGTGCAGTTGTTTTTGTCCATATGGAATTGCCTTTCCTCACATTCCACACTGACTTTGAGTGTGTGTGGCTTCAAAAGGCGGGGCCTCGCCTGGTGAGTGACGTGAGCGCCAGTAAATGAGCGTGAAGAAGTGGCTCAGGAATAAAAGTAGAAAATTAAAGGGATACTTGACTCATTGAGCCAGTTTCAGCAGTAAAAAGTTAAAATTTTTGTACAATAAATACCTTGAAAATATAATTTTTCGACCTGCTGTCGACTGGTGATGACAACACCTGTGATGAGGAAGTAGGTAACGACCAATCATGGCTAAGTTTACTGACTAAACCCAGAAAACAGGTGAGCCATGATTGGTCGTTACCTACTTCCTCAGCACAGATGATGTCATCATTAGTCGACAGCAAGTAGAAAAATTACCTTTTTAAAAAGTCTTGAATCCGATAAGTCTCAAAATTGACAAAAGTGGTCTAAAAGGGTATTAAATTTGGTGGTTCAAAGGTAGTCTTTAAAAAGGTATTGTGCATGAAAAATGATGAAGTTATCAAATTCATTCTGGATAAAATATTAAAAGGATACTTCACATATTTAGCCCATTATAGCAATAAAAAGTTAATATTTTGTCTATAATTAATTTGATACTTTCATTAAAAACACATTTTGCAACTTGCTGTCGACTGAAAATGACATCACAAGGGCTCAGATAACTGTTAAATGAGAATATCACATTTATTATAGGCAAAACATTGTTTGACTGCCAAAAAATGGCTAAATAAGTAAAGTATCCTTTTAATTTTTCACTGCTGAAAATTGTCAATTAGTCAAGTATCCATTTAAGCTGCCTTTCATTTAATCTCCAAAACCTCCAATTTTTCAGTTGTTCCGGGAGTTTGCGCGCGGATGACTTAACGCTACACCGCTGCGTGGTTTTTGGCTCTTGCCTGGCGAGCTAACGCGTGGTCGCGTCCCGCAGGTGGCGGTGAAGGTGATCGACAAGCGCAAGGCCAAGAAGGACTCGTACGTGACCAAGAACCTGCGTCGCGAGGGCCACATCCAGCAGATGATCCGCCACCCCAACATCACGCAGCTGCTGGACATCCTGGAGACGGAGAACAGCTACTACCTGGTCATGGAGCTCTGCCCCGGCGGCAACCTCATGAACCGCATCTACGACAAGAAGCGGCTGGACGAGCGCCGCACGCAGAAGTACATACGCCAGCTCGTGCTCGCCGTCGAGCACCTGCACCGGGCCGGCGTTGTGCACAGGTACGCCTGACATCATTTTAAAAAATAAATAAAAAAATTGGGTTATCGTTAACCCTGAACTTGAAACTGTAACCCAATCTTGTGTTTTCTCTCTGTGCCGCAGAGACCTGAAGATCGAAAACCTTCTGTTGGACGAGCAAGACAACATCAAGCTCATCGGTAAAAAAAACAAAACAAAAAAAAACATCTCGTTTACGCCATAGAGTGACAAGAAACCCCAAAATTAATAATCCCACCCGTCCTCAGATTTCGGCCTAAGCAACTGCGCCGGCATCCTCGGCTACTCGGACCCCTTCAGCACCCAGTGTGGGAGTCCCGCCTACGCCGCCCCGGAACTGCTCTCCAGGAAGAAGTACGGACCCAAAGTGGACGTCTGGTCCATGTGAGTTTCATCAATGAAAATGAGAGCGAGCCCATAAAAAGAACAAGTGTTTTATAGGGGACGTTAATGAATGAATAATGAGGTCTTTTGTGTCCCAGCGGCGTCAACATGTACGCCATGCTGACGGGGACGCTGCCGTTCACCGTAGAGCCCTTCAGCCTGCGCGCGCTGCACCAGAAGATGGTGGACAAGGAGATGAACCCTCTGCCTCCCTCGCTCTCCACAGGTAGTGACAACTTTCAACTTGTGGTTCTAATACCATTTGAACGGATGAACAGCAGGAAATTGTTGACTGACAAAAAAAATGTATGCAGGTCGTACACTTGTGACGCAATCTGAACATTTGTTTGGTGGCTTGTTCTTATCCTATCTTATATTTTAGTCATCAGAGTGGTGTCACCTTAATGCAACAAACGGGCTTAACCCACTTGCGCAAGTGTCAATTAATAAAAGCTGATGACTCAGAGCCATCTTACGCAACATGGATGCAGACAAGGGCGAAGATGGAACAGAAGACGTGTTCCAATCTGGCTCGTCTGCAGATCCTTAGACGTCCTCAATTATCCTCTAAACCTTCATCCAGACGTCCACATTCAAGGGTATTGACGAGCAGCTGATTGGATCATATTTTTAGCATTAAAAAGTAACAAAGTGGCCTTATGTCTTACATTTGATGGAAGTGGTCTTCAAAAGTCTTACATTTAAGTAGTACTTGTACATAGATCTTAAAATTGAGAAGTCATACCTAAATGTCTTAAATTAGATCAGTGGACTTCCAAGTCTCCCTTCAGGCCTCAGAAAGTCTTAGATTTGACCAAAGTGGTTTTGCAAGGGTCTTAAATGTGGTTGGACTAGTTGTTAAAAGCCTAAGTTTGATTTGATTTGAAGTGGCCTTAAAAAAATACTTTACATTCAATCTAAATGTCCTTAAAGTCTTGAATCTGTTTGAGCAAATTTGAGCAAAGGGATCTAAAAGGGGCTTAAATTTATTCAATGTGGTTTAAAAGGGTCTTACATTTTATTGAAGTGGCCTTTAAAAATGTCTTACAATTAATCTAAATGACCTTAAAAAGTCTTGAATCCGATAAGTCTTAAAATTGACCAAAGTGGTCTAAAAGGGTCTTAAATTTGATGGTTCAAAGTAGTTAAATGTTTTTAATGTTCCTTACTTATATCTACGAGGCAGCTTGTAATATTTGATGTTTCTTTTTCCAGCCGCCATCTGCCTACTCAAGAAGCTCTTGGAGCCCGACCCCAACAAGCGTCCCAACATCCACCAAGTGATGGCCGACTCGTGGCTGCAGCTGGCCAACAGGAACACGGGGGCGCCCTACCTCAACAGGTATGGCCGCCAAAGAGCCCCCTCCCCTCCCTTAGCCTTTTTTTTTTTTTTTTTGCACAGTCCCCTTTTCTGAACTTTGGCTTGTTGAAGGATCCACATCGAGGAGATCAACCACACGGTGCTGCTGCACATGACAGAGAAGATGTCCTACAAGCACAGCGAGGTCCTCAGCGCCGTGCTTACCAACCGCGCCTGCCACACCCTCGCAGTCTACTTCCTGCTCAACAAGAAGATGAAGAGGCTCTCCAAAGAGTACAGGGTATGTCCATTTGCCGGGAACCACAAGAAACTGTGTAAAGCCATCTTGAAAACTTTGATCACTTAACTGGAATATATGAGTCAATTTTAGGATTCTGCTATTTGTCTTAAAAGGGTCATAAATTTGATCAGTGTCTTTAAAAGGGTCTTAAATTTGATGGAATTAGTTGAAGTCTTAAATCCATTCAAAGTCTTAAAATGTGAACAAAATGATTAAAAAAAAATCTTAAATTTAACCAAAATGGTATTAAAAATTCTAAAATGTGATGAAAGAGGCCATAAAATCTTTATTTTTATAGTTGTTCAAAAGTCTTAAATTTGATTGCAGTAGTCTAAGTCTTGAATTTAATTAATGAAACTGACTTAAATCTGACCAAAACGGTCTTCAAGTCTATTTAAACAAAATAATCATATGATCATAGTGGCAGGAAAAAAAAAAGCTTAAATTTGATAGTAAATTATAAACAGTCTCAAAAGGGTCTTTTCTTTTTCCTTTTTAATTATTTGTATTATTTTAAACTTCCTTATGCTAAATGTTTTAAAGTTTGTTGAATGGTTTAAGATTGTTATTGTATGTTCTTTTTAGTAAATTTTGTAACCTATTTTTATTTTTCTTCCTCTGAATGTTAACTGTTTGTTGATGTTTATGTGTTGCCTTTCCTCGTGTAAAGCACATTGAGTTGCCTTGTGTATGAAATGTGCTATCCAAATAAACTTGCCTTGCCTTGCCTTATATCTGACAGAAGTAGTTCTTAAAAATAGTGTAAATTTGATCTACCGGTGTTTGCAAACTACCTTAGAGATTTTTATTTTTTGAAAGTAGCCTTTAAAGGGGTCTTAAATCTGGCTAATTTGCTTTCAGTAAAATGTTAAACTTGAGGAAAAGGGGCTTAAGGGGTCATAAATTTGATGTTTAAAGGTCTTGTGATGAGCGCAAGCCTGAAAAGGGCCTTAAATTGAAGTGGCCTTGAATCGTCTGCGGCCGCTGTCCGTCCTCAGGAGATGCAGTTCCAGGAGAAGAAGAAGGGCGACAAGCCGAAGAACGAGTACTTCCAGACGCAGTGGCGCAAGCATGTGGACAAGCTGACCATCCCGCCCAAGCAAGCGCCCGTCTACTTAGCCGTGAGCAAAGGGCCCACCAAGGAGAAAAAGCACCGCACTGGTGAGCGTCTTTGGTGGCCGCCTTGTCGGCGTTTGTCCCTGTGTTTTTGTGTCTCATCTCCACGCTTGGTGTTCTTTGTCCATGCAGGGTAGGTTGAGACAACATGCATGCTCCCCTTACTTATTTCGTCCATCTGTCCATTGTTTCCCTGTGCATCCATCCAACCACCTTCCCTAACATCTGTTCATACAAGAAGAAGCGTCTCAGACGATACGTCAACATGTTGTAATCCTCAGACGTTCAAGTAGAAACCACTCAATGTCACCAATCCAAAAACATGTATGTCCACCCTCGAAAAGCTTACTAATTTGTGAGAATGTAAACAAAACAATGTGATGTAATACTGAAGCCACATCACCTGCTCATGATGCTCGTATTGCGTCAAGGTCTTAAATTTCAACCTGTGAAAAAGTGTCAACTTTAAACAAAGTGGCCTTAAAGTCTCTTTGATGGTATTGGTCTTAAATTTGATAGAACTGGCTTCCAAAAAGTCTTAAATTTGATGGAAGTGGTCACACAAGGGTCTGAAATGTTCTTAAGAGTCTTAAATTTGATCAAAGTGGTCTAAACTTAATCTTAAACTATGCGAAGCACTTCCAGAGTCCTCAATGAAAAATGCTACATAAAATATACTTCTCTCGGAAATCTTTAAAATACTTCATCAGATAAATGGCATTATATTGAATTCAAGCGGTCTTAAATTCTTCTTAGAATCAGTCGGTCTTAAAATTGATAGGTTGTCTTCAATTTTATGAAACTGGTCTTTAAATCTTTCATTTGATGGAAGAGGTCTTAAATTTGATGGGATCAAATTTACTACTTTAGATGAAATTGGTCCTAGTACACAGTCTTACATTTGAATAAATACAATGAAAGAAAGCGGTCTTAAACTTGATGAAATTGGTCTTAAATAGGGATGTTTAATTCCACTTTTTTCAGACCAATACCAGTATTGGTAGAGTGCTCAACTCTTGAGAAGTCAATAGCAAATACCAATACCACTAGTACAACAAAATTCCTCAAAAAACAGTGAGAGCTACCTTATTCAAAGTCCTATAAAATAGATTATTTCCTTAAAATTGCATCAACTTCATGGCAAATTTATATTCTTGTTTCTAATTTCTAGTTCCGGCGGTCAATACTGGTATCAGCTACTGTCGCGAGTATTGATACCTTAAAATAAGGCTCACATTGGTACTCACCCATCCCTAGCCTTAAATAGTCCTGACTTTTATGACAGTGGTCTTAAATGGTGTAATGTATTTTAAAAAGCCTTACATTTGACGGCATCACTTTTTATGAATTTCAAGTATTCATGAATTTGAAGCAAGGGGTCTGAAAACTGATGGCCGAGTGGACATGCATGTTTTGGATCATATTCTGCATATGTTGGACTCTGCTAACGGTTGGTGTTGCGCAGGTCTGCTACGTGCTATAACTGGTGGCCATCGTAACTCGCCGCTGGCGCCGCCGGGCACGGTGGCATCGTCGTCTATGGAGTACCTGGAGATCCAGCCCCTGTTCTCGTCACACACGCCCCAACAGCGCCGCCGCCTGGCCACCATGCCTCCCGTCAACAACAGCAGCAGCAGCCCCGAGCACAGCGTGCCGGCCCCGCCCGCACCCTCGCCCATCGGCATGCACTCGTTCGGCTCGCTCGCCAAGGCCGAGCGGCTGGACGACGCGCCCGCCTCGCCCTGGTACAAGCTGACCAACGGGACGCTGTCGCCGCCCCGCCACGTCTCCGCCTTCCAGCCCGACTCGTCCTATCTGAAGAAGGCCACCATCCCCAGTCCGCCCGTGCTCATCGTCCACCCGCAGCCCAAGAAGAGCGTCTCCGCCGACTGGGGCGGGGGCTTCTCGTCTGACACCAGCTGCAGCCCTCCCAGCGCGGTGGGGAGCCCGCCGGGCGGCTCGGCCTTCAGCCCGCCCAAGTCGGCCTTCAGCCCACTCAAACCGGCGTCGGCCTTCAGCCCGCCGTCCAATCTCAGCAGTAGCAGCAGCGACCCCGACAGCCCCACGCAGCGTGCCAAGTTCCCCTGCGTGGGGCCGTTCAAGAAGAAGGTGCAACTACAGCCTTTCAGCTTCCGGCCCGAGCAGGTGGTGGAGGAAGTGGTGTCCCCGCCGCCCTACCCCATGCAGACTCTGCTCTGCGCGTCAGGGGCGCTCAAGACCCTCTGTTGATGGGACGAGATTTAAAAAAAAAAAAAACTGAACTGCCTGACTTGAAAACGGATCTCCAAAGTGACATTGGGATCCCTGAGCAATGACTTATGGATCAGTGTTTCTCAACCTTTATTGCACCAAGGCACACCTTTTACATTACAAAAATAGCCCCTATGTGCCACCAAAGAAAAACATCACAAAAAAGTATAAAAAGTATATACATTAGACCATCACCTGTCGCATAACCACAATTCGGCATTTGCAAATTCACGTTTTGTTTCAACATGTACTCTTATTTGCTGAGAAAAAAAACAAAAAAACAAAAAAAAAAAGCGACCAAAAAAAAACGGAAAAAAAAAAACGAGCAAGGGATGGCAATAAAAAATGTTTAGAATTGTGTATGTTTAAAGAGGAAGTCAACCCAAATCTTTTTTTGACAATATGTTCTATGCAGCCCCACTAGTCCAAAAGGTATTCTAGTTAATATTGCGTTAGTGGAATTTGAGTTAGGCAGCAAAATCCAGCAGCTTTTATCCATCTCAGGGGGCGGCCATTTTGCCACTTGCTGTTGACATCACAGTTGCTCGGGTCTCAGGTAACAACCAATCACAGCACAGCTTCAGAAAACAGGTGAGCTCTCATTGGTCGTTGCCTGAGCCCTGAGAAACACAGAAGTCATCTTCAGTCAACAGCAAGTGGCAAAATGGCCGCCCCTGAGATAGATTAAAAAAGGCTGAATTTTGCTTCCTAACTCGTATTCCACAAATGTAATATAAATCTAACTGTCATGTTTAGACTAGTGAGGTCACATATAACATTATTGTCAAGAACTGTGTAAGGTTGACTTCCTCTAACATTTAAACCATAAATAGACACGCTAATGGAAATTTAGCATCAATGTTGCAATAATTCTAAACTTTCAACGAACTGCTACTTTACATACATGGAACAGCAACACATACGGAGAACAAAACATTTACCAAAATGTTCAACTGAGCCCCTTTTTCAGCTAACTTAAATAAGCTAGCATAATGCTAACATGTAATGCCAAATGCAATAAACGTTACGGTAATTCTAAACCTCAGACCAGCTGCCACTTTACACACATGAAGCAGCAACACATACAATAATTCACAACAACACGGCCACGTGTCTTCCAGTAATATGTTCAGGCAACTCTGAATTGGGACTTGCCTGTATCCTCTCCAACCTCCTAATGCTTGAAAATCTGCAATGGCGCAGATGAACCTCAGTACAGTATAATGGGGCTTCACTGTGCTTTTCGCTATACGTCCCTAGCATCAACAGATGAACCCAAATCCGGTATTTGTACATTTTGTACCATTGTGGTTGGGAATCACTGTACCTCGAGGACATTATGTACACAAACGCACACACACTGACTGTATTATACACTGAATGAAGTCATAAGAACAAACTGAGCCGCCGATTGATTCACACCAGCTAAAAGGACCCGCCTCTTCCCCGTCCCCGCTACACTTTGTGTACGCTACGCGTTTTCTGTGACGTCTACGAGTCCGACACACTTCCAGCTCGGAATTCTGTGCGAGTTCTCGCTGCACCGTTTACAGGAAAACCAAAATGGTGTCGCACAACCGCAGTGTTTAACGCCGTTTACCTCACGCTCCGCCGCGTACAAGCACTTTTTTTTTTTTTTTTTTTCCCAATACGAGCTACGTAGGTGCCAAGTGTTGTTTTTATGGAGACGTCGATAATTCAGTCCCGGCTTTTTGTACTTGCTTATGTCTGTAATTTTTCCACTCAGAGTTGATAATAATCTTGCAAACTTGAGTACCAAAGCAACTTGAAGAGTCAATTGGAAGTCACGTCAGCTAAAAACAAACAACCAAACAACAACAACAAAAAAACAAAACAAAACGCTGGTTCGTATCACTTTTGAAGAAAATTTAAAAAAGGAATAGAAAGTCGCCTTATTGTGAAAGTTAACGTTGGTAAAACACAAACTTTTTTTTTTTTTCTTTCTGTGCAATAGTCTTAAATGTTTACTGCGATGACCAATAATGAGTATTTGCCAAGATGGAGAAAAATGTAGATAAGTTGTACTTCCTCCTCCTTCTTGAAGCCATCTTGTAAAAAAATAAAAAAATAAAAAAATTGGGCTTCTTTGGGCTTGGCACTGTTAACCACTCAAAGGAAACGTTGCATGCAATGTTGTGAGTCTGTCAGCCGTCTTTGTACCTTTTGTATTGTTCAAATTGCGTTCATGCCGAGAGCGATGCCGACTCGGAGGAAAACTTTTGTAACATTTTGTAACTTTTGTTGGTTTGTCAAGAGATTTCTATGCTGTATACAATTATTTCAAATATTTATAATTCAACTCCAAACACACTTTGTCATGTCTTTCATTTGTTGTGCTGTATCTTGCTTTGGATTTTGCTTCTGCGTAAAACCATGGGTGAATAATAACCCGCTCCACTGTTAGTCAGTCATGTTCCGATCATGTGATCGGAAATCAGGGCCGATTACATGATTTTCATCTGAAAAAGATCAGATTTTTTTAATTTCAATCTAAAGTCAAGGATAATCTGTTGACTTTATTTGAACCACTGCTGACTACAGCCATATAAAAAGTTATCATGTTGGGATACCCTACATATTAAATTATTTTTTAATTAAGATAAAACAATTTTAACGTGTTCTTCTTTTTTTTTCCCTTCAAAATGCATTGCCGAGGAATTGGATTGAGACTCGTTTTTGACAGACAGCAAAAAAATAAATGACAGTCTTTGGTGCAAAAAAATGTGACCGAGACATCTCGAGAGTGAAAGGGGCTTCCAAGACATTTTGTTCTTCCGCTTAAGCTAGCAAATGAGTTCCACGCTTAGGCGACGTCTAACTTTAGCGCTTTGGTTTCTCACGGTGGACCCGTGGCTGCCGGTAAACATAAAACAACAGACCCTTGCGACAGCTGAAAGACCTCCTGAGGGGTTTCACGCACATTTGGTGACCGCCCCTAAGCCCCCACAGGCTTTGCTGTCATAAACACAAACTGTAGACGTTAATCCACTCAGCTGTGGTCCCCCATAAACCTCTTTGGGTCAACACTGGCCTCACCAGACACACGAAGGTGGGGGTGTCACCCACCAGTCAACAAACACACACCACAAACGACACAAACAGTCAGGGTACTTTTAAGCGGATAACATGCGACAAGGCTCCCGAGCCTTTTGTTTATGTGCTTACTTCGAAAACAAAACCGTCAACCAAATGGGAAGAACAACTTTCAACAAGTTGCACCTTAGCTCGCACACACTTTTTTTTTTTTTTTTAAGACTTTTGGGAATGTTTTGAAGTTAAAAATAAGCTAGTTACACTCGGTCAAAGTCAATAGCGCCGATTCAGAGTTTGAAGATGAGCAGTTCAAGATTTCACTTAGTTGGAAGGGATGCTCCCAACTTAAACCGAAAATCCTACAAATAACCCACAGGCAACTTTCTGGCTTCTTCCTTTTGTGTGTGAGCACTTGTCAAGAAACATACTACACGTTTAATTCTGTACCTAAATTAATTAATGAACGGTGTATTCAAGGATCTTCTCAAAAAGTAGAAGCCAAACCGTCCGTTAGTCACTTCTTAAAAAATGTGCATGGCAGACAGCCTACCAGCAATCCTGCTCGTCCGCGGGGGTGGGGCCGGGTGCGCATGCTCAGCTAAGAACGAGCACGCACGAGGTCGTTACGGCAGATTGATTGACGGAATCGAGAACCAATTGTTAAGATGATCCACCCGGAAGACGGAGAGACAAAAGATCCTTGAATACACCTTTAACTTGATACTTTCATTATTTTTCACGTACAATTAGTACCTTTAAAAACACATTTTGCAACTTGCTGTCCACTGAAAATGACATCACAAGGGCTCAGGTAACCAATCACAGCTCAGCTTGTGAATGTCACATGACCAAACCGAGAAAACAGGTGAGCTGTGATTGGTTAGCTGAGCCCTTGTGATGTCATTTTCAGTCAACAGCAAGTTGCAAAATGTATTTTTAAAGGTACTAATTGTACATTAAAAATAATGAAAACATTAAATTTATTATAAGCAAAATATTAATGTCGACTGCCAAAAATAGCTAAATAAGTAAACTATCCCTTTAACACTAAAAAGATGGGGAAAACTTTTGCATGAATATTTATTTAAAAAATTTTTTTTTACACTTGCATAAAATAGGCTACAAAATCACAGCCAGCTTACGTCAAGTCAAAATGGCGGTCGTGAAAGGACGCTCTCCACTTATTGAAATGCATATACAGTATTGGAATATGATTTGGATAACTTTTGATTTAATGAAATGTCGTTGGACTACTATAACAATCTGTCTGGTTTGTATGGTAGTCACAGGCAAAAGCAATACAATACGCCGTTTGTTTTCACCATGTACTGAAAATGAAGCATGTGCATTGTGAAAATATCAGAAATGCCCGGATGTTCGGAATTGACCATATTTCATATACAGTTGCTCTTGTAATTACCGTATAAAAATGTGCACTTCAAGACAAGATACATGTGAAAACCCACAAGTCGAACATAACATTCGATGGCCAAACGACAGTTGAGCACATATGGGCGTGAATGAAAGGCTTAACAAAGCGCTTGTAGCTACTGGCCCGCGGCTAAGCTAGCGCTATTCTAACCCAAACATACATTTTAGGGGAAGTACGTAGTAACACAAACGTGTATCTTACCAGGTGCCTGTCCGCAATATTGACAGTTTTTGATAACGACGACATGACGGCGAGCGTCCTCCTGCCTGCCGCTTTATTACTTTAAATAAGTTTCACCTGCGACGAATGTGGGATGTTTTGGCCTTCCGCCCTCCTGTAGGTCTGCCATTTTTGTAGTTCTTTGAGTAGCACTTGCCCAACAACCTTGACACTCGCTTGAAACATGTAACTCACGCTCACTCGTTTCAATTAACTTAGATTTATTGTCTCCCCCATTTTATTAGAGTTAGGTTATTAAAACAAAAAAATATTTTCGGCTTTATATTGCTGCTGACATTTTTTTGGATGCATTTGTGTAGAATGTGAAAACGTTTTGATGAATTTTAAACTTGAAGTATGACTTAGTTGAAATATTTCACCCACATGAAGGTCACCTCTGCCAGATGCGGAAGAAGGTCACACCTGTCCAAAATGGTTCCGACGCTCTTTCTGCCTTGGCGGGTGGTAAACACACATGCGCACAGTACACGCTGATGCGTTCAGCCCTCGGTAAGCACATATTGTTTGTCCACACCAGCAGATGTTTGCAAATGACGTCTTTGAGCAGACGGAGAGGACTTAAGCTGATTTGCAATCAATGCGTGTGTACGTCACACACATGCTATTAGACTGCGATTAGTGTAAAGCGACTTGTGGCTAATAGGCAAGGGACACTTTCTTCTTTTCAACAAAAACAAAACGAGAAGCCGCCCAGACGTATGGAAGAAGCTTGGACTTTGATTGCACGATTGATGACAATATTGATCCCTTTTTGATGATGTGAGGTCATTTTGATTGAACACAATAGTCCATGAGTAGGAATGCACGTTTGTCTGTATAAGATCTGGCATTGAGTGGTGACCAATCCACTGTTCATTATCTGCCCTGATACGCGATTGGCTGGCGACTAGTCCAGGGTGTCCTCCACCTCTTGCCCAAACATTTATTCTATTTACTTATTTGATATAAATGAGGGGAGTTTTCAACAATTGGACTATATTATTCATTTAATTATATTCATTTTATTACATACTACTTTACCCACTCATTAACTTTTTCTTCCCTTTAGCACATTTTATTTAAAAAAAAAAATCACCTATTGAACTTAATTATACTTTAGCATTATTTAAAAATGTCAATATTTGATCATTTATTGGCCTCAATTTTAGAATTCTAATAGAATTTTATTCATTGATATTAATTAAATTATTTTTTCTTTTCATGTATTTTTTAAGCTTTTGGGCTTAATTCTAATATTTAATTAGGATTATTTATTTAAATAAAGCTATCGTAATTGGCCTTTATTGTAACATTTTAATTTAACATTTATCATCGATTTAGATTTATTTTACCTGATTTACCCCCATTGTTGAATTTTTTCTTAATTACATGTACCCCCCCCCCAGCCTTTATCACATTCATTTTTATGACATTATCTGTTTTTATGGCTATTTAGTTTTTGTTATTTATTTTATATGTTTTTTATTTTTATATCTTGCTTTCCAAGCAGTGTGTGCCTTCTTTTGATTCTGGTGACTTTTGGGTGTGGCTGTTTTTGTTTTGCACACTGCATGTTGATAACTAGAGCAAAACATCCTTTTTGATTTATTAGTGTGTAGTCAAAACATTTCAATTTGATTTTATTTCACAACTTGCCAAACAGGTGGAACTCCTTGAGATGATTTTTTTTTGTCTGCTTGTCAGAAAAAAAGCAAAATGTCATGAAAGAGACACTGTGAGCCAATCAAGCACCGGTGTCTGTGGCAACAGCTCGAGCCGCCATTGGTCGGCAGAGTCAGGCAGGGGACGACGTGATTGGCTGACGGAGGCTTCATTGCCTCCATGGCAACATCGCGTCCTCATAGGTGGAAACGAGGAGGAGACGCTGCCTCGGCATTATTCACTTAAGGTGGGGGGTCTCTGGAGGGGGGCGCTTTACGGCCGATCTGATTGGTCCGGGCTACAACTGGTGCAATAAAGGCGGCGAGCTGTGCAATGTGTGCATTTGTAATGTGTTATTTGTTACATGTGAGCCGCTAACACACCTTTAATGTCACCTCACGTTTATCCCTGCATGTTAAGGATCACTTCACATTGAAGAACACTTATTTAGGGTCACCTTGGACCTGAAACTGTTATGGTCACATCATAAAATAGTAGAGTAACACATATTTAGGGTCACCTCATGTGTTGGCAAAGCAACACGTTTACTGTTTAGGGTCACCTGACATAACACACTGACCTTTAGTTTGGGAAGGTCAATCTTTAAGAGCCTGTGCTTCCATTGGGTGGCACGAGTGCACGAAAACACGAGCTGCTCAAGCACAAAAACATCTCGGCGTGCTTTGTGTCTTCGTGTTGTTTTCATCCAGGGAGGGGTGGGGACGGAAGGGCGGGGTTTAGTGTGGAGAAAAACACACGCGCGCAAACAGATTAGCCGGCAGCCCCTCCCAAATAGGCAACAGGCGAGGCGACGTAGCACGTGGTGGCCTGTTGCCGTGGCGACCACTCCAAGGATACGGCGTGTTGGTTGGCGGTGTTGCGGGGTGGTCGGGGGGAGGGGGAGGTTGACAGGAGGAAGTCGCTAAGGCACATTACGGGCCAACCGCGTGTCCTCGCATCGTCGCCGGCAAACACCCCGAAAGCAAAAGTCCGGCTGGCACCGCCCGTGGACAAGACCCAAAACCTCGTGGATTATCCGGATCACTGAAAACACTTTGCGCTCAACTGACAACAACAACAACAACAACATAAGTGAGGCGGAGACTTTGGACACATTTGCATCATGTTGCTAACCAAAACAGCAGCATTCAATCTCACAGGTGGCCCAATAGGTCCCAAGCTAAAATATTTGATGAGCCATTGAAGTCTGAAAGACATTTCATTGTGAACATTTTCACGAGACGAGTCCGTGGCGCCAAAAAGAAAAATTAGAAAAAAACTTTAATTGCTAACACAAGTGAACAATGTGCAACAACAGGCACTCAAAAACAGGCCCGTACAAATAAATTCTCGCTCGCTAACACGCCGGCGGAAAAAAAAAAAAAGAAAAAAAAAAGGAAGTCGTCCCGATGGAGACTCGAGCTGCTGACTGGAGCGATTTCTCCTCGAGGAGGAGCGCGCGCTTGACACGCGGTCAGACCTTGTCCTCAGCGGCGCTCTCCAGCTCCTGCACATGCTGCGCCATGGAAACCACCAGGATCTTCATCTTGTATCATCAGGGTAGGAGAAAGTGGACAGGTGGGAAATTAAAAGGAGCGGCCGGAAAGGAAGCCAAAAGACAATTTGGGAGAACAGGAGGTGGATGGAAAATTGGGTTGGGGGTGGAATGAGGGCAAACAATATTAACTTTATGGCCTTAATTAAAAATGAAATATTCTGTGGATAAAAATAGCCAGCTTACTACTTTGGCTCTGTGTCAATGAATAAGCTCACGTGCCAAAATGAAACATTTTCCACGGCCAAATGAGAGAACTTGGGCTAAGCCCCCGTGTAAAGTGGAAATAAAATCTTCATTAGCAAGCAAAACTTGACAGTGACACATTCACCAAATCACAGAATATGAACAAATCCTCTTATTTGACACACGGGCAAGAGGTGATAAGTCAACTAAAAGCTGTTTTTTCACCCAAACAGGACAATGGATCATAAACACATCCACTGGCCACTTCATTAGGTGAAGGTTAAAATGTAAATTCATTCCCTTTCAATGTGTTTCTTATTGTGTCTAATCTTCCCGGCAAGTTGAGCACACGCATGGCAACAACATATTTATCCCGTGTAACAAAGATTCCTGCACATGCTTGTCAGTCTTTTGTTTCTGTGCCGAAGAGTGTGCAACCACAGCGCCCCCATCAGGACAATTAGAGTACTGGTTTCCTGACCAAACAAAGGCCATTAAAAAAAAAGGTAACCACCCTCTGGATGCACAAATTCTAGCTAATTGAGGGGATTGATGGGGGGGACAAAAATTGCAAATATATATAAATAATGTTTCAATTGTATTTTTCTCATTTTTTGGGGAGCATGGTTATTGTAAGGTTAAATGAAAAATTAAAAAACAAAAACATGATAACAGTTTGTGGAGATGAGCTCATATCTGAGCTTACTACAGCTGAGGTGATGTCATCATTAACAAAGATGATGTCATTGGCAATTTTCAGCACAGGTGGAGGAAGACAAAAGAGCTGTGGATGTTTTTTTTTTCTTGCCGTTACCTCATTCAGCATCTGTTCGACTTGGTCTCTGTACTCAAAAGTCAGCGGCTGCTCCTTGGGGCCCTCTGCTGACAACGTCTGGCTCGCCGAGCCCAGCGTGTAACTGCAAATATTACAAAAATATAAAATATTAAGGATTTGCAATTGATGATTTGTTCATAAGTGTGACTGTATGCCCCCTTCAGCTAACATGTTTTATTCAATAAATGTGATGTAAATGCTAAATTAGATATAGGTAGTATATTGTTATATGACAAAATACAATTTTATATAAAAATTGTTGTCACTATGATAAAACATTTTTGTGTGGAGTTTGTGAAATTAAGGCTTTTATGAATATTTTATTTTATTATTATTTTCTCCATTTTTTTTTGAGGGGGGGGGGACATTTTTTAACAGTTTTTATTATTTTATTTACATTTTGTGCTGATAGATAATTATTTGTTGTGTGAGAAAATGTATTGTTTGATCCAAAATCAAGTACTTTTCCAAATGATTAAAAATTCAAAGACATTTTTATTCTTTGTTTTTTGACCTGACATTATTTTACCGTTTAAGGTGTTAAGGTGTTTACTTTTTAATGTTATTGAATTATTGTTTTCACAGTCTTTGTTATTGCATGTCTAATTGTGACTGACAGCACTTTGTATGCAGCGATGGCTGTTTTTAAAGTGCTCTACAAATGAAGTTGAGCACATCCATCACAGAATTCACTTAACATTTATAAGTGTTCCTACCTCATAAAATAATTAGCAAATTGCAATAAAACTATACATATTATCTAACCCAAGACAAGAACAGTTGATCACCACACAGGTCAAAGTCATCCAATTGCAGCAAAAAAAAAACAAAACAAAAAAAACAAAAACAAAAAAAAACAAAAAAAAAAACAACATGTCCTGTAATTATGAGTCCCAAATTTGAGGCAAACTACCTGTCAATGTGGGCTACGTTGATGCAGAAGGTGGATCTCATGTGGTCCAAGTTCTTGGGTGTGGACTTGTAGATCATCCCGAGGACCGTGTGGCATCCCGCACACACCAAATCCGCAATCAGACTGGCAGAAAAAAAGAAGAAGTTTTGTTTTGTTTTTTGGATGAAAATGTTATGTATCAAAAGTACTAGTAGTATTGGTGCACTTTGTGGTACAACAATAAAGCTCCAGTTATTTTGACTCTTCATTAATATACCAAAAATGTGTTGCTAACGAAAAAGAGATGTGATGTAGGATTAGGAAGTATTTTACCAAAGAGAACCTTTCCTGGCTTCATGCAGACGAGTGTCCTTCCCAACCAGCACGTTGTTAGTGACTCCTGCAGACCAAAACAACAACAGAACATAATAGTCAGTTACACTTTTACTGCCCTGGGACTCATTCACCGTCCTGTTTTTATTGGACATTACAAACTGAACAGAAAAGCCAGTTCAAAATGGTTAAGTCAATAAACCAACTTACGTTTGAGGTGAATGTGACTTTGTTCGTGTTGTGTGCCTTCCCACGACATGGAATCTCCGACGGGCAACTTGCACTTGCTGCAGAAGAACACCACTGGACCGTCATCTTCGTCGTCGTCCACCGCACTGAGACGAAACAGTTTCTCCTCGATGATGGTGGAGTCTACGGTAACCGTTTCGAAAGTGTTGTTGCTACTTTTCACGCTGTCAGTGGAATACTTCGCTCGTGTCGCCATTTTTTTTTAGATTTGAATTCTCGCGGCCAGGATGAAATCGGCGAGAGGAGGAAGTGCGATAGTTCACCACCTTGAACTTTCCATTTCGGTTTATTGTGGCTGCCTCACGAAAAACTTTATTTCATCCTCAACGTGTAAAAAAAAAAAAAAACGTACGGAATAATGTCAGTTTACCTAACGCCACTTTTTCAAAAATGTTTTTTTTTATTCCCAATTTTCAAACGGTGCCCTTATCGTAGAGCTCATTATCGCTCCGACAGAAAAACAAATCTGTTTGTTTTTAAGTATGAATTATTCTTAAACAGTATTGTTGTGTACCTAAACTAATGATAACATTTTTTTATCGAAACATTCATTTTGTAATTTAGAATGGGAGCTTTTTTATGCTAAAGGAAAATCCGTCTTGTGATTAAGCGACAACCCGGAAATTTGGAAACCGGATCCGGAAGTGTTTCGTGTCAGCGGCGCGAAAATGGAAAGCAAGACGGCACTGTTGTTGACATTCAAAGATCGCTCGACTTCAGCAGTTTAACTCTTGACATTTTCCCCGATCATGTGTGAAAAGATCCAGAAGGTAAAAAGCTGGCGTGTGGTTTCCAGTAGTTCGCGTACTCATGCCGTGACTTTGTTCAGGTGAACCGCTGGCTGACGGCGGTGTTCGGTGACGAGGCGGTTCCTCAATTCGAAGTGACCGCAAGGACGATGGACGTTTTGGAGCAGCTCGCCCAATTCAGCGAGCTTCGATGCCTACACGCCCGCCTGCTCGCCGAAGACCGAAAACAAAAAGCGGTTGAATACCAAGCTGACGGTGAGGCTAAAGCAAAACTCACGTTTGGCTATTAATTGATAGTTTCGCCTTCATTTATGTCAACCAAGCTCGTAACTAAGTTCGTTTGTATATAATTCATTTCAATACCAAGAAAAACGTTTATAAGTTGGGAGTGTGCCTTCAAGGGGCGTGGCCCAGTGAGTGTCGGTGGCTGTGAGTTGTGGACTACAGCAGCTCCTTGTATTTATTTTGTGCTTGACTGTTTGTCTGGTTCAATTAAAGGGATACTTCACTTATTTAGCCCATTATATAAATAAAAAGTTAATATTTTGTCTATAATTAATTTGATACTTTCATTATTTTTCCCGTACAATTAGTACCTTTAAAAACACATTTTGCAACTTGCTGTCGACTGAAAATGACATCACAAGGGCTCAGGTAACCAATCACAGCTCACCTGTTTTCTAGGTTTGGTCATGTGATGAGCTGTGATTGGTTACCTGAGACCTTGTGATGTCGTTTTCAGTCAACAGCAAGTTGCAAAATGTGTTAATATAAATAATAATAATAGTATAATAATAATAATATAAAAAAATATATAAAATGTATTATAGGCAAAATATTAATGTTTACCTGACAAAAATGGCTAAATCAGTAAACTATCCCTTTAATGTCTGAAAGTGTGATGATTGCACTACCATGATATTGAGAAGACAACCCAGTCACAGTTAGGCGAGATGTTAAATTTGATGAGGTGGCGGTGTTTGTGTTGCTCCAGCTGCCCACCTTCAGGATGTTTTGGTCCAAGGCTTGGGCGTGTCCTTCGCCAGCCTGTCCAAGTCCTGCGTGGACTACTTGTCTTCTCTGATGGACAACGCGGCGGTCCTGCCACTCCGAGACACGTCGCTCTACAGGTACACTACGCAGCTAGTGGCTACGTTAACCCGCCAACACCACCAGCTAATCTGAGCTCCTCCCCCAAATAGAGATCTCCGGACGACGACGGTTGTACTTTCTCGTCGTCAATAATCTCTTATAGCAATGTTTTTGTTCGCACATGCTAGAAAACGTCCCTGCCTCTGGTTGCTACGTTAGCATATTAGCCGCTGAGAAGTAACATGACAGCTGGCGTTTGTGCTGTGCTCCGCAGTTTGATGCCTGCGCTGAACCGGCTGACCGACGAGCTCCTGGACGCAGAGAAGTCTGACATCAAGTTGGACCGAGCGCTCCGCAACCTCAGGAATAAGATGAGTGCCACCCTGGTGCTCGGAGAACAACTGCAAGCGTACGCAAGCTCCTCTGCATGTTCCCAAACAGGGACATGACTTTCTGAGGAAAAAAAATACAGTAGTACTTGTTTTCCTCCTAAGGTTATGAATGAATTTTATGACTTCATTCTGCAACAATAAGCCCAACCTAGAAATGTCCAACTTTATTCCTCAAACATGTAATTTTTTTTGTCTTGTTATATTGCATATTTTTAGAAGAAAGTTTCAATCAAAAATATTTTTAATTTTTTTTATGGAAATCTAGATCAAGATTAGTAGTTTTTTTTTCCCTTTTGAAAATTAGGACACATTTTCCCACAAAAGATATTTTTTTCCCTGTAAAATGTAAAAAAAAAAAAAAAAAAAAAAAGTTAAACTATACACTATTAAAAAATAAATATGCAAGTTTTTCTAAAATTAAGGACTTTGTCCTAAAAAAAATATCTTGAATCTTTTCAATGTTTTAGTGTTATATTTCAACATTTACTTAAAAAAAAACACCACCACACCACACACAGAAGCCCAGAGGTGAAAATTGAGAAGGAATTCATGTGTATAAATCCTGTATTTATATAGTGCATTTTCCTGAGTGAAAACGTTAGACCGTGCCTTTAACTCTTGACATTTTTCCCTGACAAATAAGTGCGCATGTGTTGGGCAGGAACGTGAGCAAAACATGTCAGGCTCAAGAGGTAGAGCGTGCCAAAGCAGAGGAACGTCTGCTCAACATGGACTTTCTCAAGGCCAAGGCCAAAGAGATCCGGAGCAGACGGGAGGCCCAAGAGGTAAGAAAAGTCGCACGAGTAAGCAGTCCAACAAGAACACAAGATATTTTTTAAGATTTTTTTTTTTTAAGCGAGCACTTTGATATTTGTGTGTGTGTTGTGAATGTTAAAAATGATGTGGGGGGAAAAAAAAAAATCTTGTTTGATTTGGTCAGTCTCAGCTGGCTTCCAGGAACATGATGGAGTCGCTCAGCCATCAAGCGTTAGTGCAACTCTCTGAGGTGAGCTCATGCGACAAAACCAAGCTCTGCAAATGGTTCACTTCCTGTTGTGTTCCTCCAAACAGGAAGTGAACACGCTCAAAACACAAATCAAGCCCCTGAAGAAGAAACTGCAGCCATTCATGGACCTCAGCCCGGTTTGTTTGCCTCTGGATTATCATCATTTAAAATGATACGTATGCACAATATGCTCCCGTTTGACTTCCAACTGATTTTTCCTACCACAGAGCCCGTCTCTCGCTCGCGTCAAAATTGAAGAGGCTAAAAGAGAACTGGTAAGAACGTGGCTGTGAGAATTTTTCCACTTGCGAGATTTTGCCTGGTCAATTATTACATATTTTGTGTGTGTTGATTTGAGCTAAAATTTGGGTCAAGTGAAAATGAAAAGTTTCTGCCTTTCTCTTTTTTTGGCGTTTCTAGACAGCGCTCGACTCCCAGATGGAGATGCACGTGGACTTGTAGAGATGCTAAGAAATGAGACCTAAAGGAATGTTATTTACACATATTTCACAAATAAAGTCAAAAATGTCAAGTGTCATGTTTGTCTTTTGTTACAAGTCACTCGGTGCAGCGCTGGACCTCCACTCAAATTGGCTCAGTAACAAATCGGGCACATTCCTACATCCTACTTTATATTTCCAGTACATTGAAAACTAATTTCACTACTGGCGCAAACTGATTTAAAAAACTTGGAAAATTAGAAAAATAGAAACAAAAAAGATTTTCTTCTGCCTAATATATTATAACTATCAAATTGAAACATAGTTTTAAATTGATAATAAAAGTGTTGTTAATGTGTAAAAAACCCAAAAAAAAACCAAGTTCAAATAGTCATGGGTGGAAAAAAAATGAAACTTCTAATGTGCAACCACAGAGATATTTAAACAAAAACAAATGTAAAGTGAAAAATGGCACTTGAAAACTTCAATTTAAAAAAGATTTGAAGTAAAAAAAAAATTGTAGGAAAAGTGGAAAGTTGGAAAAGTGTGCGGAGTGCTTAAATAAAAAATATACACAATATAAATAAAATAGTTTGAAATTGAACAAATACAAATTGTCGTGTGGAAAGACTTAATTGACGCTTTATATAGCGAAAAGGTAAACAGAAAAATAAGTCAAAATCCGCATGCGCAGTAGCGATTGTTGCAGATTTGGCTCCGCGTGCATTTCGGGTCGCTGCATGGCGGGCTACGCCCCCTTCCCCAAATTCACTTTTCCTTCCGCCCCCACTTGACTGCGCACTACTTTTCTTTCCTTCGTCGCCGTCATAGTTTTATGATCGCGCTCAATGTGTATTTTTGTCTTTTATATTATTATTATTATTATTATTTTTAATCTGCCGGTCGTCGTCCTCCAGCCAGCCGGCGGCGCCCAGTGCGGCCGAGCGTGCCCCGCGGCCAGCCGAGCTGCCTGAAATGAGGCGAGTGGCGGTGATGGGGCGCGGAGCAGCCGACCTGCTGTACTTGAGCGCCGTCGTGCAGCTGCTGGGCTGCAGCGGACGCGCCGGTGGACTCGCAGACTTCTCAAGTAAGAGCAGCGGCGTGACGTCAGCTCAGCAATTAACCTGTGATAGTTTTGTACTTTCTTCCGAAGTATGTTGGCCTAACCAAAATATTACGATCAACCCTCAGGATGACACACCTCACTATACTTGTACATCAACACCTACCATGATATTAAAGATGAATACCTTGTGGGCTTTGATTATTGCAAAGGCAGATTAATTATTTGTAATTATTAGTAACGGTCCCATATAGATGATCAGTATTTTCGATAGTAGCGTACACACTATCAGTATTTGTAGATAATTTGTACAAACTGCCTGTTCTCGCAATTATCCCGTACAGACTACCTGTCGAGGATCCTCAGCAGTCACTCGGCTTCGGCGTGCGATGGTCAGCCCGTGCGTCTCCACTGTCCTCGCCACTCCACCGTCTCCATCCAGAACGCGTTCTACGGAGCGGTCGCGGCCCAGCGCTGTCCGCCGGAACCTTCCGCCGCAGATCCGTCCCGCCACCGCAGCTGCTCATCTTCCGCAGTCCTCCAGGTGAGTTTGCTCCCGCCGCTTCTGTCGCTCGGATGTCCTGACGCGAGCCGCCGTGTGTCCAGAAGCTTCTGTCCGAATGTCAAGACCGCAGAGACTGTCTGCTGCACATCAACCCGCCGCTCTTTGGACCGGACCCCTGCCCCGGTACCGCAAAGTACCTCCATGTGGACTACAAGTGTAAACCAAGTAAGATCCGGTTACGTCCACATAATAGAAATAACTATAACAATAATCTACAGGTCCTCTCACCAATTATTCACAATCACTGCCACCTCACACAATAGAAAAGCACTTGAAATAATCCACATACAGTAGTTAAAAAAAAACATTTAAAAAAAAAGATGACGTCATGTTATCAATCACTCTTCTCACCAATTACTGACAATAACCAACCACCCCTTTGGACAATACAAATACACAATGAGACTCAAAATAATCCACAGAGTAAAAAAAAAACGAAGTCAACTTTATATGCAATTATTCTAATGCGATCGTTGGTTGCCTGTCATTCATGATAATCGCCACCTTGCACATGACATATCAGCAGAATGGTTATACAAAACAATCCACAGAGTAAAAAAAGTCAACTACGCTACTGGTCATACACATGCACTCTATATGTCACTTCTAAACCAAGTAAGTCAATCGCAAAAACTAGAACGGCCTGGAATAATCATACATTCAGAAAAGTTCATGGCACAGACAGGTATGGCTCATACAAATACGAAATAAACCACTTGAAATAATCCACAGAGAGAAAAAAAAACAATGACATGATTAATACTTAATACTTACAATTGCTCTTCTTGCTAATTATTCATAATAACCGCCAACTTGTTCAACCGAAAAAAGCAATGTGACTTGAAATAATCCACACAGTCCAAAAAAAGTCAACTGCCCTATCGGTCACATGTGATGTACTTGACATTACTTGTAATGTGATCACCACGTCATGCAATAGAAATAAGTTCGACTACGATATAATCCACAAAAAAAAAAAAAAAAAAAGTCAACCGCGCTATCAGTCATACATGCAAAGTGTGTGCTGTTCCATACAATAACTCCATCTTGACTAAAAGTGTAAACAAAGTACATCAACAGTAATAACTACGACCTGGAATAATCTAAGAGTCAAATAAAACCACAGCACACACAGGCATATCTCATAACATTACTGTAATGTGATTATACATTGCCAGTTAATCACAATAGCTGCCACCTTGCACAATAAAAATAAGCACAATGACTAGAAACAATCCATAAAGTAGAAATATAAAATAAATAAATCCACGGCACACCCACAATCTACGTGTGTCCTATGAATAACACAATGCCAGTTCTTCACCATATACAATACATTTTTATAGATAATTTCCACGCACTGGAAATAATCTACAAATTCAAGAACAACAATTCTGAGTGTCATCTTGGCTGTGCAGCAGAACACAAAAGTCGGGCGGCGTGCGAGGGCGAGACCCTGGTGCTGCGCTGCAAACCCCCTCGGGTGCTTTTCATCTACTCGGCCTTCTACGGGCGAGCCCCGGGGCGGACGGAAGCCTGCCCCACCCGCCCGTCCCGATGGACCCCGTTTGGTGAGAGGCTCTCACCCGCACGTGCTCCATAGCGTGCGTTTTTTGACGTTGTTGCTTAATGTTTCTTCGCTGCCCTCCGCAGGCTGTGAGAACAGCTACGCCGTACTTGTGCTGAATGAGCGTTGCTACGGGCGACAGAGGTGTGCCATCGCTGTGGGCAATCGGACCTTAAAGGACCCCTGCTTGCCTGGCACCAGGAAGTACCTCAGCGTGATCTTTACTTGTGGTACACGCACACTTTGCGCTAACTTCTGAATGTTTTCATGCTAATAAATTATGCATGACTGTATGGTAATGATCACGCTAGTGCCTTGGATTCTGCTGAAGGAGGTGGACCCCAACGTTTACATCACCACATCGTCTCCGATGAGCAGCACTCAAGGTGGGCAACATGTACTACTTGTTTATGATTATATGTTTAATAAAGAAGAACAAACAAACAAAAATAAGACAGTTTTAATTAATTAAAATTTTAATCCATATATATATATATATATATATATATATATATATATATATATATATATATATATATAATATAAATTTATAATTTAATTTTAATTAAAAGCAAAATGTGTTTTATCTTAAAAAAAAAGTATGATAGCTGTTTCTAATGTCACTCATAAAATTGTAAAAAAAAATAAAAAAAAAATTGAGCTGTTTCAAATAACTGAACTCTCTCTTTTAAATTCTTTAGCTTTTCCTGAGTTGAATTAGAATGACTGTAAATATGATTTGAATATGGCCCCTTTTTGCAGGCCTTCCTCTTGACGCAGCCCACCGGAAGGGGAGCAACACGTCAGCTGCGATGATGAGCAGCTCGCTGCTCACGTACGCCTTCATCAAAGGTAAACGGCTGCAAAAACGGAGTCAGCTCATATTGGACTTAGAAGTGAGTTCGGCACTAATATTGGTTGATAGAGGTAGAGGATAAAGAATATATGACAGTACTGTGTGTTCAATCCGTTACTTGAAACAATGCAACATATGCCAAAGTTGCTAATACATTAGCTTTAAAGTAGAAGCGCTTTGCTTTAGGCAGTTTGTTTGACTGTTTTAAATATGTGTCATCGTTTTGTTTATTTTGGCACTAAACTTCAACTGGGCATGGGATTAAAGAGCTTGAAACTTCCTTTTGATGAAAACGCATTCAACGATTTCGCTGCCAAAAGCAGTTCAACTAGCGACCCAACGCTGCTTGTTGGCCGCCATTTTGTGAACACGCGTTTACGTCCCGCCCTCGTCAGAGCATCCTGACATGGCGGCGCTGCTCTTCACCTCCAGCGTGTGCGCGGGCCTGCTGGTCACGCTGCTCGCCGTGTCGGCGGGAGCCGCGCGCAGGCGGCGGAGGCTCGCGGAAGACGAGGACAAAGACGAGGAGGACGACGACGACGACGAGGACGACAGGGACACGCGAGGGAGCTGGCGAATGTCTACCTGGGAGGACGACGCCACCTATGCCAGCGAGAGGGCGGCGAGGATGGAGCGCCGGGAGATGATCATTCAGGAAATATGGATGAACGCCTGCCGGAACGGAGGCCATCTTGGTTAAAGGGGAAGGATTCATTGCCAGATCAAATGTTAGCATTAAGCTTCACAATTGGAGTTTTTTAGTCAGAATAGAATAGCGACTGTTCCTTTAAATCCCCGGCAGCCTTCGTTTTTTTTTCCCCCAAAACTTCCTGCGTCGGAACCCTCTCGGCGTTGCGGGACAAAGAGAGGAAAGGTGTAGCATCCTCGCGTGTAAACACTGGACCGAGGTCAGCACTTGTACGACACATTCAAGAGAGCAAATAAAAGCAGTTTATTAAATGGAGCGTGACATCGTCCGTGGCGTGGATGTCGTTGAGAAGAAGCATTCGGGGCAAGTGAGGAAATGTCAGCGAAAGCCATTACCTGGGTCCCCATTTAATGTTGGTCAGGCCTTGAAATTGTCTTTTGAGGGCCTGCTGGTCGGACCACTCCGAGTCCATGTAGCTGTCGTCGTCAGCCTCCTCTAATTTCTGAAGAGAAAAACAAATGGCAACATCTCATGAAAGGACGCTTTGTCAAAGTATTTTTTTTTTATTAAGTGATTGTTCTCAGTCTGTTGCGGTCAAGAAATCAAACTACTGCATGAAGGGGGGGCTGTAATGTAGCCCCCATAATAAATAGATGAATAGGTAGAGAGATGATGGATACAAATTTTTGGGAGATTATTGTGTGAATGAAAAGACTATCCTTTTTTTAATAAGAAAAAGCTGTACTTTGTAAATACAATAATAAAAAGTTATGCATTTTTTTTAAATAAAAGAGGCAAAGTGGAGTGCTGTTTATTGTGATTGATGCATTCCATACCAATTCTCAATAGGTGAAAATCCACGATAGAGATTCACATGCTTTAGCCATATTTAAAATTGTTTCAGCAATCAGAAATCATTGTTTGAAAATGGGTGGTTTTACAAGACATGTTTACGATAACTACCATTACTTAATCGTGGCATTTAAGCACAAACTATGCATGTTAAATCTGATTTTGAGTCAGTCTACATTATTGTTGTCTGAACATTTTACACAGGAATTATTTTTGAATAAATGAAACTTTTAAATAAATGTTTGCTGGGTTTGTTAGATTAAGATCAATTAAAAAAAAAAAAAAAATCAAGATTTTATTTTTTGTCCATACTTCCCAGCCCTGCGCGGAAGACGAACTGCAAACACTTTGCTAAACATTTTGTACATTTGAGGTTGCTTTGTGACACTTTTGACTCACCTTGAGCTCCTCCTGCCTCCTGTAGTAATGCATCATCATCTGCTTGTGCTCCTCATTGGTGACCAGAGGCTCTCTCGCAGGCGCCCCCTGTCCTTTCTGCAGAGTAACATCGTCATCGTCATCGTCATCAAACGTCACCACCAAAGTAGTCATGGGATCAAGATTGACACTACACTTATCAGAGTCCTGCCCCGCCCCGCCCGTCGCTCGTTAATCAAATCTTGGCTCAAGGCTCCATGTGGTCTCACCTTCTGGATTTTGACCACCAGCTTGGTCTTGTCGTTCTTGCCGATGTAGTCCTGCAGCTTCTTGCCTCTCTGCATCTCCTTGGCGGCCCACCACAGCTGGCACTCGGACTCGTCCAGCACCTGCAGCGACGCCTGAAGGGGAGTGGAGGTGGGGTCTCAATGGCTATCATATAAAATTGTGGTTTCCCAAAATATATATATATTTTTTTCCCACTTTTGAATGTAGATAAGGCAAATAATTATTATTCAATTATTGGAGCAGTAAATGGTTTATCCTATTTTCTTTATTGATTCATTTAGGTTTGAAAACGATTAATTGAATAAGTTGATTCTGAAAAAAAAAAGTCAAAGCAGAATTCCTGCTTCAAAACTTGGCAGTGATTAGCCACTAACGAGCTCACAATAGCCAATTCTACCCTCCATTCGCCCCCGCCCACATCACTCACCAGCTCAGGCCCCACCTTTCAAAGTCACACACACTCAAAGTCACAGTATATAATGTGAGGACAAATAAAATACCTGCATACCCTTATGCTTGGTAATGCAAAATCAATTTTCATCCCATTACTCACTTACGAAATCATCATCAACTCAAAATACTCACGAGGCTTGTCGGTCTCACCTGTGTCCCCGCCAGGTCCTCGCGGTCCTCCAACTCCATGCGGATGGGGTCGTGAGGAGGCAGCCCCATGGGGTACACGATCATAACGGCCCCCCGAAGCAGTGCCAGGGCTTCGTTCACCATCGCCCCGGTGACGCACTCGTTCACTTGCACTTGTTTCTTCCAAGAGGAGACACGCGCTTGCGTTAACATGGTAGATTGTTGCGCTTACGATTCACGCAGAGACTTACTTTGGAGATGATGGCCTTTGCCTCGTCCACGGTTTTAAGTAGCACGTCTTTCATTTTCTCGTTGGGAGCTGATGCAAAGAAAACATGACACCATACATCAGTCATGCCAACTACTCAAAAAACAGTTTCATCGGAAAAATGAAATACTCAAACCAAACTGTTTGAAAAGGAACTCATGTTCGAGTTACATTTTATTGTATGGTTGTACTACTTCTTTCTAAGACGTCCACCCCCTCACCGTGCCCGTTGCGCCGACCGACGTCGTCCTTCTTGAAGACGGCGCCGCCGCTGGGCACGCACTTGTCCTCCCACTCGTCCTTCAGCTTCAGGTCCACCAGTTGTTCGTCCGTCAGCCCTTGCATGTTGGGTGGTAGCGTGACGCCGTGCTCCGCCAGTTCGGACATCTCTAAAAGGAGAAGAAATCTCACTTGAAGGAGATGTAGGGTGAAAGGGACATACATTCCAGACCATATACTATGAATGAAACGCCTAATACGCTAATCTAATTTATATGTTGGCCACTCATTATAGTGATAAGTGGAGTGTATTATACTCACTGACAGACAGTCACTGCTGTACAGTTACCATTTAAGATAATAGCTAAATAATTCTTGCTATTGTTATATACTGGTTTTCACGTCAATAATTTCATTACAATTAGTTTATTAAACGTCGTACCTGCACATATTCGGTCGACTTTAAGCCTCCCGTTGTAAATCGCGGTGATGTCGCGCAAGAGCGCGTCGACAGCCTCGTTCACGCCAGTGCTAAACAAGAATTGGCTCTCGTCTCCACGCTTCACGTGAAGAATAACCATCTTGAAAGACGAGTCTTCTCTTGCTAAAGAAGGAAAGAAAAGAAAAAGAAAGTCAGTAATGTTGGACACAAGACGCGTGTGAATGGCCAAGTGCCACCAGACAACTTAACGTTACCATGGCAACGGCCGTAGAAGGCGGGACGAAGCTTCGGGAACGAGATAAAGCTAAAGGCTAGGCTTTATCTTGCTAGCTCACAAGTCACAAACAATAAAACTGAAGACTAGCCAACAAAATGTCATTAATGTGAAATTGTACATAATGCAACCTCAGTGTGGCACGTGCAAGAGAAAAGCCATATACAGACTTTTATTTTATTAACAATGTTTATCAGACTAATCCCATATTAAATGCAAGAGTAAAACCAACTGACATAATCTTATCTGAACGATTACATATACAACATCGTACCACTTGTTACATCAAAAAGTGATTGGTAATTTGTCCAAGCCGCTTCTGTTAACTAAGGTGCCACACTCGTTTGCAGCGGCATCAAAATTTGTTTTTCGTACTCCTGAGTGGCGCGTACGATAATTTAGTAAAGCTAATTTACCTGCTGCGGTGATAGAACTAAAAGCCGCACGTACACGCAGACGTTAACATTTGTTTTCATAGCAACTCGTGCGTCAACTCGCGTTAGCGGACCACTTCCGGGTTCTTCGTCGTCGTCGTGCGACTGCAGGTCACTGCTGTCATCTAGAGGCCAATGACTGTACTTCAGATTATGGTTTAAAGTTCAAGTATTTAAAAAAACCAACACACACATTCTTTAAGTTTTTATTTACTTTTCGTACATACAACATAAATTGCCTTTATACAGAAATGTGTAATCGGCTGTGCACATTTGAATATGGAATATTCACTGATATAGACATTAATTGCCGTTTCATGTTTTGATCTCATAATATATGTTCACTGGCACAGACTTGTACTATGGATTACGGCCATTAATTAAAATGTGGAGAGGGAAGACACTGACCTCACAAAGGGAGCCAGTTTGTTGCCGGTAAAATCTCAAATGCGACACAAAAGCTGCTGGCTTCTGGATACTAGTAATGTGTATATATATACATTTATATTTTTTTCTACTTCACACACAATTTATGCCTGTTCGAGCAGTGAACGGAGATTTCGATTCATACAACACAACTAGCTGGCTTTCATTCAACCGCTTCACATGATTTCTAGCTGAGGCCCAAAAAAATAAAGAATTACTTCCTGTTTGCGGGTTTGAACACTCGCACGACACTGAATTATGACACACACACACACACACAAAAAAAATAAAGAAAAAAACAACAAAAACACTCTGTACACAATACACACGTCACGCCACAGTTTTTAACCACGTATCCAAGAGTTGGCTGGAATTTTAAGACAAAAACGAAGAATGTGCCCTTTTTGTGCGTCGCCTGTAAGTTGTCACATCCCTCCACACACTACATCATTAACATAGACACCCTGCTTGTTGCTTTTGATGGGTGATTTACAAAAAAAAAAAAAAAAAATCCTGATGTGTTGTATGTGCAGCCTCAGTGCATATATATCATTGTGCAAGCACACGTGTACAGTTTCTACATAAACAACTATGTATATGTACACTGCGACAGTAGCGGACTCAGTGCGACACGGCGTACATTCATGAGCTGAACAAGCGCAGCGTGACCCCTGACCCCTCCTTGGTACAGTTATTGGAGACAGAACTTGTGTTCCCCTGCTATAACAGATTTTTATGACATCGCTTTTACTGATATTAAAGTACAGTTAAGTCCAAATTTCAATTTTTAGTGCCTTCAGTGCGCCACAACAGCCGGGCAGCACTGAGCTCTACCACAAGACATGCCGCATAATTAAGAACAAGAAGCAACGCAAGGAGGAGAATTGGGGTTTTTGTCAATGTAAACTGAGAGGTCCTCACTGTTTCAGCATATAACGGTGCCTTGAGATACGAGCAGTTGAGTTTTTCGAGATATGAGTCGCCGCCTCAATGATATTTTCGCCTTGAGATAAAAGTTCAAACTCAGATTCGAGTGCACGTCGGACCGGCACCAGGAACTTTGGTTTCCTTGCAGTGGAAAAACAGATGGTGGCGCTAACGTGCCATTTATCTGGTTTGCCAGCCACCAATTAACACAGAAGGACAATAAGTTAGGTACACTTATGTTTCGTCCTTGAATTTTCCATCAAGTTAGGTGGGAGAAAAACTTTACTGTGTATTTTTACATACATTTTTTTTTTTTTTTTAGGTGCTGCAATAATTACCTTTCCATTAATTTCAGTGGGGAACGATGATACACGGTCACATTGCAAATTAAAACTCGTATCTCAAGACAGCACTGTAAAAGTTGGGAAGCACAGAAACCAACATTGATATTGCACACGCGCCACAGGTTATTTAAAACAATTTTTTTTTCGTTTTTTTTTTTTTAAGTCGAGGGACTAACATGGAAGATGGGAGCGCGCACACGTTCCAGCTCGTCTTAAATGCTCTCCACACAAACACACTGTATATATACACAGCACTGTCTCAGAAAATTAGAATATTGTGATAAAGTCCATTATTTTCTGAAATGCAATTAAATAAGCAAAAATGCCATACATTCTTGATTCATTACAAATCAACTGAAATATTGCAAGCCTTTTATTATTTTAATATTGCTAAGTATGGCTTACAGCTTAAGAAAACTCAAAATATCCTATCTCAAAATATTAGAATATTTCCTCAGACCAAGTACACAAAAAAAAAAGCCATAATCAGCAATATTAAAACAATAAAAAACTTGCAATATTTCAATTGATTTGTAATGAATCTAGAATGTATGGCATTTTTGCTTATTTAATTGCATTACAGAAATTAATGGACTTTATCACAATATTCTAATTTTCTGAGACAGTTCTGTATATATATATATGTATATATATATATATATATATATATATATATATATATATATATATATATATATATATATATATATATATATATATATATATATATATATATAACACGCCTCTCGTCGTCCTATACATATTTAGATCACCGTTCAGTTGGGTTTCTTGGGAAGAGGAGGGAGCCGGCACCGGATCCGTCGGGGTGTTGCGGGACAGCGGGGCCGGTCCGCGACGGGACGGGAGGAGGAGGAAGGCTCGGGATGGTGCTTAACCAGTCCGGTTCGGGGAACAGGACCGCGTTGGCGGGCAGAGTCTTAGCCCGGTGCGCGGGGAACACCGGGGTCATGGTTAACCAGTCGGGTTCGGGGAACAGTTCCATCTCAAGAGGACGGGCCGTCGGGACCACCTCTCGAGTCGACCGCTCCGCTTCGGCGATGGCAGCGGAACCGCGCGGACCTGCGAGTGGGAAGTCGTCGTTGAAGGTGACCCAATTGGGGGGCTGGCGACAGGGCGGCAAGACCGACGACGGTGCGATCAGGGACGTGCCCCGGGAGGGGCGCTGCGGGGCAGCGTCGGGGGGGACGAGCGGGACCCAGTCGGGCTGGCTGGTGAACGGGTTGGTGCTGCAGGGCCGGGGGAGCAGGTTGGAGGCTAAAGGGCTGGGGGAGGAGCGCAGGGTCTCCTGTGAGCGACTGCGGGGCATGGCGGGCGGCGGGGGCAGAAGGAGGGCGGCGGCGGGGGGCAAGGACGGGGACAAGGCCGAGGCGGGGATGGAGGGCGGCGTCCTCAGGGAGGAGCCGCGGGTCAGGGATCGGGTGCCCTGCCTGGGGGGCAGGAAGTCGATGGCGTCCGAGGCGTTGGACTTCGACTGGACGCCGTTCAGTCCATTTGTCTGACACACAAAGAAAGCAATCATCATCTCAATCTCATCAATCGATTCTATTCACAAGAGTTCAGTTCGATTTTGATTTTCCCCAATTCGATTCACTTCAACTGAATCTGATAGATTAATTTTGGAACACCAATTCTTCTTAAATATCAAGGACATGATAAAAACTCCACAAACATTGAATTCCAAATTACATTTTGCGGAGGCAGAAACTGGTTAGATTTAGTTTAAACCAAACATTGACATCAGCAAGGATGAGATGAAAATATTTTCAGAATTCTAATTCAATAATTGTAAATATAAATGAAAAAGATTCTGAGTTGTCTTAAAGTGCAATAAGTCAGGTCTTTCGTAAGAAAATGACTAAAACACACACAAAAAACAGTAAGATAAAAAAGAAAACAGTAAGATAAAAAAGGCCTTTAAAGGGATACTTGACTCATTGAGCCATTTTCAGCAGTAAAAAGTTGTTAATTGTACATGAAAAATAATGAAGTTATCAAATTAATTCTAGACAAAATATGAACTTTTCACTGCTGAAAATGGTTCAATGAGTCAAGTATCCCTTTAAAATTTTCTCTTCTTTTGAAAAGAAAAATGGGGAAAAGATTAAAATAATCGATTTATGATTTGATGAATCGACATCAGGCTCAAAAATTTAAATCGATTCAATATCGCTTAATCAAACCCAATACTGTTACCTAAGCCCCCTTTCTTGGGGACCGCGTTTCCACCAGAAGCATCCAGAAACCGGACTTGACCACCATTTTAGTTCCTTGACCACTGCATTTGCCAAGTGTGCGTAAAATGGGTGGTAACAAACCTAAGTGACTGGTGGAAACGACCTTTTTGGGGAAGGGTGCCCAAAAAGAGATAAAGATAAAAGATACAAACAAACATTTGGTGCTACTGAATTCTATCGTGTACCTAACACTGCAGTGGTAACGGTGTCGAAAATGGCGGAACAAATTCAAACTGATCCATTATGCTTGGTTAGAGGTACAGACTAAAATGAGTAGTACTTCCTGGTGGAAACTGATTTTTTTTTCTGCCATCCACCATGGGGTGCCCCCAAGCCAGAACTACATGAAGCACTACCACAAATGACTGAAATCATATAAAATGATGATCCTAACACGTATAAAAGCACACATGGATTTTCCCGTGTTGACACAAACCAAACTAAGAAGGGCATGTCAAAAAAAAGAAAAAAAGAAAAAAAAAGGGGGAGGTTGGGTGCAGATGCGCTATGGAGGAGGGACGTTAAGTACCTGTCACCCCGACGGTTTCTCCGGCTTGTGAGAGAGAAAGGACAAACGAGTCGACAGAGACAAAAGCCAAGAAGAAGAAGACATTAAAGCTCGTGAGGAGCCAGGAAAGACGTGCTCCATTTTATTAAAGCCGGAAGAAAGGAAGGAGGGGACATAAAAGAACAAAATGGCGGGCACTAACCTGCGCGGCCGAGTCGCCTTTGGCGGCGTCTGACGTCAGAGCGTGATGCGAGCGGGAGCGGGGCGGCGGCTTCGGGGAGGCCAGAGTCTGCGCGGCGGCAGGAGTGGGCTGCATGGGGGGAGGCAGCTGGGGCTGGACCGGAGCGGCGGGCTGGGCTTGGATGGGCGCCGGTCCCGACGGCCTCGCGGCAGGGGGCAACGTGGGCAGTGCGGGGGTGGGTGCTGATGGAAGCCGCCATCACAGAAAGTGAATTTCATTTTAACGCATTAGCCCCGCCCACATACCAATAAAAACACAACCGCACCTAGAGGGAGATCAGATGGCTTGGCCGGGGCGCCGGGCGGTGGTCGAGGGGCCCCGGGGTGGGTGTCGGCGCTGGGTCGAGGAGCCCCCGGGTGCATGTCGGGGGCGGGCCGGGGAGCTCCGGGGTGGGAGGGAGGGGAGGGACGTGACTGCGGCGGCACGCTGATCACGCCGGCTCGAGGGGGAAGATTCTTGAGGAAATCACAAAACAGAATTGTCATGGCAGTGTTCCCCTCGTTTATTGTGGGTTCATCTTTCACGGCCGATTTTTTACAGCGTGCTTTTTTGGTTTGATTATGTTTTTGGTGTTTGCGCGGCCGTATCTCTCGAACCCTACGTCCGACCGGAGACATACGGACATCCGTGGATTCGTATTGACGAGACCTTTCCAACAGAGTCTGTCCCGTCGCTCCATGACATTGCATTCCGGACATACAAAATATATACTGTGCTGTATAAAAAATACATTAAAAAAAACAAACATACTTTTAATGGAAAAACAATGACTACATGAAAAAAACAAATGAATAAAAAAAAAACATTCATAATAAACTAAATGTCCTACCAAAATGAAAAAACATAATAAATTAAGAAAAAAATGTGTTATATACTGTAATAATTAAAAAACTTTTAATGGAAAAAATTAATGTAAATGAAAAAACATGATTCATGAAAAATGATTTCTAATCAAGTAAAAGTCATACCAAAATGAAAAAAACAATTGAAAAAAATACTGTGCTGTAAACTGTAATAATAAAATAAAAAAAATGTACTTTTAATGGAAAAAAATGTAAATGAAAAAACATATGAATGAAAAAGCATTTATAATAAAGTAAAAGTCATACCAGACTGAAAAAACAAATGGAAAAAAATATGCCGTGTTGTATACTGTGAGTACATTTTAAAAAACATACTTTTAATGGAAAAAAATGAATGTAAATGAAAAAAAAAAACATGAATGAAAAATCATTTATAATAAAGCAAAAATCATTACTATACGAAAAAAACATATACTGTGCTGTACACTGTAATAAGTAAATAAAAAACAACATACTTTTAATGGAAAAAATGAATGTAATTGGACGCGGATTTCCAACATAAACAAGGGAACACTGTATAACGAGAATTACTTTCATTTGTATAGCGCCTTTCGCAGACAGAAGTATATCAGGATCACTTGACTTGTCAGATAAAACATCAGTATGACCAGTATCATCAT
Source organism: Festucalex cinctus (assembly GCF_051991245.1). NCBI lineage: Eukaryota > Metazoa > Chordata > Actinopteri > Syngnathiformes > Syngnathidae > Festucalex > Festucalex cinctus. The sequence continues at coordinate 12,050,320 of NC_135428.1, read as the reverse complement.
CATCATCATCATCAATGTGATTTTCGTGAGGGAGAACCTACTGGCCTGGGGGCACCTCCAGGGGCGGGAGGTCCTCCTGTGACCTGGCCTCCACCTGAAAAGGGTTCACACACATACAAAGCAACGTAACTAAAATGTTGCCTCCTGCAGGTGGTTAAATGAATTGCATCAGTGAATGGAAAACAGAAGAACGCAAATCAAGCGCTATGTTGCTGGGTTACTATGACCAAAAAAAACACATGAAACAATATTCGACTGTTGCGCAATCTGGCTGACTCGGCTGTTCAGAACGACTCAGTGACTCGCTGCAGGAGGTTCGGAGGTGAGCCAACTGCTGACAATGTTGACATTGTTCTGACAAAGTGGACTTCCTTCAGTAGAATACGGAATAATTCAGGCCCATACCCAAGTCAAACAATACTTGACTCAAAATGTTTGGGTCCAATAATCCCTTTCTTGGGAATTTTCAAGGAGCCATTCATAATCCCATAGGACTATTAAATCTATCCATGTGTTTGTCTATTTTCATGTTATTCTTGTACTGTATTCTCCAAAAATATCTTTATTCTATTAATATGGTCTGCAACAATCAAACTGATTTATATTGAAAACCAATTCATGCTCATGTGTTCCTTTTTCCTAAGTATGTGCACAATATACCACACAATTTTTTGCAAATTATTTTTGCGGACCCCAGTTTTTTCTTCCGCTACTCACCTGCGGCGGCGGCGGGCCGAGGAAGAGCCGGGCTTTTTGGTCCTTCGCAGCACAACGGAAACCAAAATAACACTCGTCACACTCAACGTGATAAGACAATCGATCTGCTGGAAGCGCTACGTCCGAGAATGCAAAGCCGGTAGAAGGGAGCCGATCGTGTGCCAATCTAAGGGCTGCATATTGGAAAGCACTACAAGCATGTACTTAACTCATTTGCTCCCAATAACGTGCAAATACGTTTGTTTGTTTTTTAATGTTTTAAGTGTCCCAAAGACGTATTTATACGTTTTTCTTTTTTTTTTTAATGCTTGAGCATACAGAAGGCTTTGATGCAGGCTCTCAACTGCAAAGAACGGTTGCAGAAATGGTAGTTATTACACAAACGGCCAGCAGGTGGCAGCAGAGCAAACCAGGGCTATCTAGGAAAAAAAGTTAAATTACATTGAATTTTAAATAGATTTGTGAAAACTGATGAAACTTAGCTCTCTTCTAATGCTAATTGCTGCCAAACGAAAACAGATAGAAACATACTTTTTTTCCTGATGAAAGAAGAGACTTTAATCTTTCTTTTGGTAGGTTCCATGCTTTTATAGCAATTGAACACAATATTCTGTGGGCCTTGCAAAATCAGTCAAAATTCAGTAAAACAGCCAGGAGCGAACGGGATTGCTTCTGTGAAAATGCCTGGGAGTGAATGAGTTAAAAGGGTGAGTCAAGTCATCTGTTTTCTTTACAATTAATATGTTCTATGCACATTAAACAGCAAAACCCACCTGTTTTTAGCCATCTCAGGGGGCGGCCATTTTGCCACTTGCTGTTGACTCAAAGTGACATCACAATTCCTCAGGGCTCACCTATTTCCTGTCTTTGTGATGTTTGCAATGAGCACTTTGGCATTGTGGTCATTTTCAGTCGACAGCATGTGGCAAAATGGCCGCCCCTTTGGATGGTTAAAAACAGGTGGATTTTACAAATGCTGTATTAACCAGAATAGTGTTTAGACAACTTTATTGTAAAGAACATTTTTGACTTGATTTTCCCTTTAAGTATATATAAAAAAAATTCAACGTGCTGAAATGCAGGTTGTAAAGCGCATGATGTGCAGCAGACATGTTACCTCCAGAGTCCCTTCTAACAGGGAGAGGGCTCATGCCTCCTTCACCGGGAGAGGCAGGTCAAAGGTCAGAATAAAATCAGAGTTAACATCTGTTTCATGTTTAATGGACTATCTTGGTGGTAATATGCTACCTGAGGGGGGTGGCGGGCGTTGGGGGGGTGTGGGTCTCGCCGGGGGTGCGTTGGGCCGGGGAGGCGGCGCGCGCTTGGGCTCCAAGCCTTGAGACGACGGCGCGCCGGGCTGGAGGTCTGCAGGGGGGCCTGGGGGGGAGGAAGTTTCAACGAGGATGTCTTTTTACTTTCAACTCTTCAACTATTTTCGATCCAACCGTTGATGTATTTTTAATTGTGTTTTAGGAAATTTGTGAACATTCAGCAGTATAGATGGTAAGAACAAATACAAAAGAGTGACAAAATTTTTTTTCACAAATTAAATTTTACAACAAGCACAGACCATGATGACGCACGCTTTGCATGCATGCCTTCCACCTTTGGTGCATTGGTTGATGCATTGTTTACGCTTTCTGAAGAGTTTTTAAGTTAGGTCGATGACCTTGAATCAAAGACAAAAGACAAAATTAGAGTAATGATTTCATCCATTCAGCATACAACAATTTTGAAATTGAAATTTTTGTTTCTATAACAAATAATATTCATCACGTATTACATACCGGTGTAGTTTCTGAGCTTTTTTCCTTGAGGTGTAACCACCAACTGGTAAGTTGTCCTCTGGCTTTCAAAGCGGACACTTGTGTAGATGCTTACAGCACTTGATCCCAAATTGTCACCCTTTCGTATTTGTCTCATCATATAAGCTACAAAGTCTTGTGGCATCATTTTGTATGTGAGTTCATCATGTATAACAAGCCTTGTGACACAATTTGTTATTCAACAAGTTATCACAGACTATTTTGAACAAAGAAGCTGCAATTTTGGACTGAAAAATAATTTTGGACAAATATGAAATGAAAGAAATCGGCAGCTATTGTGGATCTGTGGGGCTTCATGTGTGGATTGTCTCCATTTCTTGATCTCCATGTGGAGACCACCTCATGGTCCTCTTTCCTTTTGGTCCTTCTGAAACCAAACTCAAGGCCCCGCTGCAATCAGAATGAACCCTTCCTCTGAACGATCCACACAAATACAATCAGTCTTTGTCCCGATTTTGCTCCTTCCCAACCAACGATGCCTAACAGCTTTTATGTCTTACAAGATCATCCATATATCTGAAGTTTGTTAAGAGTGGTTTTGTCCCGAAAACAAAGTGCTGACGATCTTAAATGTTGATAAGTGCTATTTGCTAGTAGGGGTGTGAATTGACGAGTATCTTACGATTCAATCCGTATCACGGTTCATAGGTCACAATTTGATACCAATTAATCCCAATACGAATCTGTAAGTCGATTATTGTGATTTTTTTTAAACTCAAATTCAGAAAATAATCAGTGAACTTATACATGTACACTGTAAGATTTGTATCATAATGTATTTAACTGAAACTCCAACATTGTATTTAATAAACAGGTTGCAATCTGTTTCATGTTTGAACAGCAATAAAATAAAATATTAAGGCTTAATGTTCCATTAATATAACATTCTTCTGTGCTTAAAGGGTAAACCTTAACGCTAGGTAAGATTTTTTGTTGAATATTTCCATTAAATTATCATATATATATTAATATATATATTACCATTAAATTGATGTTTAGATATCTATTCGTCCGCACATTGAATCGATACAAGAATTGAGTTCTGTAATATCGCGGTATATTGCCGAATCGATTTTTCTTAACACCCCTGTTTGCTAGCATGTCTATGGCATTTTGGATGGTGCGTTAGCATTAAGCTAAGCGGGCATAAGTCCAAGCTTTTTTGTCAGTAAATTTCAACATGAAGTGGCAAAAAACGGCTTTAAGGCTTTTTTTTTTTTTAAATAATTGTTCAGTCCCATATGGTACTCTTATCTCAAGTTGTTGCTCATAGGGCCATCCATCCATCCATCCATTTATTTTCTTAACCGCTTATTCCTCACAAGGGGATGCTGGAGCCTATCCCAGCCAGCTTCGGGCAGTAGGCGGGGTACACCCTAAACTGGTTGCCAGCCAATTACAGGGCACACAGAGACGAACAACCACTCACACTCACACTCACACCTAGGGACAATTCAGAGTGCCCAATTAACCTGCCAAGCATGTCTTTGGAATGTGGGAGGAGACCGGAGTACCCGGAGAAGACCCACGCAGGCAGAGGGAGAACATGCAAACTCCACCCAGGAAGGCCGAAGCCTGGACTCGATCTTGCGTCCTCAGTACTGGGAGGCGGACGTGCTAACCACTCACCCACCTTGCCGCCCAGCTCATAAGTCAAAGCATAAGTCAAAGCATAAATTTGTCCGAACCATGGCTCATATCTTGGAAAAGTAAGCTGTCATGTTAAAACTGTCACAATGACTCGTCCGAAAGGAAAAATGAATGAATAAAAACAAACAAACAGACTTGTGATTTGACTTCCTCTTATGTCAAGGCACTGGTGTACAACACGTAGTTTACCTTGTGACGGTCGGGCCGGCTGAGTGGCGCGTCCGGGCCTGCCGGGTGGCGCCGCCTCTCCGTGGGTGGGAGAGGCGCAGGGGCTGCCCCGTGGCGAGGCCAGCGGGGAGGATCCCGGCGCGGAGCCCACGGAAGGCTGCAGGTGCTGCGGGAGGACGGCCTCCAGCTCCTCGTCCACGTCGCCCTCCATGTCGTAGTCGTCGTCGCCCATGTCGGCATCCTCGGCCAGCAGGGTGGAGCTGGCCGAGGTGGGGATGCTGCCGCAGATACGCTCCACGCTCATCTCCTCTTCCAGGCTTTTGATCCAGCCGGGACTCTTCAGGCAGACGTCGATCACCTTGCCCAGAACCTGCAAGGAGACCGACTCTCTCAGTTTGATTGAGATTCTCTTGACTGCCATGTGGTTAGTATTACTGGTAGACTTCATCTGAGTTATCATGTCACCAAGGCAAGAAAAAATGTACAGTAAGAAAATACAGGGTGATTCAAAACGAATGACCCTATTTCATGATCAAATATTCTATGAAGGGAAAATAGCAAAAAAGAACACATAATAAAAGTACTTAACTAACGGTCAAGTTTTATTTCACATGTTACAAGTGCTCAATATGGGCTCCCCTTGCAGCACGAACAACATCAATACGATCTGGGAAATCTGATCTTTCAAACACTTACTCCCTCAGTCTGATTCATACATTTACTTGTGAAATATTTGATCATGAAATAGGATTGTTTTTGAATCACTCTGTATGACAAATAAATTCATGCCGTTCAGATGTGTGTATATATGGAAATAATACTGAATAAATATAGCATTAACATTTCCTGATTTTTTTTTCATGTGGCATAGATATGTCAATATAACTTTGTAAGAATTACATTATTTTATATACGGAACCCAAGTTATAAGGCTTATATTTTATACATATATATATATATATATATATATATATATATATATATATATATACATATAGATATATACATATACACATATACACATATACATATATATATATGGGAAAAAAAGTTACTGTTACGAAAAAAAACAAATTGAGCAAAGTGTCTCCCCCTAACAATGCCAATATAAGCAAATAGGAGTCATTATTATTAAAGAATGGCTTACAGTAGATGCGCTGAGAGACAAAGCAGCTAACGCAGAATAACCCTCCAGGAATGTCACCCACATCTTCTCCTCAACAAATCTAGAAAAAAAATAAAAAATTAAAACCATGTTACCAATCTTCATGTCATGTGATCGGCAGGCTGTTTTCTTTAATTCAACTCAACTTTATTTATAAAGTGCTTTAAGAACAGGCATTGCTGTATACAAAGTGCTGTACATAAACATAAATATCGGTTGTGCAGTAAAGAACAAGGTAACAAAATAAGAACAAAGCAAACATTTTGAAGTGCATATGCAAGTTTTGTTTTGTTTTGTTTTGTTTACAAGTAAATACATTTTACATCAGTAAATTAATAAGAAATAGGTGAATGAATAAATAAATAAATAAATAAATAAATGCATAAATAAGTAGACTAAACATCAAACTCATACACACCACAAAACACCAAGAACAAGTCTCATGGTGCGCCAAAAGCCAAAGAAAACGTGTTTTAAGATAGGATAAAGAGGGGGATTGCCTAATATTTAGTGGAAGGTCGTTCCAAAGGGAGGACCGGCAACAGCAAAGGCTCGTTCTCCTCTATTTAAATCAAGCCCATTAAAAACAATGATGTTCACACCCCCACACACCGACACACACCCCCACACACACACCCACAAACCCCTACACGCGCACACACACATCCTTGTACATATATCTTTGTGAGGACATCCATTGACATAATGCCTTCCTAGACTCTTACCCTAAACCCAACCATCAAAAATGATTGCCTAACCATAACTCTAACCCTAACCCCAACCATAACCCAATTCAACCCTAAACTCTAAAACCAAGTCTTGACCTTCAAAAAGAGGTCTTGCAACGTGAGGACCGGCCAAAATGTCCTCACTTCACAAAAATGTTCTCATTCTGTTGGATAAAGACGGATTTCGGTCCTAACTGTGTATTATGTACAAAAACGCACACACAAAAAAATAATAATATATCAGAAATCTTATTTCAATATGGTTAAATGTCTAAGAATCACACTATTATCTATCAGCATGAGATGACAATCAAACAACAGCTCATAGTTCAGTCAGGTCACTCATTTCAAGGCCCAACTAGGTAAAATATTAACTTTAAAGTCAATTCGAATAAAATATTACAAAAATTTAAAAAAAATTTTTCCCCAAAAGACTTTTTTCAAATCGTTTTTTTTTTCTCCCCACCCGGGCTCACCTGATGAGGATGACCTCGCCAAAGTGGGCAAACTTGTCGAGCAGTTCGTCAATGAGCGCGTCGTCGAAGTAGTCGTCCGGTCCGGACGAGCACAGGGACACCAGTACCGTCCCGTCGGGGGGTCCCTGCAGGGCGATGACGTCCTTGTAGACCTGGTGTCGGGCCTCCGGGTCCACCTCCAGGATGTCCACGTCCATGACGGCGACCACCGGCCTACAAATGGATCGTTACATTAGCACACCTCGTTGTCTTTATCAAAGAAGAATTCCTGTATTAGGTCAGCCTCTAAGAATTCGCAATTATCTGCAACAGAGAAAAGGCTCATATTTCCGGTTAAAAACAAGTGTTTTTTCTAATCACAGTTTGTTTTTAATAAAAAGAAAATATATATTCCAACATCTAAATTGTTTTTATACAATCCTGCAGTGAAATCAGGTATTTTAGGCCATACTAAATAAACAACAACAAAAGCCTGCGAAATCCTGGAAGAACTGATTGTTTTTGCACCCACCTGTGGTCTGAGGTCTTAAGCTCGGCCCTGCCGTAGTATTTGAGGGTCCCGGGGCTCAAAGAGTAATCCGGGTCCTCCTCGTTCTCAGCTGACGTCGATGCTGCGCCCACCACGTTCATCTCCTCAGCTGTACACAAAAATGTTCAAATAATGATATTAGTATTCAGTATTAAAGAGAACTGTAAACGTGTATATATATATATATATATATATATATATATATATATATATATATATATATATATATATATATATATGTCTAAATTCATTTTAAAATTCTTTCGATAAAAGCTCTAACATTCCAACTGTAAAACTACAACTTTTTTCTCAAAACATCCTGACTTTATTCCTGTAAAATGATGCAACAGATTCATGATGTTTCAAGTTTTTTGGCTGAATGGAGAGCAAGATGTTTGCTGGGTACCCGTTTTGTCAAAGTTCCACTTCCTGCGCTTCCAGAGGATGCGATCGGTCCAGGCGGGCGTGCGACACTTCTCGCTGGTGTCGTAGTCCTCTGAGAAAAGGTCGTATTTGTACGTCGGCGCAAAGTCCAGCTTGCCCTCAATGAATCCCCGGAACACCTGAACCACAGAGGCATTTTTGTGATTTTTGTTGTTGTTGAGATGGTTAAGATATTTAGAAGGAAGACATATAAATCATTAACCTAATAGCAACATTTACTTTGAGTCATTTTGGAATGTTTTCAAATAATAGGGGAAATACATAACAAATCCAACAAACACATATGCAAAGATTTTTTTTTTTAGTAAGCAGATTGGTTGGCATTTTAACTGAATATTGTAATAGTAAGTTAATAATTACTTTGGCAATTATTATATTCAGATAATGTGTGAAATATGTCTTAATTTGTGGAAGTTATTGCAAAAATATGGAATGAGCTGAAAATTATCAAATTGGAATGGTTTGAAATAGTCAAGAAATGTGTAAGATGGAGATTAATATGTAAAATATCTCTTAATTTGAGAATTTTATATGTCCTGAATAAGCAAAGGCAGTTGAAAGATGGAATGGTTAAAACGGTTGAGAAATGTAGAAAGAGGAGATAATAATAACTACCTTTGGGAAATGTAAATCTTGAAATGTAGAAAATAATTTCCAAGATGCTCCAAATCAGCTGAACAATTTGAACTTGGAATATGACAAACTTTTTTGTTTTAATGTGTGAAAATGTGAAATTCTGGAGACATTTTAGCAATGTGAATTATCTGTTCTTCAGCATTCACACAACACACAAAAAAATCCATCCTACTCACCAAAGATGCCGTCTATGAAATGTATTAATGTGTCTTTATCGCTACAAACATGTTTTGCTGGACTAAGTTAGCTTGCTGTGACCAACCAATCAAGAGGATGGAAAAATGCTGAGATCATCAAGGGTCAGCTTGACGTATTTGAAATGTAATCAGATAAAGAAACAGTCCTGCTGCTAATATAGTTGAAGTTCCATGGGCAAGCACGACCCTTGGGCAAATGACATTCACATGGCAATACATATAGGCTGAAATCTGACTGGACAAAAAAAAAAACAGCCAATAAAACAATCAGACTGTTTGGAATCAATCAATGCAATTTCATGGAACAAATACGTACCATTCCGGCATTCTTCTGGTCAAAGAGTTGGTCGCCGGCGGTCAGCGCGTCCCAGTTCTGCTGCCTGATCAGCTCTTTCACCTCCTCGTTGGGCAGGTTGATGCGGTAGTTGAAGTCGCCGCACCAGAAAACGTAGTCATGAGAGTAGAGCAGGCGGCCCTGGATGAGAAGACGGGCCAAAGATTCAAAAATGTATTGCAGAAAAACATCCATCCGGCCATTATCTGAACCCCTTATCCTCACGAGGGCCTATTTAAGACATTTTAATGCCAATGAAGGCATTATTTTTAAATTCATGGATTCGATGTCTTTATAAATGTTTTTGTGTTCTTACCATGGGGAAGCTGAGCCTGCGTGTGATTTCGTTGTAGTCGTCGTTCCTCTCCTTGACCTGCGACTGCCCCGCCGCAAAGTGCGAACACACGAAGCAGATGCTCGTGGTGTGGAAGAGCAGGCGGATGGCCACGCCCCCTTTGTTGCCCGTGGCGCCGCCCATGCCCGTTTTCACCGTGTCCACCGCCACGTCCCTGCATGACGCGAAAAGGAGGAAGCATCAAAATGGACCGACTGCCAAGCTTTGCATCATTCCTTCTATTTTCAATAGGCAAACCCTAAATGGAAAAATAAATACTCATTTGATTGTTTTCAAATCGAGCAGTAAAAAAGTCAAAAGCGGCATATTTTTTATGTTACACTTTTTGTCTCAGACAAAAATTACAAAACGGAAACACACAAGTTAAATACTGTAAATTACCAAACTGGACCTAAATAAAAGCTTAAAAACAAATGGTTCAGAGTGAAGCAGGGCAAATCATTTCACTAGCATTATTTCTATTCTTTCAACACAATGACACATAAGGAGTCATGCATATCTGTTTGGTGGCTGACAAGCTATATTAATGCTCGCTCAATAAAATGAGTCACTCGATTGCCAACAGAAAACAGAAAGAAGGAATGATACGGACTCCAGGGGTCAGTTTGAAAAGCGTACCTGATAAAGGGCGCGTGCTGCGGGCGGATGAATACAAACAAGCACACGCCCACCAGCTGCTCCGACGCCAGCAGAACATACTTGTGGTCCCGCGAGATGTTCTTCTGCAGCTCGGCGGCCCACAGCTTCTGGTTGGTGGTGCTGCCGGGACATCAGTGACACGGGCTCAACTATGACGCCACATCGAGTGGACAAAAGTGTTGTGAAGAAAATGTGGCATTTTGCAAGGCTAACCATTTTTGCTCTCGTGGGAAAACTTTCGTTAAGGCGTTTTGTTTTTGTTTTTTTCTTTCTTTCTCCTTCTTCATTGGTGAACAAGATTATTTCAAAACTCACGGAAAAACAAAAAAAAACAAAAAAAAACAATTTTGTTAACGAAATAAAATAAAAACGAAAACTAACTGACATTTTATGTTTACAAAACTAACTAATTATAGCAAAAATGTTCTTCATTTGAGTCTTTGGCAATTAATTTAATGCATGAACCTTTGGGGATGATTTTAAATGTGACATTAAGTAGATTTATTTTGATTTTAACCGGAATAAGGACGTTTGAAAGTGTCACACAGAAGTGACATTCCTTCAGATGACGTCCTCCCATGGTGTTTTTTAAATATTGCGCACAAGTAAAAAAAAAAACCAAACAAACAAACAAAAAAAACTAATAATGAAACTAACTAAAACTAAGCATTTATTAAATAACTAAAACTAATAAAAACTAACAGAACCACCCTGAAAACTAAGTAAAACTAAATTAAAAACAAACAAAACTCAAAACAAAATAAAAATTAACTAAAATGAAAAATTCCCAAACTATAATAACCCTGCTGGTAAGGCTCCATCACAACAGGGGTGGGCAAACATTTGTGCGCAATTTTGTTTTTAAAAACGGTCAGATGGGCCCAATTTGGAAGCATACAAAATGTCTTTCTAAAATGAATTACAGGATGTAGTCCCCCTTCTGATGAATTCACTGCATACGACTGAGCGTCCCAATACTTTTGTCAACATCTATGAGTACATACCTGGCGCTAACGATATTTCCAGCATTCAGTTCGACCATTTCCTCAAAGCCGATGGCAAAAATGTCAACAGGGTTGGCTTTGCTATCTGGAAAGAAGAGTTAAAACAGTCAATTGCAATGATCAAAAGGTGCAAAGGTGAAAATTTGTGATCGAGAACTCAAAAGTGGACATTAAACACACGTCAATGCACCTTGGAACTCGGGGTGCCCTGCGATCTTGGGGGCGTCCAGCAGCCAGTCGTTGAGCGTCTGGTTGCGGAAGGCGATGCTGCGGAACTGCTTGCCGCCGTTAACGTTCCACGTGCCCACGCACACCCGGATCTGCTTGGGCCGCGTGTACTTGCGGTGGTTCTGGCACATGCCTAGCAGCACCCTGGGGGAGGCTGCACAAAAAGGGGGTTGGACTAATGAGCGTGTGGACGCAGATATTTGTCATACGGTTCTTGGATTGGATCTTCTATTCTAAGTGGATGAATTAATAAATGAAATTAAAGACAATGTCATGAAAGTAACTGATGGTAGATGTGTTCACTTACAGCAAATAAAGCTTTTAACACAAAAGGGATGGATGAGAAAAAAAAAATGACAAAAAGGGGACATATGTAAGTTTTTTCCACCACACTCTAGGCTCTACTTGGTTATGAAATTCGTGTTTGAAGTTCAAGTTATGAAGTGCTGCCTCAATCACTGAAAAAGCTTTTGTTGTTTTAACAATTGCTCACATTTTTACTCCCATATTCTTGGTTCTGCTTCCACAAGTAGAGCGTTCTAGTTCTATCACCAGTCGCAGTTAAAGTTAACAGTAAAAAAAATAATATTATTAAAAATCTGACAGGAGTTTTTAAATACATATGATTTCTTTTTTTACTGGCAGAAGAATTTTTTTCTTTCCTTAGTTTTTTTCATTGCCACAAATGTTTTTTTGTTTTTACGTTAAAATGTGTTTATTTATTTTTTAAAATCTATTACAGGCGTCCAAAGGAATCTTCCAACAAAAAGTAGAATTTTTCAAGACAAAGAAAAAGCTAACAAAAGGTTGAACTTTTAAAGCGAAAAGTTGAAATCTCTCTCGAAAAAGTAATATTTTCTGGTGATTTTTATTTATTTATTTTTTTAGGGGAAAAGGAAAATGTGGTAACTGTTCTCTGACAACAATGTGCTCCTTGGGGCATGTCATAGAATTGCGGGTGTGGGAGGGGCGGAGCAAAATATGTCGCCTTGAAACAACCAGCACGCATGAGATGAGAGTGAAGGACAGAGTCGGTCCACGTCAGGGACGCTCAGGTACTGTACCTGACTGCAAGACGGGCTCAGTGACTAACAGAGCGCAGCATGGAGAGAAGGAAGAAAAAGTCACGTTAGATGAACGATCAGGCCGCCATGATGGCGGGACAGAGCAGCTCATCCCAGTTGAGGAAAAGGAAGTGTCGTTGGATTTACCGTAGAGGCTGGACGTGGTCAGCAAAGCCCGCGCTTTATCGGCCAGGTCGCTGTTGAGCGTGGAGCCAAGCCGCAGGATGTCGATGGCCTCCTGCTTGGAGCTGTCGAAGAAGTTGTTCTGGATGGTCCTTGTCACCGAGCGAGCGCCGTCTTTCAGCTTTCCCGCCTTAATGGACGGTGACACAAGGAGATGTCTGGTTATATTGAAGGCGGACGCGTGGCCATGTGGATTTGCTTTGATTTGGGAACAAGGGATCCTGCTTTTTGTTCAATTTCCATTTTTCCATCAAACAACAGTGTTTTCCAACCAATGCACATAGAAATTTGACCAAGCAAAAATTATGCAAAGAGTAATAAACAAGCTTGAAGGCTTTAACTCATTTGCTCCCAATAACATATAAATGGTTTTTTTAATGTTTCAACTGTCCCAAAGACATATTTCTACGCTTTTTTTGTTTGTTTTTTTATGCTAGAGCATACAGAAGGCTTTGCCTCTCAACTGCAAAGAACGGTTGCAGAAATGGTAGTTATTACACAAACGGTCAGCAGGTGGCAGCAGGGCAAACCAGGGCCATGTTGAAAAAAAAAAAAAAGCTCAATTACTTAGCTATATTCTAATGCTAATTGCTGCAAAACGGAAACAGATAGAAATATACTTTTTATTCCTGATGAAAGAACAGACTTTAATCTTTCTTTCGATAGGTTCCATGTTTTTATAGCAATTGAACACAATATTCTGTGGGCCTTGCAAAATCAGTCCAAAATCCAGCAAAACAGCTGGGAGCGAACGAGCTTGCTTCTGTGAAAATCGCTGGGAGCGAATGAGTTAATTGAAGAACTGCTCACTATCTGCCAAACTGCTGCTTGCTGTGAGGTGAGAACAGTTGAGTTTACTTGAATACCAACAGGTGGCGACACAGGTGAATTGCAGTCTGAGCCACACAGTGGAAGAACCTTAAATTGTTCTGCCTGCCACTTTACGTCGCTGATATAGAAAGCTGAGCCTGAACATATACATTTGTTACAGATAATGATTTTCAAACCATTCAAGTGAAATTGAATATTTAAATTTGTCAAGAATGAGACAATTTCAGTAAAACTGGATAACTGACAGTGGTTGGGAAAGACTGTAATAAAAGAACCACGCCGACATTTCTGTCAATCACATCAAGTCTGATCCTCATCAGAAAAAAGAAAGGATTCCTCAAATCAAAACCACAGAAGAAGAAAAGCTTCTCATCCCATCCCGCCACGAATACTGAAATGAGAGATTCGGGGAAAAAAAAAAAAAAGACAGGAAAGGCTCAAACGTGAACTTACCGCAAGTGCAAATCGTTCCGGAGGGCGGCAAAAATAGATAGCACACGACACAAGTTAAGAGAACACGCAGTAAGACACACACGCAACATGATGGTGTTTTTTCAAGACATCAGCATGGCATGTGTGTGTGTAGAAGCAGCGTGTGGGTGTAACACCTTGGCCTTGCCATCCAGAGCACCAGTTCCCGCATAGATCTTGCTGATCGAGTCGCCGTTGGCGGACCACATGGTCCTGAACACCTCCTGGAAGCGGGCCACCAACTGAGGCTTCTCTGTCAGGCCCATTTCCTCCAGCTGCTTCGACAGCATCTGAAAAACGCAGACACATTAATATTGGTTTCAGGGGGAAATATTATGAAAAATTGAGTTTTTTTATTCAATGCAAATTATGTGTCTGGAGTGCCTCCCCAACAAATCATAAAATTAATGAGCCTCAACCCTTCCCCGTTATTTCCCCTAACTCGATTGATCACCCAGCCCCGAGCACTACTGTACCTCCAGGGCAAAGAAGGCTTGGACGCTGTTGGTTCTATCCAAACAGTCCAGGCAGTTTGTTCTGATGGTGCCACCTTGGCTCCTGAAAAAGACATGCCAAGTGTTAACGCTAACACATAAACGCTATAGTCTGTTTATAGTCACTATTATTGTTAGCACAACTCTAGTGGAAGGAAAGGTTGTGTGGTTGTTTTAATTATACAATGTGTGTAATTGTTTTTGTTTGATGTTTAGCTTGACACGAAAGATCATGGCTGTCATATCTCAAGTTTTTGCTCTCAAGTCAAAAGCAAAGGAAAACCCAAAAATCAAAACAAAACAAAACAGAAGGACTTGTATGCTGAAAGCCCATCTCCACTATATAATGCCTAAAAGTATGAATGACCTGGTGATGCCCATCTCTCCCGAGTAGTAGAAGAAGCCGCACTCCTCCACGAACTTGCCAAGCTGCGGCTTGAGCACGCTGTGCAGCTTGTCCGCCTTACCACCGCGCACGTTCTGATGGTAGTCGAAGTTGACCATCTTGACTGACGCGGCGTGCTCCGACGCTTTCAAATGACTCTGGAAGCAAAATAAAAATACATCAATGGGGAGACTGCAAATATGCTTCTCTAGTTATTTATATAAGCAGCAGGAAAAAAACATTTGCTTTCCAATTTCCGCCACAGTCTGCATAAAGTTAAATACAACTGAACTGCACTTAAATGTAGTACAACTACATACCACTAATACACCAAAAACAAAACAAAACTGAGGATCGATTTTGGGACATTTTTGGTTCTGACCTGAAAGGCTTTGCTGAGCATGTGTTCTCCTTCCTTACTGCCAAGCAAATTGATGATCACCTGTTTGCCATACAACCTCTTCAGGGCGGTGAAGTGTCTGGAAAAACATCAAAGTAAAGCCTAAAAAAACAAAACTGATCAACAATAAAAGTCTCAAGAGACAATATCTGAAAACACACAGGAAGTCATTTATTTTAGGTGACTTTTTTTCCAAAGATTAATTCAAAAACCGACTCGTCCAAGAGATTTTGTCAATTTTTTCCCCAAATCTTATACTAGAAAGACAGAGGACTCTAAATGTAATGTAAAAATGTAATTTTCATCAATGCTTTGCAAAACATGAAGTTGTGACACTTTGGTTAGAAGCAGCAACTTTAGGCTCATTTTATAAACCTCCCTTTTGCCATTTCCCAAATGGCTGTGGGGGTGCGAGGGAGAGATGGCATTACTTTGATTAACTTTTTTTTCAATTATCTTTCTCTAGTTACAATTGCCAGACTGTAGCTCTGTTCCAACAAAGGCTGTAAAATGTAGCTGCCCTTCTGAGATTAATAAACTGGTTTTAAACGCTAAAGCCAAAGTAGAAGGACTCCTGGCATTTTTTATGCAATGCAGCTTTCCCTTCTCAATTGTTTTCTACTTTTTCATTAACTGGTTTTCATTAACAAAAAAATAGCTTGGGTCTTAATTCAGGACAACATGGCGTGTGTGTTTTAGTCATAGTTATTCTGAAATGTGATCACTAGGCCGAGACTGCCAGAAAAGTTGATAAGGTTGACCGCGTGCAAGGTGTAGCATATAGATTAGGACGGCCATCTTAAGGAGAGAGTGACTGTGCGCCCAAGCACAAAATGTCCACCTGCAACCTGACAGAGATGACAACACTTTGATGAAATGTCCCCCAGCCCGTCAAAGGCCAAGGCCAATGAAAATTGACTTCTCGGCTATTAGCTCTGGCAGCTCGTCTAGAGGCGCTTGTGTCCTTCGTGATGGTGCCGATAAATCGCATATACTTGGAAGTACCTTTCAAAGGCTGGCGCGTTCGCTTCAAATCCTCGGGAGAGTTTGACGCGGTGAGAGCCGACCTGAGGGGGCAGATAAGGCAAGAGGCAGGCATGAACATAAGCAGAACATAAGCAGAGCATACAGTTTGTCACAGGTGGGCAAAAAACTTGGTAGCAAAAGATTGGCGTTTGCACAAAGACTTTGAGCGTGGCGAAGGACAAAGTACAAAAGGAAATAGGGGGCTCGCACTTAAGCGTCATTTAACTCCACTTTCATCACCTCCACCAAGGATTTTGGTTCATTGCTTTTTATTTTTCTTGGGGATTAATCAGGACAATGAAAAAATGTCACATGGAAACATTGGGTGCAAATCTGGCTTTGAGTGCAGGTTGACCACTTTTTTGGGGGGCTGATTTGATTTACCAGGACTATGTATTGGTGAATTCTCAAAGAGTGATTAGTCGGATTGGCGACATCCAACATTCCTAGTCATACTAGCCTTATTCTAAAATGATTTGATTCATCCCACACCTCAAAATTTTAAAAGTATCTCAAAATGAAATGCTGTGAAAATGTTTTCGGATGAATTGATTCCAGTTTGAAATAAGGCTGTAACCTACTCTCATCTATTTCCTGGTGTTCGGTGACTCATTGAAAATGCTCATTTGGAGCACAGAAGCCAAGCCCGCCTATCAGCGCAGGAATGTCGCAGGTTTCTGCTTGTCGTCATGGAAAACATTCCTTTTTTGCCCCCCCTTCTTTCCATAAAGCCACCCTCCAAGCTCTACTGAGTTTCGCATCGTGAGGCATAGCAGCAGGTTTCGTTTGATTAATGCTTTCCATTGGTGTCGCTTGGCGTGATTTAATATTTAATAACGTCCTGCTACCCGAGAAGCGTCGCTTACATCTTCACCCCGAGCCGCTCTTATTTCCTCCACCTGCAGTGCTGTTCCAATAACATGTATTCTAATTTGGAAAAGCAATCAAGTTGTCTCAATTGACTAATATTCACACCTGTTTTTTTTTTGTTTTTTTGTTTTTTAAGTCTGACACTAAAAATCGTGGAATCTTCAAGATAATAATTTTAAAAGCTTTGAAAGAGATGAGAGGTCCTTAAGTGAACATTTTCTCAACTTGACTGTTGGTCAATTTTTTGTCGATGAACCACCTTCCATACTAAATCTATGACTTTGAGTGTGTGTGGCTTTAATCAGGCTTGGTGAGAGCCTCAACTGTCACCAGCCAATCCCAGGGCAAAATGGAACACAAAAAAGTCGTATGGGCACCTCATATTTTTTAGCATCACGACAGTAAGTTTTACCTAGTGGAGGGGAACTACAAACACGAGTCTGCTTTGTGTTGTTTTTCCTCTGCAGAGTTTCGGGATGGGACATTGGTGGAGGGAACTGGTGGGAGCGCTACAGCAGGACCTCAAAAGCAGGAAGCACTAACAACATTTGGAAAGCGTCTGAAAACAAGCCCCGGTTCTCCTCCCCTGTGTTTTATTATTAAGAGTTAGCAGCATGTAGCTAGCTGCTGACTAAAAAATGAAGCGGAAGCACTTTCAGGCGGGGAGTCGGAGGAGGGCGGTGTTTTCAGACCAGGCTCTCACCTGACCAAAGATGTTGGGGAGCTGAGGAAAACAGAGAAATGCCCTTTACCGATGCGGCATCTACCAACAGTCAGCCTCCCTTCCCAAAAACAAATCTGTGCAATGTCAAATTAAATTCAAAAAGCATCTTAAGTCTACACGTATACAGTTGGAGTTTTTTTTCCTCCAATATGAGTTTTATTCAGTTTATACGTGCCGTTTGTTGGCCGCTGAGCTCAATATCCATTTTAACCAATCAGAAGCCTGAAAAAAGCCATTTGTGGAAAAGGTACAACCGACAATAGTGACCAACCTCGCATTATTGCGCAGCCTTGAAAAGGTTACGTTTTTGTGGTACAAGTTCTACTTTGACTTACGACTAACTGGTTGGGCTCCCACGTCACTCACCAGGCCAGGTCCCACTTTATAAAGCCGCACACACTCAAAAGTCACAAATATGCTAGTGTTTTCTCTCACCACACTTCACCTGTAGCTCAAATACATTTTCCCCTATTGAAATTAATTCAATGATGTTTATCCGTTTCCAGCCCCCTGGAAATGACTTCTTTTTTTAATTTTTATTTTTTTTATATACGTTGCGTTGCTTGATAAAAAGTTATTTTTATAATTAATTTCATTGTGCATACATTTTGGAGCAAGTTAGTTACTGCATTTTATTTACAACTCAGTCGAGCTGCAGCTTACACAGAAAATTTTGATGCCCTAGTAAGTCAGGGTAAGAGTATATTTAGAATGAGGTTGAAATTCATACTGTGACAGAAATTAAATTTCTAGGGGTACTAATCGATAGTAAATTATCTTGGAAATATCATATAAACTGTCAAAATGAAAATGTCAAAATCTATTACTCTTCACTCGTTGTTCTATATATGACTTACTGTTTTGAGGTTTGGGGAAACACATATAAAACAAGTACTAATGCTATTTTCTTGTTGCAAAAGAAAGCAATGCAAATTATTAGTCAAAAAACATTTATAGAATCAACTAATCTACTTTTTATTCAGTTAAACATATTAATATTTAATGACATAGTACGTTTTAAAACACTCCAAATTATGTTTAAGGCAAAAAATGGACCGTTACCACATAGTATCCAGACAGGTTTAAAGTCAGAGACAAATATAATCTCAGAGGATCACTATTTGAAAAACCAAAAATCCGTACAAATGTCAAACGTCACTGTGTGTCAGTAAAAGGTGTCAATCGGTGCAACAACTGTTCTGAAAGTATCAAAACCTGTATGTCATTAAGTATGATAAAAAAAAAAACTTGTGGTATGATAATGAGCTATACTCTGGAAATATAATCACAGATTTATATGCCAGTATAAAGAAGTTGATGTGTGTTGAATGTTTGGCATTATTTTCCTTTGGTCATAATTTCATGTTTTCTATTGGATGATTTGGGTTCAAAACCGCATTTTTGTACACTGTATTGTTTTCCTTCTGTTAGAATGACCAAGGCAGATAGTCATCCTCTGAGCCCGGTCTGCCTGAGGTTTCTTCCTACAATTGAAAATGAAGTAGGAAGTTTTTCCCCTTACCACTGTTGCTATTGTGCTCGCTTGGAGGGTACGTGCAAGGTTAGACCTTGCTGTGGAGCGCCTTGTCTTTATTTGGTGCTTTCTAAAACATACAATTATTGATTATTTCTTCTATTTTGTAGTGTTAGAGGCGTAGGCACAAAAATGAAAAGATGTTGCTTCTGCCTACACCCTTTCGGTTGTATATTTATGTATGAAATGTGTTTTTTTGACCATGTTATTTATTTTTTTATTTTTTGCCAATGAACCGAATATTTTACTGATTTTATTCATGATACTGCACAGATTCCCTCAAGACCAAGTGAATCCAAAACCAACAACACCGCAACAAGCAAGCAAGAAAGAGCCTTATACCAAGTGAGGGTTGTCATCGCGTCGACTGGCTTGCCGATTGTCGTTCAGGTGCAACAAAACCCCCTTAAGGGACTTTTTCTGAACACAACACGGACACGGAGATGTGTTAAGCGGCAACGCTCGGCTGCCATCTCGGGCGTCAAACGCAACACTCCTGCCGCTCCAAAGTGAAATGGACACTTTTCACAGCCAAGTGCGGCGTTGGCCTCATTCGCGGACACACATGCTCAGCTTTTTAGGAGCGGCTGAGCATACAAGTGGAGTTTCTTTTTGCCTTACCTGGATCCCCGGCTGCTCCCAAAACAGCGGAATGGAGCCACGGATCTGGATGAATGACGACACTCTGTCATCCAGGAAGATGGCCTGTTCCACACAAGGACACAGACGATTCAAAAACATTCAAAAGTTTATCAAACTGAAACACATTTTCTCATACAACGGTTATGGTTGGGGTGGCGTGTCACAAACGAGGCCAAGAAGTAGTTTGTTTGTTTAAATCCTGTATTTAAAAAGTGCATTTTCCTGAGTGAAACCGACAGACAGCCCCTTTAAAAATCCGAGTCAACACGTTAGCGTTCCTTCTCGCCATCATTTTATTTGTATTTTTTTTACATCGTATCATCATCTATAGAGGTTGAAGAAGTAACAAGCCTATTTTAAAGCGTAGAAAGTCCAGCTAGCTTCCCACTATTGAGCAATGGTGAGATTAGAACTAGCATTTGTCACACAATCAACCGGCAAATAGGAAAAGGTAAACATGGTAACAGACGTTTATGTATCAAGTAAATAAAAAGCTGCGGTGCTGTGAATAGATAACCAACCAGCGTGCAAACAACTGTTTTAGTTTGAGGGAGCTTGCAGACGGACGGGAGCAGCTACACAACCTAATGAGTTGACCGCATCAAACTCCACTTGAGAGGATTCATCTCCTCATTAGGGCTGGAGAAAAAAAAAAAAAAAAAAAAAAGTCTAATATTTTGATCAAATTGTATTTTTCATATGTTGGACTATGAAGTGATTTTCGGGAAAAGTATATTAAGTGATTCAAGTTTATTTGGGGCTAATACTAATCACGAATGTTAACCGTTTCGTTGGTGTTTGTGTGATATGTGTACAGAAGATAAGGAACAATGAGTATTTATATCCACTAAATAGATATATAAAATAAATAATAAATATAAAAAATTATTTATAAGAAATAAATAATATTAAAAAAAATTTTTAGAGAAAAAAATTCTCTAAAAAAAAATATATACATATATATATATTTTTAATTAATCGATTGAATAATCAATAGGAGACTTACATTTTTTTTAAAGTCGTTAGTGACAGCAGTACTCCAAACGACATTCCAGCCACACGCACGTCATGTTTCACACGAGTATGTTGGTTTTGCCGCTCACCTGCTCGGTCTCCACAAAGTTGGCCACCTGTCCGTCGTCGTTGGTGCCGCGCACGTTGAAGCGTGTGCCGGCCCGCTCCGAGCTGAGGCGGGAGAAGATGCACGCCTTGGCCTGCTTGTGCCCGGCGTAGATGGTGCGGATCTCCACGCCGCCGCACATCAGCCGCAGCAGCCAGTCGTCGCAGTTGACGCCGTAATGCTTAAGGTGCAGGTGCAAGGATTGGTTCCTAGTAGCAAACAGTAGGATGAAAATCCACAAGCAACTGACACCCCCCTCCCGCCTCCGAATACCGAGGGTTGACTTGTCAGCGCTCCTACCAGAAGAAGCGGTTGTCCGTGGTATCCTCCAGGATGCGCCGGCGCGCATTGAGGCTCAGGTCTATGCTGATGCCCGAGGCGGACCAGGCGAAGTAGAAGTGTCCCGAGTTGAGCACCTTGCGCACCTCGGCGATGCGCTCCTCGTCGCCGGGGTCGTTCTTCAACGACACAAAGTCCGTCTGCGTCACCCGGAACACCTCCGACTCCTGCACTTTGCCCACCGAGCTGCAGCCAGTCACCACCACCAGGCTGTGGAGCATGGAGTCGCCTGCGGTATGGAAAGAAGGGGGGGAAATCTTTGGAAGGTTATCGGACTTTGGTGCTGCTTGATTCAGTAGACTACAGCTATCACACGGTTTATCGTTCTCACAGTGTGACTATATTCTATTTCTGTGTGTTGCTGTTCTGTGTGTGTTTTACAATTCTCATACCGTCTATGCTAATTTCTGTTAGCCCAACTATGACGTTTTTGCACTGTATGTTAGCATTAAGCTAGCATACTTTTGTTAGATGAAACGATGTGGTTTGGTTGAACATTTGGGTAAATTGTTTGCTTGTCTTTTGTTTTGTGTTGGTTCACTGTAAACTTCAACAGGGAATGACAAACACCCAGAAGCAAGCACACTTGGCCTCCTATTTGGGAGAATGGTGCGTCTTTTCAGTTCATTAAAGTGATGTTATATTAATTTCTTGACAGGGAGAGAGTGAGAAAAAGTGCTCAGGAATACTAATAAGTGCCTCAATAAAGTTTAAATACTTTTTAAAGCGTGTGGGAAGCATCAGACTAGGTATATAAAAAATATCTGATTTTTTTTTTTTTTGGTTTTTCCCCCAATATGGTCTCTCTACATCACAAATTTTCACCAATCATGGACCAGGGTGCATTGGAACATTTCCTCCATGATAAACATGGCTGCACTCTATCTTTGAAGACAAGTTTTTTTCTCACTTGCTATGATTACGGCTTTGAAGGTCATACAGAGGACAAGAGAAAGCAGATTATAAAATGGAGTCTAAGGCTAGATTTACATGGCATGTAAGGCTGGGAGATATGGCCTTAAAAATACATTCATTTTGTTTGTTGCAAACTTTTTATTTCTAAGAAAAAGCAAACGATAAAGACATCCTTAAAAACAGGTTATAAGAACCTTTAATTCTCTTGATACCAAGAAATCTTTGAAACAGTAACATTAACTTGAATTACCTTACAAAGAATGATAAATACAGTAAGGGGAGATGTATAAAGTGTACATACTATATATACAGAAATATTTAGATGCTGGATGTGTGCCTTTAAGAGGTATGGTCAAGTAGTGAGTGCCATCAGTAGATGCTAGGGGTGTTAAAAAAAAAAATCGATTCGGCAATATATCGCGATACTACATCGCGCAATTCTCGAATCGATTCAATAGGCGGCTGAATCGATTTTTTTTTTTTTTTTTTTTTTTTTTTTTTTTTAAAAGAGCTCAGAATTGTTCATTCGGTAGTCTTACCGATTCAACGTCTTATCATCATTGCCTTTTTTTTTTCTTTTTTTTTTTGTGTGTGTGTGTGTGAATCGATTTTTAAACTTCCATTTTTAATGGAAAAATATTCAACAAAACGTCTGACTTCGGGTTAGGATTCACACCTTGAGCATGGAAGAATGTTATATGAACGGAACATTAAGCCTTAATATTTTATTTTAATGCTGTTCAAACATGAAACAGATTACAACCTCTATAAGACTGAAATTTCAGATAAATAAATAATACATTTTCATATAAATCTTACACTCTACAAGCTTACTGATTAGTATTTTCTAAATTTGAATGAAAAAAAATCGCAACAATCGACTTATAAATTCGTATCGGGATTAATCGGTATCGAATCGAATCGTGACCTGTGAATCGTGATACGAATCGAATCGTCAGGTACTAGGCAATTCACACCCCTAGTAGATGCAGTTGCACCTTGAAGTATTCTCGCTTTTTATTTCAGCATTTGATTGTTTGTCCCGTTCAATAACCGGTTGAAAGTGCACGAGCAACTGTGGATCTCCTTGCCACATGCAAGTGCATCTCAGTAACTTAATTGCGCCGTTTGTTTACCACCCAGTTCCCTTCTGCTGCTGCATACCCGAAGCTCGTCCGCCACTCAAACTCTCAACACAAAGCGTAAACAATCAACCAAGCGACTCACAATTTAAGGCACTCATAAGTCAAGGCACGACAGACCATGCAATCAAGTGATATTATTTTGTGCGTGTGGCTCACCCAAGTTGAGACGGAGGACGCCCAAGATCCCATAAGCATCCACGATCTTGGAGTATGTGTTTTTAATGGCCTCTTTCTCAGCCGCCGCTGAAAACGAAGATGAGCAAAACGTGAGACAGGTGGTGCGATGAAACAGTATAGGGTTGAAAACGAAGATTCTTTACAGAGGACGGCGACGGCCCCGGATTCAAACATGAGGCACTCTTCCCGTGTGCGCGTCTCCACGATGACACTGTAGGGAGGCGGGTCCAGCTTGTGGTAGATGCGATAACCTTTGCTGAAGGCCATTGTTGATGCCAGAAGCAATGACCTACAACTTGGAATGGGGAAAGATATCAAAATCAGAATACGAAAAAAAAAAATCAATCCAAATATAAAATATTGCTGATAGCAACAAAAATCAAAGACCACACAGTAGAAATACGGTGAAATCCGCCAGTAATTAATGCTATTAAACATTTTTAGAAATGATTATTGTACCAATCATCCCATTGATTATTTTGAGTAATTGCATAAAAAAAAATAAATGAGTTTGCATTCTTAAACAATACTAAAAGGTCACTATTCCGTGATTTTGAATGTGTGTGACCTTAAAAGGCTGGTCCTGCCCAGGTGAGTGATGTGAGTCAGTGACATTGTTTACTATGCATTTGTGTAATCAAGTCTTTTACACACACGTTCCTCCTGACCCATGCTTATTACTAAATGGCAGCAACATTAGTCCAAATAAGAAAAAAAAAAGGATCACTGCAAAGCTTTTAGGCAGAGATTTTTCTCCAATGTAATTATTTTGAGTGACTGAATTATTCAAGTTTTTTAGAAGATTTGTATGACTACTTTTGTCTAAATAAAGCACCTCTACTCGCTGTCGTCATTGGCTTTATCACAAAATCTGCATATAGGTGAGTTTTTCAGCAAATAATGCAGGATAGGCTCCCTCCTACCCTGGCAAAAAAATAAATAAATCTGCAGTTAACGAATGCCAAACCGAGATGATGTGGAGGTTAACTGTACAGCTAAATATGTGCAGGCAGCAAAGTGAAAGAGTGGGTGGCACATCCGCCTCACAGTTTGTCAATGTGGGCATGAACGGTTGTTTGTTTATATTCAACCTGCAATTGGCTGGCTGGGACACGCTCCATGATGAGCGGCTAAAGCAAATAAATGTATAATCTCCATACGATTTCATCTATTTTCTATAACAACAGGCAATATATAGGCTACCCCTTACTTGTTTCCAAACAATCGCAGACACATACAAACAATCACCCATTTGCACAATTTTTGGACACGCAAACTCCGTTCTGGAAGGGTGTCGCCTAGATTCGAACCTCACGACTGTGAGGCAAGCGAGCCTACCACTGGACCAACGTGCTGTTGCCATTTATGCTCCCCTTCCATCATCCGATTGATTTCCTCACTGCGGATGGAGGAGGATTTCGAAATCACAATTCGACACACCCGTCACCTTGTATGTCATACAGGAAGGACATGAATTCATTCGGTATAACATGACCATAAATCATCCTTTAAAAGCTAAATTACAGTACGAATGTCCAGATTAAAAGCCATTGGGGGGCAAAAGAGGCCGGTGGGCACACACGCATAGTCACGACTTCTATTTTAACACAGTAATAAATGACCACACACGCGTGGCTAACGTTAACGCGTTGTGACTGTTAATTTATGACGGTTTATTTTTAAAACGTATACAGAATTTTTAAATCAATGCAATGGAGAATCTTCTTAGCCTCGTTAGCTTTAGCTCGTTAGCCCTAATCGCTGATTCGCTAGCTTTCCGTCGTAAGGTGGAGGGCTGCGTCAAATCGGCATTTACCTAAACAAACAGCCAGTCAGCTCGCGCAGTGGACATTAGGAAAAACCGCCTAAGGTAGCCCCACCGACGCCGGTTCCATCGGTGTCAATGTATAAAATAAATAAACAAACAGGTAAAACAGGTAAAGCAAAAGGAGGCTTTTCTTGTTCGCCCTACCGAATCTCACCGCCGGGTTGCGACTCCGCTGTCACAACAAAAAATCCTTCCCGCTGCGTTGGCACAATGGTACATTCCAACGCTAGGCTATTTCAGCGTAGTGCGGCTTAGCAAAAGGCAACAACTGTAATAAACATAAACAAATATGTTGCTTAAATATTAATATAGCCCCATGTACAACAAATACACTCATATTTTAATACAATAAACACAGGAAAGTAAGAGTGTACTCGCCCGACTCGATTTTATAGATGACAATCTATACTAGCCAATAGCAGCGGACTTCTGGAATGCAGACTATCCAATCGGAATTGGAGGTGGGAGGGAGTTAGCTGGTTTCACCGCACAGTGCACACCTCGACAAATGTGAGACACCAAACACATATATATAACACATCATTCATGGTAAATATAAGCATATTTTAACTACAATAAAATATAGTTTGGTAAAAATGTCATTGTACAACTCGTTTTAAAAAGCTGTTGCTAGCCAATGGGAGCAGCCTTTTGGAGCAGCCTGTCCAACCGGCCATGGCAATAGGAAGGAATTGATTGGTTGAACAACGCAGTAAACATTCTACATTAGCCAATGGCAGCAGACTGTTGAGCTCAGGCTGTCCAATCGGATCCAGGAGATAGGCGTGACTTGGCTTTTTCGCAACACAAACCGACAAATGTGACTCACGTCTTCAAATATTCACGTGACATATCGATATAGAAGAGAGTACGGTGTAAGCATAATTATTATATTAAAAGAATAAACACGGTAGCGTGGTGAAAATCGTCTGGTCTGACTTGGTTTTAATTGACACTCCACAATATCCAATGGCAATGCGCTTCTGGAGGCAAGGATGTCCAATCGAATTTGGCGGTAGGGGGGGCTTAGCTGTTGCAAAACACGGCCGTCTCTGACACACTGAGATAAGAGACTTCACCGGCTTCATGCGGTGGTCAGATGTGAGACGAAGATGATCATAAATGCACCTTAAACGGGTAAGAAGCAATTGTACATCATGCAAGACTTGTTTACGTGGTATTTTTTTCAAAGTGTGTGTTTCTAGAGACGGATGTGGACCTCTTTGCTTATGCACGCAACCCAAGCTTCTGCATGTTTAAGGAAGTTAGTAACTGCATTATACTTATGTGATAGCCTATAGCTTTTGGATTTCAGACTTTTCTCGTGTGTTTAACTTGGGTTTTTTCTTGTTTTCTGAAAACGTTCAAAATTTGAACAAATTGAAAAAGGTCATATCCCTCAGCCCTACTAGATTTGAATCTTTCTGGAAACACTATAATTACGTCCAATGTAAAAATAAAAATCACCAGACAAAAATTAAATGTCCCCACCCAGCAATGACCACGAGTTAAAGAGGATGCAGATCCCCTACTAGCAGTCTTTGCATAACTGTTGACAGTTCTGCATGCTCATTTCTGCTCAACCTTATTATTGTTTTGGTAGGATTCCTAAAGCCGGCTCAGGATGAAGGGTCTTTACCTGGTGGAGCCCGTAGTGGCTCTGTACGCCTTCTCCACATACCTGACGTACCCGCTGGTTCTGCAGTACGTGTACCGCCGCTTGTGGAAGCAGCTGACCAACAGCAGCTACCCCGTCTCCGACAACACGTCCACGTGCGCCACTGCCAATGCCAGCGACCACGACAACCAGACCTCCTACTTCCAGGTGAGCCATCGGCCATCAGATAAGCAGCAAAAATCCTAAAGTGCTCACAAGTGTGAAACTAAAAACAGAAAAAGATTATTTGTTTTATGTGAAAGAACAACACAACTTTGCCTTCTGCTAGCTTAATTCTAACACTATATGCAAAACACCATAGACTGGCTAATCAACATCTCAACAGCAGTTGTGGTGTTTCGAAGACAAATGGTGCATCAACACACGTAGACATTTTACAATATTTGCAGGCATATTTTCTTTATCCTCTGCTAAGAACGACTAATATTGCCGCTTATGAAAGACTGACCAGCTTCATGCACTGTATATCCTTAAGTCTGTATTATATTACCTCCTGGTGGCTAAGGTGCACACACCACAAGGAGCAACACAATGTTCAAGTGAAGTAAAGCCAAAAAAAAGATGTAGAAACTGTTTCTTTTGTCATTTCTGTATGTTTTATGTATGAGTGTTGTTTTAGTGACTAAAAGAACAACAAGTGTGTAAAGAACGTGTCAAGTCTATTGCTCGATGAGTGGAGCCCTTTGATCAAAGCTATCGCTCAAGCGCTTCAGTCGTTAGCGTTTGCTGCTGATGCTGCAGATCTTCCAGCGGCTCAATATGCGATATGCAAATGAGTTTGTCTGAATTGCCACAATGCTATAATTGTACACTTTGCCAGGTGCATGGAGTTTTACTTCCACTTTGCTAGTTTTTACTACTACTTTGGTCATATCCTCTAAGAGGCAGAGAAACCATGTGAGCTTGTACTTTAAAATATAGTACCATTTTTTGTGCCACTTGAATTTGTGATTTCTTGTGTCTGTTTTGCTTTTTCTTTGGCCTTTTTTCAACATTTATTCTAAAACATTGAACCCATTATTATGTCATAGCAACTCATTTATTCTCAGTTACTAAATGTTAGTTTAAAAACTACTGGATTAAATTAACATAAATCCAAACAATAAGTACACAATGTCCTCACAAGGGTCGAAGGAATACTGGAGCCTATCCCAGCCAGTTGTCTTTGGAAAGTATACAGGGTACACCCTGAATTGGTTGCCAGCCAATTGCAGGGTACAAACAACAACAGACAAACAACCTATGGATAATTCAGTGTTCAATTAACCTACCGTGCATATTTTTTGGAATGTGGGAGGAAACCCATGCAAGAACATGGAGAACATGTAACCTCCTCCACCCGGGAAGGTCGAAGTCCGGATTCGATCTCACAACCTCTGCACTGGGAGACAGATGTGCTAACCAGTAGGCCACCATGTCGCCTGCTATGAGGATGATTCTGATTAATTTAGGGGGAAAAGTTATGGTTGCTTTTTTTTTTTTTTTTAGTATACACTATAAAATTAATTTTATTTGTAAATATGACCTTTTCTGAAACAACAGAAACAAGATTTTATCACAAATCAACAAAATTTTATTAAGTTATAGCTAATTGTTTTTAAGTTATCCATACCCAAAAACTAGTATAGTTCAATTTAATCAAAAATTGTTAGTACAAATTACTCATAAAAGCATACAAAGTTACACCAAATTCAAAAAGTTAAGTTAGTATTAGCTTTTGTAAAAGTTTGAGTATTGTATACTTAATCTATTTGATTATTTTGAATGTTCGGGTTTACAGTGCAATGTGACATTAACATCTCTGGTTTGTGCACCTTGGCCACCTGGGGGCAGTATAATACAGATATGCGGGTATATACGGAGACGGCCACAAATCCTCTGTAAGCTGCAGTAATATAAGTCATTCTTCACTGGGATAAAGAATATACACATAAGAGTATTATTATCCTGCGATTGGCTGGCAACCAGTCCAGGGTGTCCCCCGCCTACTGCCCAGAGCCAGCAGAGATAGGCGCCAGCACCCCCCGCGACCCTTGTGAGGAATAAGCGGTCAAGAAAATGGATTTATGGATGGAGTATTATCTGTCTATATGTGTTCCCGCTGTTCAAATATTCCTTGCTTAAAGAGTTACTGTCACTGGCTATTCATTAGCACATCTCTGGTATTTTCCATTATGTGCTAGCATCAAGCTAGTAAAGGCTAAAGTATTCAACCAAACACTAACCTATCATCACTGTCCTGTGAAAAACACTTGCGCAGACATCCCAAAAAAGTAAAAGAAAAAAAAACCCACACACACTTAAGTGTTTTTCACAGGACAGCAACACTAATCTATATTCTTTGCTGACTGTTTGCTGCTTGTTTGTGTGTCTTCCCTCTCCAGGAGGTGCAGGAGCAGGCGTCCCTGTTCTCGTTGTACTCTCAGATCCTCTCGGCCGTGCCCTCCTTACTGGTCACCCTCCTGTTGGTGGCTTACAGCGACCGCGCGGGGCGTAAGGTGGCCATCGTCATGCCGCTGATTGGCACACTGCTGTACACGCTGTCCCTGCTGCTCGTGTCCTACTTTGAACTCAACGTCTACCTGCTGGTGGGCGCCTCGCTCCTCTCCGCCCTCTTCGGGGGCTTGGGCACTTTCCTGGGTGGCTGTTTCGCGTACGTGGCTGACCTAAGTGACGGCGGCGGCCGTGGGATGACGCTACGCATCGCCGGGCTGGACATGATGATTGGGCTGCTCTCGGGCGTGGCCGCGCTGTCCACGGGTTACTTCCTGAGGGTGGCGGGCTTCAACGGACCCTTCCTGACCTCGGCTGGGTGCCAATCCCTGGTCCTGCTTTACGCCATCTTCATCCTAGAGGAGACGGTGACGCAATCGGACGCAGATTCGGATGACGTCGGCAGATGGAAAGCCGTGCGGCAGATGTTCTCCGCAATCTACCGGATGTTCGCGAGGGCTGGCGCCAAACGGCGAACGCTGCTGATCCTCCTAATGTTCATCTTTACTAGCTTCTCCTTCGCCGCCGTGGGAAGCTTGTCTTTAATAGTGCTCTACGAGCTTAACGAGCCGCTGTGCTGGACCGAGATTCTCATTGGCTATGGCGCGGCGCTGTCCACCACCGTCTTCCTGTTCAGCTTCGCCGGCGTGGCCGCGTTCACGTACTGCGGCACCTCGCAGCTTCTCATGGTGCTGATGGGCATCCTGTCTTTGGCCACAGGCATGACCATGGTGGCATTTTCCAAAACCACTTTGATGATATTTCTAGGTGAGAATCTAGCAGATATTCTGGCTTCCTGCCACATTTCTATTAGCACCTACTTTTTGAGGACCCTGATATAAAGAGGAAGTCAACCCCCCAAAATTTTTTGACAATGCAGCCCCAAGTCAAAATACGGTATTTTGGTTAATATTTTGTTAGAGGAATATGAGTTAATTAGCTAAATCCAGCATTTTTTATGAATATTAGAAGGAAGCCATTTTGATACTTACTGTCGAGTGGAAATGACATCACAATTGCTCAGGTCTCAGCTAACCACCAATCACAGCTCAGCTTAAAAAAAAACAGGTGAGCTGTGATTGGTCGTTGGAACTGTAATGTCATCTTCAGTCGACAGCAAGTGGCAAAATGGCCGCCCCCTGAGATGGATAAAAATGGCTGGATTTTGCTGAGGTCATATAATTATTGTGAATTCATGTTTAACATTGACTTCCCCTATAAGTTAATTCAAAGATTTGTTTGTACATAAATTGGACATTTTATCAGTCACCCATCACCGTTGATACAAGCAGTTAGCATGCTAGCTAAACCCACACCCACAAAATGCATCTTCCTTTCGAAGTGTCCGTTGCAGTGGCCGCTTTAGAGTGCTTCGTTGTTGGCTGTGAGTGAGCGCATGGCACAGAGACAAAATATACTAAATAATTGGTAATGCCATCTTGTATGTTTTCTGTGTCCTCAGCGAGGATTCCCATGTTACTGTCCATCATGCCATTCTCCGTGCTGCGATCCATGATGTCAAAAATCATCTCCAAGTCCGAACAGGGTGAGTATCTCTGAGGCGCCATAGCTTGTTCACCTCAAAATATTTATTTTTCCTGCACAGGTGCCTTGTTCGCTTTACTATCCTTCGCGGAGGTCTTGACATCCAACGTGTCGGCGGCGGTCTTCACTACCTTGTACGCTGCCACGGTAGCTTGGTGTCCCGGTTTTGTCTTCTTGCTTGGCGCAGGACTGTGTGCGATCCCGACCATGCTTCTGGGGTGAGTGAATTCACCCCCAAATTCCAGATGCTTTCACGCAGAGTTCACACGTTAGGGGTGTTATGCTAGGGTTTGTATTATCAAAAAGAATCCAGCCAAGGCGGGATGTTTGTAAATATTTCTTGACAAGAATATGTTATATGCGACCTCACTAGTCTAAACATGACATTCTGATTAATATTACATTTTGGAATGTGAGTTATGAAGCAAAATCTAGACGTTTTTGTCCATCTCAGGGGGCGGCCACTGAAGGTGACATCACAGTTGCGCAGGGTTCAGGCAACGACCAATTAGAGCTCAACTGTTTTTGGAAGCTCCGCTGTGATTGGTTGTTACCTGAGACCTGAGCAACACTGATGTCATCTTCAGTCAACAGCAAGTGGCAAAATGGCCGCACCCTGAGATGGATAAAAACGACAGACACTTTAGTCGGAGCTCTTTCTTACTTCTTTGAAGTATGAAGTCATCTGCATACAGCAGCTCTGAAGGCGCACATCAAAACTGCTGCAACCATCCCAGAAATGGCCAAAAACAAGACAAAAACAAAAATAAGTCAGGAACTAAACCAAACTACGTTGGAAAACCAATAAAGAATAATGTCGAGCCAGTGAAGAAACACGACAAGAGTGGTTGAGAAGCGGCCTAGACTCCATCAAAAAACAGTCAAGACCCTGTTAGGAGTTAGCTCAAAACCATTCAAGGACCATGTCAAGAGCCGGTCAAGAACCATGTCAAGAGTTAGTCCTATACATTCCTCTAGCTCACTGATTTCCCCTCCGCTGCATCGGCCTCACTAGCCAGAGCAACAGTTGAAACGAACTATTCCTAAGACCAGTATTACTGGGAACAAGTTTTTGATTTTCACTCCTGCATAGGATGACAGCAGCTGTGAAAGGCAGTCTGAAAGGTACTGTTACTGTTCTTATCCTGTTGGAAAATTCACAAGTGGACTTCAACCTACCATTGTGTATGGGACCTTTTGCACAGAACTGCAACACAACTGCTTGCTGAAAAAGTGCTTAGCAAATTCTTTTGGTGAAAATGTGCAGTTTTGTTGCTGTACTCAGACTTATAACTAAAAAAAAATATATATATATGCTTCTTCTGTGTGCTTGGTTGCACTGAGTGCACACAAAAGTAGTACACTGGTAGTACTTGAAATTCAAGTAGCAGTGCTCATTTGAAGTGAAGTCATGTGTGTCGTGTGTGCTTTCTGTCTTATCCGAGTCCACGAAGCCTGAACTCTGTGGATCATTTATGTCCAAATAACAAAAAGGATGGACCCCTAAACTAGGCCTGAATTCTTAACTCATGCCTGAGACTCTTATTTGAAATATTAATCCAGGTTTATAATCCTAATTTA
The DNA here is from genome assembly GCF_051991245.1 of Festucalex cinctus. Lineage (NCBI taxonomy): Eukaryota > Metazoa > Chordata > Actinopteri > Syngnathiformes > Syngnathidae > Festucalex > Festucalex cinctus. Next base: position 12,017,779 of record NC_135428.1, on the reverse strand, counting down.
AAGACCTCACTTTAAATTGTAATTTGAAACACTACTTAGCTTGAAATCTTAATTTTGAAACCCCAACTTCAAACCCTCATATGGTCTTGACACCTTAATTTCAAAATCTAATTTGATATTGTAACCCAGTCTTGAAACCCAAAATTGAATTCATAAACCAAGTTTGAAACCCTAACTTGAAACCCCTCACCTCATCTTAAAACTGATTTGAAACTGAACTTGAAAACCCATTTTAAAACCAGAATTTTGCTTTGAAACCTTAACATTAACCCTTATTTGACACATTACCACGGCACAAAACCCCAACAGACCCTAACTCAGCCTTAATGGACAAAAATATTGAGACACCCACACATTTTGCTTTCCCTGTGGGTGTCCCGTTACTTACTCATCTTGTGGGAAAACATGACGTGACCCATGAAATGAAACGTTTCCTCTTCCCAGCGTGGTGTGCGCGATAGGAGTGGACGTCGATGGTGAGGACGAGACAGTGGCAGTGGAGTATGAGGACGAGGAAGAGTGTCCTCAAGCGGACAAAGACTCGCCCCAGGACTGCAGCGACCATGACCCTCTGTTAAGATGAAGAACAAGCAAAGCCACAAAATTCCTCGTTGGTGAATTGTTACTTCAGCTTCCCCAAAAGTACGTTACGTATCCACATTTGACAAAAACACTCAAGCAGATTGTTTCTTACATTGAAACGCCACAATCATGTAGCGTTAGCATTTAGCATGCTACGTAAAAAGCAATAAAAGGAATTGTCATGCTGTAAAGCTTCCTTCAGGGAAAGCTAACACAAATTGTTTTCAATGAAAATGTAATTTAAAAAATAATGTGTTAAAAATAATTTGTAAAGGTCAGTGTTGTGTTTGTGTGTGTGTGTTTGATAGAAAAAAAATTGTTTTAAAATACAAATTAAATGTGTGGTCTCCTGTACAATTTGTCTGGCATTTTTCTCAGCCACCACTAGAGGTCGCTAAACTATAACTTGAAACCCTAACCCTGGCTTGAAACCCTGCATTGAAAACACGTGAAACCATAATATGAAACTCGACTTCAAAATCAGAAACTTGGCTTGAAATGTGACTTTGAAACAATCACCTGGTCTTTAAATCCTAATTTGAAACCATCTTGACTCTAATTTGAAACCGTAACTTGAAACCGTAATTTGAACTGGAACCTTGTCTTGAAATTCTTAAATCGAAACCCTTACCCTGTCTTGAAACCCTAACAGAACACTTTGAAGGACTTACCTGGCCTTGAAACCTTTTTTTACATCTTAAAACCTTAATTTGAAAACTGAAGCCATAGCTTGAAACCTTCACCTTGGTCTTAAAATCCTCATTTAAAACCCTGACCCCCAACCCTTTGTTGAAACTAACCCCAAACCAGGCTTGAGACCCTAATTTGAAACCCTAACCCTGGTATGTCCCAGCTGTGCTACACCAAAACTATTGAGACATCCACAGGAAGCTTCAGACTTGATGAAGCAGCATGTGGCGCAAGGTTGTTCTTGTACGCTGCATTCCAAAAGGAAAGGAAAAAAAAAAAAGACTTCTGCATTCTTCCAAGTACTGCGTTTGCCCTATTCAATGTCTCCCCTTGCAAAAGCCCGCCATTGGTGCGTTTTGATCATTTCTGCAGACACTTTCCACTCTGCTGCTGAGCTTAAAATCTTTGTGCGTGTTCATAAAATGGCCGACGGAGGAGGCGGCTGTCATAAAAAAAAATGAAGAAAAAAAAAGAGGTGGAGAGGAAAAGTTGATAGTAAAAGACAAGAAGCTGCGCAAGCCTCCACAGTGGCTCTGCGCTCGCCTGCGTGGACGCTTCGCTTGCTTTGATGGCGAATATTTACACTGGACACTTCATTAGGAACGGCGTGCAATCACATCAAGAGCTGTATCGTGCACACTAAAGGAATAATAAAAAGTGGAGCATGTTTGTTTGATTAGGCACTTTTTGCTAGGTCACCACAGACCAAGCTAGCGCGAATATATTGTGGACTGAATCCAATAAGATTGCAGCTCCACTGATTTGTATGACCCACTGACGCTGGAGCACTACTGATTCCCTCTAATTAATGAGCTTTTCCTTATCACAGCTGTCAAATTTTTGTGTTCAAGGGCCACATTACAAAAATAGGCAAGAACAATGTTGAGAGCCACTCGTGAACCAAGTGTAGGACCACGTCCAGAATAGTTATTAAAGGTATAGCTCGAAAAATTTGATTTGGCCTGTGCATGACGTTTCTGGGCGGAGACTCAAAGTTTTCCTTCCAGCAAAGCCACAGAGGCAAGCTACTATCAGTGGCATATGCAAATTTCGCTATGCGAACGCCCACTGCTGATTGGTGTACTGGTTTTACGCCCGTTCCTGGTTGGCTGCGTCCTCGAGTGGCAGTTTTGAATGTTGTGTTTACAAACAGGAGCTACCGTTAAAGTAAAAACCAAAAAAATGTTGAAATCGAGTCAACACCCACTCAAAAACTAAGTCATAATGTAGTCAGAAACCAAGTTAAAAAAACAACAACAAAGAACCATGTCAAGAATCACAAAAAAACCAGTAAAGAACCAACCACAAACCATTATGAATCATGTCAAAAACTAGTCAAAAAAGCAGTTAAAGAACCAGTGGGAGAGCCACGTCTTAAAAATAAATAAATAAAGAGCCTGTCAAAAATTCTCTCAAAAACTAGCCCAATTGCAGCCAAGAAAAGAAGTCTACAATCAAGACAAAGCTTGAAGTGGAAAAACAAACACACATCTCAATAGCCAATAAATAACCATGTCAAGAGCAAGGAAAAGGCCTGCTGAGAAGCGAGCAGGAACGTGTGAAAAAAAACCAAACAGTTAAGAACCACCCTAAAACCAGTGAAAAGCCAGTCCAAAAGAAGTAGATTTTTTTTTTTTTTTTTTTTTTTGTTATGCGCATGAAATTTGACCACTACATCACAACTAGGAGCAGTTCGGGGTATCGGTGGATGGTCTTCAACAAGGGTCCCCACTGTGGCAGATCTTAAACATTTGCTAAAAAAAAAAAACCCAGCCAAGAACAATGCCAAGATCCAATCAGAAACCAGTCAAAACAGGACAAAAAATAACTTTTAAGATCCATGTCCAGAGCCAGTCAAATACCACTTAAGAACCAGCCAAAAAAAGCGAAAGAACAATGTCAAGAGACAGTCAAGAACTGTATCAACTAACCAAGTAAAAGGCAGTCAAAAAACAGCCAAGAAGCAAGAGAAACCAAGTAAACAAAACAAAACAAGTACCAAATCTGAACCAGCGAAAAACCAAGTTCAGACCCCAAGCGAACAAAATGAGTCCCATCTGTCCTGCAGACCACAAATCAGTCTTGGGTTTTTACTCATGGCTCTTAAGTGTTTGAAAAGCGCCCGCGTACACGTCCAGATGGAAAAGCAGCAGCTGAGTTCCTTTGGCACCGTGGACTTCCCTGCACCTGGAAAAGTCATCCCGGTGCCAGGATGTTTCCTGGAGTTCGGCTGCAACACACGCACACACACACTGTAACACCTAAATCATAAAAATGATCGACCCTCGATGTGTAAACTATTTTTGGTAAACATTTTCCCTCCCATTAAGACTCAGTGATGGGAGGTAACCTAGTACAAACACTTTTTACTGTACTGATTTTTCACTATTTGCTTCAATTCAATGAACTTTTTGCTGCTGTGCGTGGCGCGGCCACATGGGGGCAGTATAATGCAGACATGGATAAACATCAAGCTGCTCAGCTCTCAGTAAGCTGCAGTAAAATGAGTCATTATTCTCAAAGTTTTGCCTGTTTCACAAATATTTGTTCTTCTAACCCTACTGCCGTGTGAGTACTTCCACCCTTTCTGATTACACAACGAGAGAAAGAAGGTGAAATGCGACCATAAGCAGATGGCACGGCCGATGAGCGTGACGCTACGCAGGCGCGCACGCTCAGCCGACGTCGCGGATGAGCTCACAAGCGTGCGTCAACTTTTGGAACAAACAAACAATTGTTGCGGCCGCACGTGATTTCAATTAGTTCTCGTCTTTCTTTTCATGTAAGCAAGATCAAACAAAACGCTTCCAGAGTGACATCATGACAGTGAATTTATCACAAAACATTCACAATCTTGGCACTCACACGTTTCACGTCAAATAATGAATAATAAGGATATAGTTTATTGAAAAAAATACAGTAGATAAAGGGGCCGGGCCAGCACACGAATAGTTAAAATATAATTAACTCACCATTTTATCCACTTTCTTTCCTTTTTTTTTATTTATTTATTTTATTTATTAAATTTTTTTTTAGTGGGGATAAAGCACCAATAAGGGTTTTCCACAATATATATATATATATATATATATATATATATATATATATATATATATATATATATATATATATATATACAATGATTTAATTTAAAAAAAAAATCACATGTAAAATATTCATTTTATTTATCTTAGCTAAACACTTTTACACACAAAAAATACAGTAAATCAAAATACATTTAAATAAAATATGAAAATAATTTGTGTGTAATAAATTGTTAATTTGTATTTAATTTGTATTTACTTACTGCAGTATCGGTTTACTGCTTAACATTGAATAAAATACTATAAATCTAAATTCATCAAAATTACAGCCTTGAGATACGACCAACACAACTCACGACTTTTCCAAAGTCCGAGCTATCGTTCGGTCGGTTTTTGGCTTTGACTTGTGAGCAGAAACTTGAGATACGAGTGCTGTATGGTGGCAGTGAGCTCATTTGGGCAAAAAGTGAACAAGTTGAAAAATTAGCCTAAAGAGATGTTTGTTGTCAACCCCAGCTGAAGTTTACTCAAAACGTAAACAGAAAACAAACAAACAAAAAGCTAACGATAACAAACAATGCAAAACGCCATTGACGGGCTAACATATAGCGTCCTCACAGGTATATATTCTTTATCCTTTGTGACTGACTATTACTGCAGCTTACTGAGGATTGACCATCTTAATGTTTATCCATATTATGTTTGCATTATTTCACCGCTAGCTTGCCAAGGTACGTACACAATTAGGAGCAGCACAATGTCCATTGATATGAAGCAAAAAAAAAAGAAAAAAAAAAAGGGAAAAAATTGTTGAATTCTTTACACTTTATTTACAAAGTACAGCATTATAGGTTGCTATTTTGCTAATTAAAAACATTACCATTTTTATTTTATTTTTTTCCAAGTCCTTTTTAAACATTTATTTGCTTTTAGTTTTTTAGGAAATATTTTTGGGGTATATTTTATGCTTCATATTATCTCTGATGTTAGTCCTTTTTTTATGTCTCAGTTGCCTTCGCAAAGGAGAGGGAAAATCCACAAAAAAAAAACAAAAAACAAAAAAACTAACTTTTACTGTAAGTCGCTGTTATTTTTCTTTCTACTTTTGGACTTTGTGCCTTTTGCAGCACACTCGTCGAGTTAAAGCAAACACGCACACAAACAACCGTAAGAATGACATTCTGACCTCTGGGAGTAAGTGCATATGGTTGAAGACCCTTTGATGAGGTCTGTCGTCTGTATTTTAAGAAGACAAGGCTGCAGCTGTGAGTGGCTTGTGTGCGTGCGCACACGCACACTAAACTAAAATTGAGCAAAAACATTTTGGGTCATGAAATAACAAAAAGAAAAAAACTTAGAACGTATTAGTGACTACTCAAGAGTTGAGTACTATAAGAAGTAGTATGAAAATGGACGTCAAGCCGTAAATGGCCCCCAGGTCGTAATTTGGACACCAATCTGCTAGGCAAACCACAGTCAATTTCAGAGCACATACAGACTCATACACAATTGAGAGACTGGTCACCACTCAATGTAATTGCGACAACGGACGTCTGTGGCCATGTTTGTCATCAGCTGCCATTCATATCATGCCCTGCACACGCAAATGGAAAAACAACGTGATGCATGTGTGTGTGTGAGTTCGCCTGCAAACGCGCCAGGCCACTTTGGATGCCGTCCGTCCGTCCACATCAGAGCTGCCGTGGAAGGCCGAGCCCTGTAATCAGCGACCGCTCGCCACTATTTCCGTGCAACGCCATCACCGATCGGACGGCAGAACCGGCGACCGGTCGGCCAGTAGTTTGTCATCGGGAAAGTCAACACGGATGACGTAAGGAGAGAGCGGTCGTATCCATCAAAAGGTTGCAATCCGACCTTTTTGTATTGGAGGTCAATCACAACATCAAATTGTTGCTAGATGGGAATGGTCGCTTGTGTGCCTTGATACTGACTGGCGAGCCATGATTAGAATAGTTTTGGATTTTTCATTGTAGTTCATTTTTATTTTCTTTTAACGTTTGTTTTGTTTTAATGAGTTTTTACAGCAAGTATGTGAGTTTTGATTAGGCCTCTGAAGGCCACGTTTGTTCTATCTCTGAATGGAATCAAATGCAACTGGTCGCACATCTCAACCGCAAAGAATAAGTTTGTAATGCTCATTACTGCCCCCTACAGTACCGGAGTTGAACAGCATCAATTGCAGCTAACAACACTTCAATTACATTTTTAAAAAAAAAATGTTTTCTTTTTTAATTCTTCTTAAAAATCCCAGCTATGTATTATTATTTGTAAGTAAGAAAAACAGTCATAGGAATTGTGTCGACTGGCCGTAATGCAATACGACTCGACAAGTAAGCGTTTCCAGGTGGCTCACCTGTGGAAAAAAGGTGCTTTTACCACTTGGCTGGTTTGCTAACAAATGTCACACGCGTGCGCGCTCACGCACACTCACGCCTGCTTCCAATCATGGCACACTTGGTGGAAAAATGTTCACACAGCTTTTTGCGGCCCACTGAAGTGTAATTGGAGAAATATGTCCCACGCGCACACGCGTGCGGGGGTTCAGAGTTGAAACGAAGACACGCGCATGAATGGAAAAAACACAAACATGTGGTTTAGTCCATGTGGCCAAATATGTGACACAACAAAAATTAGTGTCCTACAACTCCATTGAATGTGAGCTGATGAAATAATAGTAGTATGTAAACGACTGTCACATGAAGTACTGGATGACGGGTTTCAAACATTGAGTTGAAACACTAAACCTGACATCTTATTTTGAAGGCCCCTAACCTTTGTTTAGATCCCCAAGCTTGAAACCCAAATTTGAAACTCTAAACCGTGTTTGAAACCCAAACTTTGGTTTGAAATCCTTTCTTAGGTTTAAACTACGAAATTGAAAGCGTCATTTGCCACCCTACCCTAGTTTTATTAACGTGATGAGAAACGCTTACCTTTGAAACCCAGTTTTGAAACCCTAATGTTTGTTTGGAGCCCCAAATCAGGCTTGAAACCATAAATTGAAACCCTGCCCTTTGTTTAAAACCATTTTTTGAAACCCAAACCTTATCTGAACTCTAAACATCTCTTAGAGTCCTATTTTGAAACATTAACCTTTGTTTGAAACTCTAAACAAGACTTGAAACCCTAATTTGAAACCCTAACCTGCTTTGAAATTCTCATTTGAAACACTGCCTTTGATTTAGAACTGCATTTTCAAACCCTAACATATCTTGAGATCTTATTTTGAAACCCTAGTCTATATCCCTGCATCCTATTTCGAAACCCTAACCTTGTTTTAAAACTCTAACTCAAGCATGAAACCTTATTCTGGAAGCCAAAGCTTTGTTTGGAACTGCAAAGCAGACTTGAAACCCTAATTTGAAGACCTAATTCTAATTTGTAACCACTTGTTTGAAACTCTAGCCATGTCTTGAACCCTTAACTGCAAGCCAGTTGCAACAATTCACACTGCATATATTGTTTAGTAAGCATGAACGTTAAATTTATATATTGTACTTGGAGACATAAAAATGATAGCAGCATATCGAGCTCAACTTGATCCTGTCTTTTTTTGTTCTTTTGACAGGCGAGTGGATCAAGATCAGACGCAAATAGGCGGCGGCTCCGGCGCGTCTCGTCGTCTTATCGCAGACTTAACCTTGTTGAACGCGTTTACTCTGCCGGCCGCACGCGCACGGCATCACATGCTCGAGGGCGTGCGCAGGTCAGAGGCTGTTGTCGCCGTACTCCCACGTTTGTGGCCTCCGCCAGGAAAGTCAAGTTCCGACAAACGGGATACATCACTTTTGATTATTGGGTTAATTGTTGAAGCACAAAAATGCTATTTTATCATCACAGCTTTTCACTTGTCAGATTGCAGGATTACACAAAAGAAAAAGTGACACCCTCCAAAAACAAAACAAACAAAAAAACAACAACAACAACATCAACACGCTTTTTTTCTTTGTATTAATTACAAAATACTTATTGGAAACATTGAAAGACAACATTGAGAACCACTATGTAACGTAACAGTAAAATGGTAAACACATTACATAGCACGTTTATCTCCACTATGTGGTGCTCAAAGTGATTTACAATGCACATTACCGCCCCCTGCAGGAATGGAGTTCAACTACAACAGCGTATGAATCAAGTTTTACAAGATTATTCTTTTTCGCTCTGTATTAAAAATAAAATATATATTAGGAAGAAAGAAAAAACATGAGAAATACTTATTATACACATTAGCGCCACCTATAGGACTGGAATACAACTAAACTCAAAATTACGAGAACTGTCATTGTTTCATTAGACTTCTTGCTCTATATTAAATGCAAATGATATTGGAAAGAAAGCATGGAAATCAATCCCCTTCACTGGGTTAAGAAATAATTTGTTGTGCTTATGAGCACGGGACTGGAGAGAAAAACGCTTTGTGATGCACTACTGCCCCCTACAGGAATGGAGTATGACTATTTCAAGCTTCTGATTGGCACTACCGATGGTTGTTCGGGCTCGTGGCGCAACCTGTTGCTCTGGCATCCACTTCACAAGCCATACGCATGGCGGGAAAACCTTGAAAAACATTCTTGTGATCATATTTAACAAGAGAACTGCTTTGGTTCGCGTGTGGTTGTCTCAAAAATTCCCTTCCAAGAAAAACAAAAGCGGGAGCCCGGCGGCCGCGGACAATCCCGATCCGGGAGCGATTGCAAACATTCCGCAGCTTCTGCCTTGGCTGCGGCCAAAGACAGCTGCAACGTTTACAAGGCCCGCTCGGCGCTCCGCCGTTGCAGCTGGACGGTGAACAGTGGAGAAGAAAAAAAAAAAAAAGTGTTTTAAGTACCATCAAGGATCTCTTTATGTGATTTATGCTCACTCACCGCCAAGGCGTGCTTCAAAGTCGCACAGTGTGGCCGTAAACAATAAAAGGCTGCAGACGGGCATTCCACGCAAACTAAAGCGCAACCGAAGAATTTCTTGTCACATCAGATGGACACAAGAAAGTGATTGATTTTCAGAGTGAGCTCAAAACCCAAATCTGGGCATGATGCAGTTTTGTCGGGATAAACCTGAAATGTCTGATCACATTCTCTTGTCCACAACACCAAAATATCTTTACGGGGGAAACGCTTGAGCTCCACGCTAAACAGGAAGCAGCTGATGCGGCCAACGTGACCGACCGCTTACCTCACCCCCCCACCTTGTACTGTACTTGACCTTCCAACCCTCGCCTTCTCGCCTCAAGACCGTGAAACCCGCAACACTTATGCATGTAAATAAGTGGTGTTGTTGCGTGTGTGTGCACATAATTCGGAAAACTAAAGACATGAAACAGGAAGTCAAAACCAAAAATTATGAAGTCCAAACTAAGAATCAGAGAATTGAAAAAAAAAAAAAAAAAAAAGGGCGTTTAAACCAAAAAACAGGAAGTCCTGCCCTGTAAACATGAAATTCCAACTTCCACCCAAGAAACTTGAAGTCCTAAAAAGTTCAAAACAAAGAGGCAGGAAGTCAAACTGTAAAACAAAAAATTCAAAATTTCCTTCTACCTAATGTGCTTGTGACCGAACCCTGACAAACATTCACCGCTCAGTGGGACGAGGTTGTAACCTATGTTTAAAATACTTCGGCCCAACTTCACTTCTGTTGGCAACGTCTTCCATTTGCGTGCAGCATAACAGCTAAATGCAGCTTTACCATATTTGCTTTGACGTCTGAGATCCATTAACTAACCCGAGTCTGCAGACCCCAGAGCCCTACTCGGCTTATATTCAATTAGCATTTCCTTAATGTATTCAGGAGCCAAACCAGTCAGTGATTTATAGACCAGCAGTAGAATTTTGAAATCTGTTTTACAGCTGACTGGGAGCCAGTGTAAAGTCTTTAGCACTGGAGTCATATGTTCTGATCTCTCTTTTTTTCAGCGTTCTGACTGAGCTGCAGCTGCTTGATGCTCTTTTGACGGAGTCCAGTCAAAAAAAAAAACGTTACAAAAGAGATAACCTCCTCCCGATCTCAGTGGAGCATGCAAGACTTCATTCTGCTAAAAGGCTATTTTAGTGGGTGATTTGATGTGACTGCTGAAAATCAGGTCCAAAACTATCAACACAACAAAGTTTCAGACTTGGACTTAGAACAGGAACTTCAAACCCCCCAAAAATTGATATCAATGGTGTGTGAGTGTATGTGTGAGAGCGTGCCGTACTGCTTTTGGATGTCATTAAGGAGCCCATATAAGTAAAGTAGCAGGCTCACAGGCCCGTCATTAATCTGTCATTGGTTCTAAATGTGGACTGGCAGTAACGAGCGTGTGTATGTGTGCGCGTGTCTCATTAATGTCCCAAAGTTACATCTGGCTTCTAAATGTGAGGCCGTGAGCCGAGGTGGCACTTTCCCACGATGCCTTTCTACGGAGCAGGAAGCAGGTGGGAGGGAAGCACTGGACGGACACGCACACACCAAGTGAGGAAGCTCCCGTGGCAGCGGGCGCACAAGGTGACCATTGGATGGGCCTATACAGGAAGTTCTCCACTGGGCCCACTTCCTGTTTGGTTGGACTTGCTCTCGTCACAGTTTGAACCCACTGCTCAGTGTGCTATTTTTCATCTTTGGAAATGTACAACACCAGTTAGCTTGATAGCAAGATTTCAATTTTTGTTGATTTTTTATTTATTTTTTAAACGCGTCGTGACCTTTCAAACACGTGACGACAAGATGGATGCAGAAGGAAGTGCGCCGATGATCTTGTCGACTTCTACGTGAGAACCCTGAATGGATTTTTGACCCGGAAGCCGCTCAGAGGAATTCCCGTGTCTCCTGCTCGGATGCACAAAATTTGCATCTTCCTGTTTTCGTGCAAATCCCTGCTCGATAAGAACGACACCGGCAGCCAGCGGACAATTTATTAGGTACACCATCCATCAGTGGTGACTGAGTGCAAGCTAGCAACCAATGTTAGCAAACTTAGCTTCCAATTGTTTAAAGGCCCATTCTGCCGGTTTCACTCAGGAAAATCCACTTTTTAAATACAGGATTTAAACAAACTTTACAGATCTGGGCTTCTCTTAACGTGTGGTGGTGATTTTGTCCTAAACCCCCACCCCCCCAGCCTGTATTTTGCCATTTTGTGTTTGTTTTGTAAACAGCGGGACGTTTCTGTGGAAAGACAGCGTTAACACCCCTCCAGCCAATCACAGAGCGGAGGGGTGACATGTCGCAAACGGGGCCGGGCGAATTTGACTGGGCCTGTAAGTACGATGAGATGTAAAACTTGTAATTCTAGCCAACAATGAGTGAACTTTGACCTTTATTCATATAGAATGAATCAAAAGGCTTGCTTGGGCTACTAGAATGTTTTGCCTCATCTTGGTCCTATCGATTGCACTTACGACTTTAAAGCTACAGTGTGTAGAATTTAGTGCCATCTAGTGGTGAAATAATAGAATACAACACTTTTGACGCACTGGGTCCGACACGATCTGCAACTACCACCAGAGGCGAATTATGTCCGTGAATTCTTCTCCTTTGGTTGTTCGTAGCAGAAAGATGGAGGCAAAACATGTCAGCCTCCTGAAAGGCGCAGCGTGACCTATGTAATATTCATGATTACTAGACTTTATTACATAAAAAATAATGTACATTTGATATAAGACATTTTTTCACTTATTGAAATAGTGTTTTAAAAATGAATGATTAGTTCACCACTAGATTGAGCTAAATAATACACACTTTAAATACATTTTTAAATTCTGATAATACATTTGTGAGTCGCCTACACCAGAACCCCACCAATAGCGGGGGGTCCACCATATTTGTTTCTATGGGGTGTGTACAGTTTTGTTGCGGCTCAACAATCTTGCGAACAATCTGCTTTTGGCGATGATGTCACCGCAGTTCAGAATGAAAAACGGAGCGGTGGGCAACAATGCCGTCTTTTCCTGCTCCGCCGTCCTCACACTAAATCCCGCACGGGATGAAAAGCGCCGGCAGGAAGCCGGCGACAGGAAGCGCCACGCCGCTGGCGCCCCGACAAAAGTCAGCCACAACCAAGCGTTCACTCGTCTTGTGCTCCCTTGCTATTTTTTTTTTTTTTTTGGAAATGACATCTGCAAAAGTGCTTGCAGTTTATCGGCTAAAAGCCACACACTCTGAAAGTCGGACGAAAATGCTTCGAGCACACCAAACACACCCAGTGAACATACACGATGGATTGGTCGCTGGTTAATCACATGTGGCGCACATTGACAACTGATGGACTGGTCGCCAGTCAGTCGACGGCATGATGCAGACGTGCTCGACTGACACATCAGCGTGCTGTTTTTTCTCGCTGGGAAAGGGAAACTTTGATTGAGCGACCATTCCTTCCTGTCTTGGCGGTGTCCCATCCTGCCGTACAGGAAAGGTGTGTCGGTGCGCCAATGTGTCATCTGTGTGTTGACGAGGAACAGTGGGGAAAAGTTTGTGCCTCGCAGGCTCAAGTTCTGGGTTCCGACTTACCTCAGTCTCAAATGTCCCCGCCGATTGACTGGCGACCAGTCCGTTATTTGTCTCTTTACTGGCAACCTGTAAATTGCTTTTTCTGACTTTTTGGTGACCAATCTGCAACAAATTTTTCAACGGTTCTTCAAACGACGTTTGAAAATTCAACTTCTGAAGGCAGCTTGACAAAGCAACATGAAATTTGGTAGCTGTCTATCATGAACAGGCCCACAAAAAAGTCTCAAGAAGTAATTCCAAAAAATAACAGGAAGCCCGCCATTTTGGTTTGAAAGCAATATTTTAGGCAAATTTTTCAACGGTTCTTCAGACGACGTTTGAAAATTCAACCCCTGAAGCCAGCTTGACTAAGTAACATGAAATTTGGTAGATATGTCTATCATGAACAGGCCCACAAAAAGTCTCAAAAAGTAATTCCCAAAAACCACAAGAAACCCACCATTTTGATTTGAAAGCAATATTTTAGGCTAATTTGTCAGTGGTTCCTCAAAACGACGTTTGAAAATTCAACCCCTGAAGCCAGCTTGACTAGGCAACATGAAATTTGGTAGATGTGTCTATCCTGAGTAGACCCACAAAAAAGTCTCAGAAGCTATGCCAAAAATACAGTAAGTCTGCCATTTTGGTATGAACCACTATGAAGCGTCAAACCACAACAAACCCCTGAGGATTTTATTGGATTACTACCTCTGTTTACACCTTCCGTCCATTTTTTATTTTTTATTTTTTTTTAACGTTTCAATTCCCCTGACCGGCATGCGGCGTGTCGGTCGTCACATTCTCGGGAACATCTTTTGCTGTCTGCCGGCGTTTGAAAAATGCAGTAGTCAGCGTTGTGCGTGTGACCAGATCATCAAGAACGCGGCCAAGATTCTTCACACAAGTGGTGGATCTTCACAGAGATTCCAACTTTTTTTTTTTTTTTTTTTAACCACCCATCTTTCACAGCTCGCAAATTCCTGCTCTGATTAGTTTTCCCATGATGGACGAACTCGCAGTTCGGAAAAGACGTTTCCAGGAACGGACGACCAAAGACCGCACCCGCCCCACAGGCGATACGTCGGCGCGTGTGTACGCCGTGATATTTTATGATGGGACATACTTGTGTGTCTCGCCGTGGGGGAGCTGCCACCGCCGCCGTCACCGCCGAACATATCGGGCCTTCGCCATCTGCTGCTGCTTAGCGTCGTGTATAATAATTGCGCGGCTGTGGCAAGTGTCCACGCAAACACATGCGACGCATTTGCACACAGGGACACACACTGCACGGGACGGAAGATTTATTTGTTTGCTTGTTTGTTTATCGTCCATTCTCATAGCTGCGGAATGATGCTAAAAAAAATTGTGCAACTTGTAAAAGTGAGCATGTGTGCAAAGTATTTACAGCAAACCTCCGTTTATCATGCCGGTTATGTTCCAAGGCCACTTGCAAGACTTGAATACACAGAGATCTTTTTAGAATAAAAACTCTTGATCACCAATGGCTACCACGTAGCTCTGAAGCCCAATTCATACTGACTGGGGAACGGCTGCGGTGCGTTTTCCGTACAGCGGTCATACGGACGGCGCAAGGATAGAACGCATTCAAGTCTACGTGTCAATTCACTTCGGCTTCGGTGTGGTGCGGAAGCTTTCCGCAAGCGTTCTATTTCTTCCGGACGCCGCATGCGGATTTTCATGAATCTGAAGAAATTACACGAGCCGGACAGGAAATCGAGCGTCTCGCACTAAGGTAAATCCGGTATATTTCAGAATTAAACCGTTGGCGAACTCGTTTTTTGGGGAGCGAAGCTAGCTAGCTGCATAGCATGACATCAGTCGGACATTTAAGACAAAAAATGAGCTCAGAATAAATTAAACACGACAAAATGACACTATTTAAACACAAAACGAATTTACCCATGGAGAACAGCCATGGTAGAAGTCCCAGAAATAATCGATATCGATGTGACAACAGGCAAGCGTGGCTATTGTTTACAAATAGGACTCTATATACACGGTTGTTATTGGGTGAACTCAACTCGCCAGCGTGAACCCCACGTGATCTCGTGGTCTGTCGGGAGTAGATTTCCGGACACGCAACGCACGCGGTGTGAATTGCAGTCCTTGCGGCGTCCGTACTGCCACCGTAGTGTGAATTGGGCTTGACGCTCATGTTGAGTGGTTTAATTTGTTGTCAAAATTGTAAATTGATTAATGGACCGCTCTCTTTGAGTAGAATGGAGGAAAATAATCCAATAGCACTACATCAGCCCCATAAGGCGCAGGCCCCCTGGGCATCTGCCCTGTATGCCAGATGGCCAGTCCAGCCTTGGTTTTACCTTCCCACAGATTTAAAACGTCTTAAAGCACACTTTTCCAAGCATTTCTTCACATTACTTCTCACTCACTCGCTACCAAGAAACGGTAGACTATCATACAACATCACTTTGAAGGAACAAAGAGATAACTCACTCGAACAGTTCTCCAAATAAGATGCGAGGTGTTCTTGTTTCTTGCTGTTTGTCACTTCCAGTTGAAGTTAACTGCAAAACAGAAGAGAATCAACAAAGTGTCCCATCAAGCCATATCATTTTGTCAAAAAAAAGTTTCACTAGCCTTAATGCTAACATATAATATGAAACATCACTGACAGGCTAACATAAATTAACATAGCTGTTATGCTAAACCATCAGACAACTGCTACTTTAACAAACATGGAGCAACAAGCTCATTGAGCTACTGGAGCTTAGTTGGGGACATTCTCTGCCTCTTCTTCTTGCTCTTAGTTGGTTTTACTGCAGTGGTTGTCTTAATTGGTCAGAGTATGTTTGCGACATTGCAATCACAAACTTGAAGGTATTTAGTTGACATTTGATGTGACAGGCCACCAAAATGTAGCACAGAATTGTGAGTTGGAGCAAAAAGGACTTTGTTTTCTAAAATTGAAGCGAACGAAAATCTTTGTATTCAGCAGCCTCGAAACACAATCGGGTAGAATCATTTGCCATCAGAGTCCAACTGTGTTTAAGTGAGTCTCACTAGTAGGAAGTAGGAATTAGGAAGTAGGTAGTAAGTGTATCTGCTGCAACAGCATCTTTAAAAAAGTAAACTGAGGAACTTATCAGACTGCTCAGGGATAAAATTGGCTTAGATTAGAAAAAAAATATCCCGAGTTTGTTTTGTACGGCTCAATCTATCATCATCAAGTCGAGCACACCTGCAAGACATGGTCATCTGCTGACGTGACAGAGTGAACAGAAGCTGCCCAGAGGTCAGAGGTCACAAATCTGCTCCTCAATCATGCTGCATCGCTTCTGGTCCAGCTCAGTGCTGCCCACATCTTGTGGTAAGACATGGTACTACACCAAAGATCTGCGAAACATAAAAGTGAGTGATCACTGAAAAAATAAAAATAAATAAATGATAATAATAATACGAGGGGCTCACTGGATGTAAAAATGGTGGACATACCACATAAAAGGGACTTTGTCTTATTATCAACCTTGAATGTGGTAAATGTAATGTATTTACTATTCATATCTCGAGTTGTTTGCCACTGTGTAACACATTTGTGTCACGTGGCTCTTCTATTTACAGCTGCTGCAGCTGTGTGCAATCCTCACACTCAGCAAAAAAGTGCGGCGGTGGCGGCGGTGCAGTCCTGTGAGGAAGTGTGCAGTGTGTAGGGGCCAAAAGCTTTGATTGAAATGTGCAGTTGAAGAACGTGACGGGAAGTCTCCTTGTGGAGTTGGCTTATTAGAATTTGTGTTTTATGGCCCGTCATCAAACTTGACCGCCACGCTCTACCCAAACCCAAAAAAATCTAATTTAACCTCACACATATGTCTATGATAGGAGCTTCAAAGTTGAGAGCAAAAGGACAAAATCGGTAGGAGGCGTTCAAGGACCTCTGGAAAATTAGCGATAATGGTTGCTTCAGAACAAAATGGCTGATAAGTGTCTTTTCGAGCATAAATTCGGAGACTTTTTGTGTAGGTCTACTCATGATAAACATGCTTACCAATTTTCATGTTATGTCAAAAAGCTTTTAAGGGGCTGAATTTTCAAAAATTGTTCCAAACTGCCCCTGGAAAACAATCCAAAATTTCATGTCCAGCCAAAATGGCGGCCATCCTGTGAATTTTCAGTTGTAGCTTCTTGAGACTTTTTGGTAGGTCTACTCGTAATAGAGATGTCTACCAAACTTCATGTTGCTAACTGAAACTGGCTTTGGGGGATTAATTTTCAAAAAAAACCTTTGCGTTTTCTTGCGAGTCCTCACACTTGACTGCAATGCTCCAATGAAAACTCACTGAAATTCGTCCTGATTTCACCCCCCCCGTCCTTGGATGTTTTTCTGGGTAAGGCAGGTGCTGGCTGGGTGACCTCAATACTGAGGTGATGGATGACTCGCATCCTGCATCCCACTGTTGTTGGCCTAATTAATGTTTCTCCCTCTTTAGCTAACGGATGCTCCCATAAGTAAATTTCCAAAAGTGAATGATTAAATTAGATACAACCTATCACTGTACGTGCCAGCATTTGTAGTTTACGACATTCCATATAATGATGATGATGATTTTTGCATTCGCCCTATCAAGCAACTTGAGGCCATTTAAAATATTAAAGAAACTGAAAAATACTAGATTTTTTTCGGACTGTGAAAGAAAAAAAAAACTAACATAAGCACAAACAACATAGGATTGAAAATTAAAAAAAAGATATTAAAACAAAATGAATACCCGGTGAAAATTCAAAAAAATGTTACTAATAATAGATACTAGGTGAAATGTAAAATATTTGAAAAAAATAAAAATCTTCAGTACTAAACTAAAAATTAATAAAACGAAAAACAAATGGGTGGAAATGAGATTACAAAACACAAAAACATTACAAAAAATACATTGGAACATTTAAATACACTAGATGAAAAAAAAAATGGAAAAAAAATACATTTGATAAAAATACACCTCAAAATATAATCTAATATATAATCTTAGGTAAAAAAAAAAAAAATTAAAAAAATGGAAAAATAGATTAAAACACCCATTATGAGTAAAAAATAAATGATAATTCCCCCAAAAATAAAATATAAGAAAAGTTGCATAAACTGGATGAAAAAAACCGAAACGTTCGGACCCCACCCCACAAAATGTTCGATATGAAGCACCAGAAAGCAGCAAATGGTGTCAAATTAGACTGCATGCTTTGTAACCTTTGTGAAATTGTGTCGTTTTCTTATTGCAGCACTGCCTGCTGCTCATCAGCATCCTTTTGTCTCGCGCACGTTTTACTTCCACCGCGGGGAGCTGGGGGGCACCAAAATCCCTCCAACCTCCCTCCCTGCCTCTTTTCCTTCCTTCCCTCAACCGCGTCCCCCCACATTTTGTGCCGGCTACCCACATGCAAAAGTGGGGGAGAGAAGGCGGGAGGAAAGGAGGGAGGAAGGCAGGGGCGTGGGCCTTCTGCTGGAGGAGGAGGATGACTAGTGGGAGTGGGTTCCGCCCGCCAGTCCACCAGTCGGTCGGGGTACGTGCCTCACTCTGCTCCAGTGTGGATGCTGGAACGGCAAGAAGACGGATTCAAAGAACAAAAACCGAAACGATTCGGCGAGAAGAAGCAGACGTCAGTGCCGCTCACCTGACGCGGACACGCGCACGCAAGGCAGGAACGACTCTTATGAAATTGGCCTATTTTTCCTCCCCATGTGGATTTTGTGAATGCGTTCTTTTCCTGCATCGCGATCGGCTTTACATCGGGGACACCCAGCCAGAGGCGCGCGCGTGCATGTCACTATAATCAATGTAAGTAGCACACACGCGTACAATGCATGCACATGCGTTCAAATGATGCGCCTGTTTAGCACAATGCACACCTTGCATGTGCCGGCAGCAGACAATGTGATTTTTTATTTTTTATTTTTTTGGCACACTTCACTGTCTCCTCAGCAATGGGGTGGTACCAATAAAAAGGTTCCGTTTTGCTTGCCCTTGGCTTTTACGCAGGACCTGGAAAAGGTCCAATGTGTTACAAGTCCGAAAAATTAATTGATACTCCCGTATGAGTTATATTGGACCTCCTCCAGTACATTTGACGAAGGACAAATGATGGACACAAGTTTTGGGACTCTAAGAAGAAATGGGCAATAAAAATAGATGGTCAAAAGTATTGGGATGACTACAGGAATAAATGCAAAGCATATGGATCAGATGAACAAAAGTATCAGGACACTAGTGGGAAAAGTATACAGTCAAATTGAAGGAAGTGGGGAAACAATCATAACAGGACACCTATAGGCTATATGTACAAAAGTATTTGGACACCACCGGGAAGCGGAAAAAAAGTATGCGACAAGATGGACAATAGTACGCGAAAAGTGATATGAGCAAAAGTATTGGGACACTTACACGAAGCGTAAGCCTACAAGATGTGGAAAGTTTTGACAAACTGAAGAAACGTATTGCAACATTAATGTGGACTACAATACTAAGAGTAGGGATAGGCGAGTACCGATACCAGGTATCGGTATCGGGGCGATACCAGCGTTTTTTTCAAGTACTCGAGTACTCGTGACGCAGACAAGTACAAGCGACCGATGGCAAAGGGGGAAGACGTTAAGTGAGTCCTCCTTGCCTGTAACTGGTGCTAGCTTGCAGCAGTTTTTACTCAAAACTTCACAGATTTGGAAATACTTCAAAATTGTGAATCTTAAACTAAAAGAGCATTTTTGTGTTTTATTTTGAGCGTTAAGACTATTGAAGAGTGACTGTGCTGTTTATTTTGGCCAAATTAAAGGAAATGTATTTGTTTAAAAATATATTTTAGTGCTTTTTTTTCATTTGTCAAAATGTACTACTGATATCGGCAGTTGGTATCGGTATCGGTGAGTACTGAGGGTCTGAGTATCGGTATCGGTCTGAAAAAAAGTGGTATCGAAAAAAATTCTAAAGATATAGACAAAAGTATTGGGACACCGCGGAAAAGTATCTGGAACCTTCCAGGAAGTAAAAAAAAACCTGTCAAAAGTATTGGGACGCCTAAAAAAAACTGGACACTGGGGATGGACAAAAAGTGTGTGAGGCTATAATGCATGAAGTAAATAAAATCTCAAAGCGTTTGATGCTCTTTCACACCGCACTCATCCCTGCACGCCTTTTACGGACCTTCCTTTGCACAAGGTGAGACACATGCAATTGATTTCTTAGTGTGTCCAAGACTGGAGTGGCACAAATAATCAGCCCTGGCATTTTGACCACCACAATGGCAACAACATAGCTCTACCATTCATGTTTATTGGTTTAGTTTGCTCTCTATATTGTTAATGGATTACTTAGCTGCTCCTTCTAAATTGTGGGTCGGTCTCTTGGGGTAAAATGGAGGAAAATAATAATTGAATAGCACCACGTCGGCCGCAATAGACATCGGCCCACCGGGCATCTGTCCTATATGCCAGATGGCCAGTCCAGCTAACACTTTTGTCCATACATTGTCCCAACTTGACTTCGCTCAAATGACTTCAAATGCCATCAATCCTATGTGTACCTTTAAGGGGCGTGACCCAGCGAGTGACATCAGGGGCTGGAATCTGATTGGCTGATTAGTCCGCGTGTGAGTGTTTAGGCGTGAGTTGTGGCCTACAGCAGCTCCTTGCCGCATTCTCGTTTGGTTACTCGGCCAACCTGAAGCTCGCTCGCTTGTCACTGAAATTTGTCCTCCATTTGATTTGTGCGGCGCTCAGCACTCCTTGACAGCATTAGCCGCTTTTAATAATGTCCCCAACTGATTTAAAGACAGAGCGACGTGGCGCTCAAGTGTTGGTGTGGAGCTTATCAGCAAAGTCAACACTGAGCTGTTTGCGCACAGCCTCATCTTTGTGTGTGTTTGTGTGAGCGTGTAAGCCCTCAATTGGTTTTATTTCTGGCGTGATGGGTTTGATTGTGTTTGTTTTTCTGGTAACAAAGAGTCAAATGGTGACGTTCCTCTTTTGCCCTTCAAAAGCAATCCAATTCAAATATTTAGTGGTGATTTCTATTAGGCAAATTGAGAATCTTGCTAAATTGCTAAAATGGTGGACAAATTCAGTCCTATGTAGTTGTCAGTCTTTTGTAAACGTTCTCAGCAATTATCTTCAAACGTATTTCACAAAGAAAACTCCAAATTCACTTTCCAAGACCACTTGTCATCACATTTGATACTCGCATTGTTTTGCCATCTCGCTGATTGTGATCTGATTTTTGTTTTTTCCTGCATTTTCTTTCTCGGGCCTGGGAAATCCTAGAAGGACAAATGTCGGAAAAGTGACTCAGCACATGTGCGCGCACACACGGCATCGTCCATCTATGTAAACACAACGGCAGCCAATTTAACATTTGAGATTCTCGTCCACGTCGTCCGTCCGCCCCAGCCAAACGATGGACGGCTAATCGATGAGAATTCCCTCAGGGGCGGCGCTTTTCATTACCGTCGCACCTGAGGGGGATGCGCCGTTGCCATGGCAGCTGTCGCTGGTCGCTATGGTCGCCAACGGACTCAACCGAGTCGTCCTTTGTCACGCCGGTGGAGAAAAGCAGAAATGTGTCTCAGGAGGACATTTGTTGTGTTTCAGCATTAGAAAAAGTACTACAAATTGATTGAAAATATAGAGAAACAAATTCATGAATTATAAAAATGTTAAAATTAGGGGTGTCAGGCGATTACATTTTTTAATTGTAATTAATCACATGACTTCAATAGTTAACTCACGATTAATCGCAAATTTTATCTGTTCTAAATGTACAATAAAATGTTTCCCCCTAAGTTTTCATACTCTTAACATAAAAGTGAAAAAAGTTAAATTAATAATAATACTAATAATAATAATAATAATAATAATACAATAAAATGTACAATAAAATATTTTTCCCC
This sequence comes from Festucalex cinctus, assembly GCF_051991245.1. NCBI lineage: Eukaryota > Metazoa > Chordata > Actinopteri > Syngnathiformes > Syngnathidae > Festucalex > Festucalex cinctus. Next base: position 11,996,072 of record NC_135428.1, on the reverse strand, counting down.
CTAAGTTTTCATACTCCTGTTAACATAAAAGTGAAAAAAGTTAAACTAATAGAAATATGGCTGCGTCTTTTAGTTATTGATACAGTAATAATTCATAATTTCTAAAAATTAGTTAAAATTAAAAAGATGTACTGTACTGTAAAAAACGTGGGACGTTGATTTGTGTTGAGTTCATTTCTCTGCCACTAGATGGCATAATTGCATTTGTAAAATGGTGACAGCTCAGTGTATTTTTCTTTTCATATTAAGAGCCATCTAATCTTTCACATGAAGTAACTTGTGAAATTCTGCACATTTTTAAAATTGTGAAAAAAATGGACCCCGGTCTGCACAAATACACGCATTATTATTAAATGTATTACTGCTAAATTTTGATGTGGGCGTTTGCTGCTTTTCCCCCCGTAAAGACTTTCCAAGTAAGGATTAGTGACGTTAAAGGAACTTTAAATTAACGCACTAATTTTGACACCCCTAGTTCAAATGTATACTTATGCAAGTTAGAAACCCAAAAAATAATTTGACATGACTGCAGCGTGTACAAGGGGGAAAAAAACGGATGACTGCCCTCGGCTCGTATGTCGCCTCATGCGTTTTTCATGAAGGCTCAACTTGCGATCGCCGTTCCTCCAAAAGGGAGGCGGGCTGCGAGTGGACGCAGTAACACCATTTCCAGACGGCGGGTGGCTGTGGGGACGACAATATGGGAGCTATGATTTTCAAAGACACACAAAATGACAGACGGGACGGCGTCTTTGTTGCATCGGAGGATCGGTCACGAGAGATGGGCGAGTACTGATATTGGCCTGTTACCATTTGAAGGTATCAAGTACGTACAGAAACTGCCAATACCAGTCACTGATACTAATAGCGCCCTCTTGTGGATGGTCTGTTTTTGTGAAGTAAATGGCATGCGTGGCTAACAGAAGGTGACTGAAGTGAATTGCATTCATGTCAACCCTCTCAAATGCTCATTAAGATGCAATTTATGTCTTGTTTATATTTATGCGTTTGATTCCGTTATTAGGGTGGGAGTATATGTTCTTAATTGTTTTGAATTAGTAAACAAAATCCTGTATTTTTTTAGGGAGTTGCTTTATTTGCACTTTTGTTAATTTATTACAAAAGAATAAAACATTTTGAGTTATTTTATTTTTTTAAACCAGAAATAAACAAAACGTCTTTCTTTGAAATTATGTCTTTTTTTTCTTCTTTTTTTTTTTTATTGAAAATTTACGTATCAAAAGTACTAGTGGTATCGTCATCTGTGAGTATTCAAGAGTCGATTACTCATACTGGTATCGGTCTGAAAAAAAAGGTGGTATCAATTATCCCTATTGGTCATCTGCTAGCATGCTTGGTAACGGTTCTTCTTTTTGGTTGAGATTTGGACTTTTTTGAATTTTGAATAGATTGCGCACACACACACACAGCCGGTTATTAGTGTGTGCGTGTGTGACCTTGCAGGTTCAGAGGTCAACATTAACGTCTCACTGCATTTGGTCAAGCCAAGAGGCCTCCAAGGCAGACAGGGGAGCTTTTTTTTATTTAGTGCTCAATGCGCGTGTGCATGCGTGTGCACAATACTGAATTTGAACCACCCAGAACTCCTGCTTTGCAACCCATGTGGTACTTTACAACCCATCTGCTAATTTTCAACTCATCTGCTACTTTGTGGCTCCTTTCACTATGACGCTTGAACTCCTTCAGGTGTTACTTTTTTACACTTTCAAATTCCTTATTTAAACTTTTCCAATGAATACTTCTCAACCTCTTTTAACTTAACATTATTTATAGAGCACTTTAAAACAATCATCGCTGCAAACAAAATACTGTACATGCAGTCAAAAATCAGAGAACACCCTAAAATGCTAGTAGTACTTTTTATCTCGAGGGGCAGCCATTTTGCCACTTGCTGTCGACTGAAAATGACATCTCAGGCAACAACCAATCACGGCTCACCTGATTTCCTGATTTGGTCATGTGGTCACCTTATGAACTTGTGTTGCCATTTTCAGTCGACAGCAAGTGGCAAAATGTCCGACCCCTGAGACGAATCAAAATGTGTGGATTTTTCTGAGAGGAAAATCTTTTCTGCCAGACGAGCTTCTCTGTCGTCGACCTCGCCGGCCGACCGGTCACTCTAATACTTTCTGCAGAAACAGCCGCGCTCCTTTCGGCCAAACCAAACAAGTGGAAAAAAAAAAAGAAGAAAAATCATCAGGCTGCTTCTCGGCTAAGCTGTCACCATACGAAGAACACAAACATGAATTGCAAAATTCTGAACAATACGACACTTGGAGACTTCAGGCAAGTGACAAGAAGTTCAGTCGTGTCCGTGGCCTCCAGATGTGGAGAGCAGCAAGCGTAACGGAGGGGCCGCCGTCCGCGGGCCCCCTCCTCCCTGTGCCCCCCCCCCCCCCGCGTCCCGGGGGACCCATAGACGGATTATTAATGGAGCCTCCTCAGGGGGCTGGTAAATCTAGCACATGTGGTCACGGTCAGAGAGAAGTCCAGCGCTGGTGTTGCCTAGTAAATCACCTTTTCTATTTGTTCGCAATATATCTCAAGTAGCATGTAAAAAAAAAAAAAAAAAAAGTTATTTGGGCTCAATAACAAAATTCAGAATACTACAAAAATCACCCAAGGAAGGCTTCTTTTCGTTTAGGCAAACAACAGCTAAACAAAAAACTGCAAACGTGTTGCCACATGATTCAAACATTTGAGTGGTTTTTGTGATGTCGTATGTTCAAATATAGACCGAAAACTGAAGCATCCCGCTAACATGTTAGTAGTACATGGTTCCAATGTTGAGCTGTTTTAAAATGTTGAATTTACAAGGACAGGTAGGCTGAAACTGAAAGAAGTTGAAGAAAAGAATACAAATAGCACCAAAGAAGTTGTATTGTTTTGTACATGAACCAGAGATATCAAAACACTAAATCTAAGATGTTAGCACATGGTTTTCAATACAATTGTCTTTGTGCCATTTAATTTTCAAACAATAGGCTGAAAGAAGTTGAAGAGATTGATACTGTAAGCAGCACACAAGAATTTCTTTTTTCGTAACCAAGCTAAGCTACACCTAAAAAACAAAAAAACAAAACAAACATGTCACCACATGATTCCAACATTGAATTGTTTTTGTGACGTTGACTTTCCAAACATAAGCCTAAAGAAGTTTGCAAATAACACCCAAGAAGTTCTTCTTTTTGTCGGGTGCTCATGTTTTTAACACGTTACAACATTGTCAAAACATTGAGCTGTCTTTCTAAAGTTACAATAAACTGAAAAGTCAGTTTTGTTTGTTCTTTTAAAAAAAAAACGGGATGCTAACCCTGAGATAGCCGTTAGCTCGTTAGCCTTGGCTGGATGCGCGGCAGATGTGCAGGACATTCCTGGCGCTCAGCATCCAAATTTTATGTGCGCCACGGGAGCCGTCACCCGGCACCTTTGGCCGACAGACGGCTAACGCTAGCTCAGTGAGTTTCCGTCATGGCGGGATGTTTTGATTGGAAGGATTTCCCGCCGATTGGCGCCGACCCGTGACGACGTGTAGCGTGACAGCATGTGTCCGTCTGTCATGCGTTTCTATTTATGTAACACCGTAGCGTGAGGATGGAGGTCACGCGTGCCCCGTCGTCTCCCTCCGGACACTCACTCCCGATTTGATCACCCGACATATATTCCCTCTTCGTAAATTGCCAACTTGAAAGTGGAATATTCTGCTTCTGAGCCCGTGGTTCAATTTCGTATTCAAGTCAAGTCCAGCACTGTGAACCTATAGACCTGCTATGGACTGGTCGCCAGTCAGTTGAGTTTTGGCCAAGTTTGAGTTTCTTTCTGTCACATGTTCTGTGAATGTAGAGACAAACAATTGACTGGTTGATAGCCAATCACGGGGCACCTGTAGACAAGCAATAGACTAACCAGTTAATCACCAGGTACATAATAGCCAAATGGGTTGTTGAAGTTTCTAATTTGTCTTTGTGTGTCCAGGTGTAGCTGAGCCATGTCTTTGAGAAGCGAAGGGTGGCAACGGCGACCCTGCGGCCCGTCTTTCCGCTCTTTTCTTTGGCGACCGCTCATCTGCTTACTCGTCCTGCTCCGATCCCCCGCCGCCGTCTTAGGGGCGCTGGAGCTGCAGCTGGACGAGGAGCAGCCGGCGGGCACCATCGTCGGAGACATCAGCGCCGGGTTGCCGCCCGGCGAGTCCGCCAGCCTCTACTTCATCTCGGACCACGAGGGAACGGGCGTGGGCAGCGACTTGAACATTGATGAGACCACCGGGATCATCACCACAGCACGCCGCCTGGACCGCGAGCAGAGAGACCACTACAGTTTCATCGCCGTCACCATGACTGGCGTCACCATCCAGGTGGCGATCACCGTCAATGACATCAACGACCACGCGCCGGAGTTCCCCAAAAACAAAGCTCATCTCAAGATCCCTGAGCACACTGCCGTGGGGACCCGCTTTTCCCTGGATCCGGCCGGTGATGCTGACAAGGACCAGTTCACCACACAAGGATATTCAATCCGGGAGGGAAATGTAGGTCAGGTGTTCCGTTTGGAGACCAAGAGGGCGGCGAATAAGGCACTGTATTTGGACCTGGTTGTCAGCGGACTGCTGGACCGGGAGAAACGCTCAACTTACACCCTGGTCCTAGAAGCCTTTGACGGGGGTTCGCCCAGGAGGGTGGGCTCCATGACTCTGGAGATAGCTGTGACAGACGTCAACGACCATGCGCCGGTCTTCAACCAGAGCCGATACCATGCCATCATCTCAGAGAGTCTCCCCCAAGGAAGCAGCATCCTACAGGTCAGTTAACTTGTGTCCCAAGTGTAAAATTGGGTCCGCATCAAGTCACCTCTGGTTCAGTTGCTTGATTCATACAAGTTTGTTTGTTTTTTTCTGCCCAGGTCTTCGCCACAGACCAGGATGAGGGGGACAACGGTCTAGTCCTCTACGAGATCAACCGGCGACAAAGCGATCCTGAGCGCTACTTCGTCATAGACCTCAAGTCCGGAGTTATCACGCTGAACAGACCGCTGGACTACGAGCTCAAAAGAGTGCACGAGCTGGTGGTCCAAGCCAGGGACAACGCCAGTCACCCGGAGGTAAAACACCAGTTACAGTCTACGGACTGGTCACGAAGCACCTAAACATCTGCAGTCAACTTTAGGACACATGTAGACAAACACTGGAGTGGTGGCCAGGTAGGGACACTCGTAGGCAAACAATGGACTGATCAACAGTCGAAATATGAACCCAGATCTTTTGACTGTAAGCCAGACTTCAAGAGTTAAGGTTTTTCCTGTAGACATTCGGATAAATGTTGTTTATCCTTCCCCAGGTGACCAACGCGTTTGTGACCATTCATGTGCGCGACTACAATGACAACCAGCCCACCATGACCATCATCTTCCTAAGCGAGGACGGCTCCCCGAGAATCTCGGAGGGCGCCCAGCCGGGTCAGTATGTGGCCCGCATCTCTGTCACCGACCCGGACTACGGCGAGTACGCCAACGTAAACGTATCGTTAGAGGGCGGCGACGGAAAGTTTGCTCTCACCACCAAGGACAGTATTATCTACCTGATCTACGTGGACCAAGTTCTAGACCGAGAGGAGCGCGACTCATACGACCTCCGGGTAATGGCTACCGATTCGGGTACGCCCCCCCTCAGGGCAGAGTCCTCGTTTACCATCCGAGTGACGGATGTCAACGACAACCCGCCTCTGTTTGATCAGCGGGCCTACAGACAGACCATCCCCGAGGTGGTCTACCCGGGATCTTTTGTCCTTCAAGTCACCGCCCGGGATAAGGACCAGGGTCCCAACGGAGAAATTCGCTACAGTCTCCTGAAGGGCAAGAACTCCCACTCCGACTGGTTTTCAGTGGACCCGGTGACGGGGATCATCACCACCGCCACCGCCCTGGATTTCGAGTCGGAGCCGTCGCCCAGCGTGACGGTGGTGGCGACGGACGGCGGGCGACCGCCGCTCTCGTCGACGGCTCGGGTGGACGTGGTGCTGCAGGACGCCAATGACAACGCACCCGTTTTCTCCAGGAGCTTCTACAACGCCACCATCGAGGAGAACGCCCCACCCGGCACTTGCTTCCTCCAGGTAAGACTTACACTCTCTTGCACAAAATCCTCCAGCCAAGCTCAAGTCAAGTCAAGTCAACTTTGTTTAAAGTAGTGCTCCTGGTTTCTGGTGATCCTGCTTATGATTACATAGAACTGCTTTGAAATTAGTTTAGAGTTGTAATTTTTCAATCCGAACACAATTAGTCAGTGCTAAGTGGGTATTTGGTGCTTGTTTGGTAGCTTGGACTGGTAGAAAGCCCGATATTTGAGTTATGGGTTTTTGGATTGTTAGCAACATCAGAGTCAAATCTGAATATTTTTCCCTGAATAAAGCCAGAGTCAAATCTGAATATTTTTTCCCTGAAACTTTTTTTTCTTGTGATATCCTTATTTTCTTTTCTTTTTTTTTTTCTAGCGAGATGTTTTTTCTCTGGAATTTTTATTTTCTAGAAAATGCCCCTAGAAAATGGTTTTGTTTTTTTTTTCTTCAAGTGACTTCCCCTAAAAAATCTTCAAAAATAATACTTTCCTCTTTAAAAAAAAATCTATAGATTTTTTTTTTTTTTTACTTAAACATACACATTTTTTTTCAAGACTTTGTTCCTCAAACAAATAATTTCTTAAAAAAAAAAAAAAAAACACCTTTCCTCTCTAAAATGTTCTCTCTTGAGTAATGTCACTTTTGTTTTTTTACTTACACGAAAAAGTTATTTTTCTCAACTTTTAGCGTTTTTGTCTGAAAAGATTTTGACTTTTCATGCCTGTTCTCAAAAAGTGCAACTTCTTTCTTAAAAAAAAAAATGTGCTGGGGTTAGGGCTAAAAAAAAAATATATATATATATATATATATATATATATATTTATTTATTTATTTTTAAATCTCTCTTTTTTTTATCTTTTGTCCTCTGAAAAATGACATTTTGCCTCCAAAATGAATGTTTTTTTTTTTTCTTGAAATCTTTGACTCATTGTGAGTGTGCTTCCGCTCGGGTTTCCTGCAGGTGCTCTGGCAACATCTCAGTCAGCCTTCCGTGCGCTTTTTTTCTATTGCCAGCCAACGAATCCAGTTGACGCCACCCCCATGCCCCCAACACACATTATGTGGAGGGACTTATTAGCAGTAAAGTCGCTGAAAGTGTTGCAGTGTTCGTGCTGCCGACAGGACACAAAGAAAGGCGTTATTTTTTTCTTTCCAAATCCCCACCACCCTCCCACCGCGCTTCCACCTTTCGGCTTCCTTCAAGTGTTACCCAGGCAGGGCAATTCATGTGTGTGCGTGTGCTGATATTTGTGTGTAAGCTTCTGACATCCTGAGAAGGTAGAGGTCGTGAGAATGGCAACGAAGCAGCTATTTTGCTGCTTAAGAGCTTTTCCTTGTTGCAAATAAAAGTGTAGAGTGCACGGTCGAGCCGGCAAGCGGACGTCGGCGAGCGTCGTCTGCCTGCAGCGACGATTTTGATAACTCATATATGCTTTGTTTTCCAAGATGGATGTGAAAATGTCTACATGCTGGTTGGCCAGTCAGGAAGAAGTCAATTATTCACTCCTTCCTGACTCCCTGATCAGTAAAATGACCCGATAACGATACCTGGTATCAGTACTCAACTATCCCTAGAAAAATCTAAAAAAAAAAAAAAATGTGCCTAAATAAAGCCTGAAAAAAACGCTCAGAAAAAAATTTAAATGATGTAATAAATAGAATAATTTGATTTGACTGGCTGGGAGGCTGAGAGAGCAACAGCTGCACTTTAGATGCGTTAGACGGGAAGACCGATCGGGTTTCACCACGTAATTGCCTTACAGCTGCCGACACCTTGAAAGCTCACACAATTACAGTCGGGCTGCACTATTAACAACTCATTGATAGTAACACTTGAAAAACAATACAACACAAGAAAGCAATGATAGAATAAAAAAAAAATTCTCTGCTCAAAGATATTTTTACAACTTTTTTTTTTATTTTTATTTTTTAACTTTTTCATAAGATATGAAAGACTACAAGTGTTTTTTTTTCCCTCACAAAAAAAGTTTTAATCCTCATGACATTTTGACCTTTTTCTTGTCAGATTCATTTTTTTCTTAAAAAAAAAGAAAACCTTTATTATTCCCCTAAAAAAAATCATCAGATTAAAAAAAAATATATTTTAAATTTTTAAATGCCTTTATGATTTTTTTTTAAGTATGCTGTTTTATGCAGAAAAATAGCACTTCCCTCCTATGAAATTCTCAAAAAATATTTTTGGCTCCCTCCAGAATGTTTTTTTTCTCATTTTTCTCAAATTAATATTGATAATTAAAAAACAAAATTCTATTTAAAAAAAAAAAAATCTAAAAACTGTTTTTCAAGAAAACTTTTTTCTTTGTCTGTACAAGCACAATATAATATATATATATATATATATATATATATATATGTATATATATATATATATATATATATATATAAGAATCGTCAGCAGTGTCGTTTATAACCCCAATCATATATCATATATCAGTTTATTTCCACTACAATCCTCATCACGAGAAAAGTGATGTTTGCTTAAATTTGCGACTGAGTCACTCGGATTCGGCGTCAGGCAGGTGGTCCGGGCGGGGGCCGACTTTCCCAGCGTATCACGTTCCGTCCTTGCGTGGAGAAGATCGGCGCGAGATCGGAAACGTTTGTGTTGTGCCGCGTCCACTCTGTGCGTGTGTGTGGAGTGCGCAAAATGCGCACGCATGTTTATTTATGTGTCAAGGGTCAGCAACAACGCAGCCAGGAGTTTTTTGTTTTCCCAAATGATTGTCCCGTTGAGTCACATGACCTCTTCTTTCCCGCCACCCGAATATGGCGTGCGGCGTCATTGTCCCGTCCGGGACGCCAAAGCACACAAACCCGGTCCCGACTGTGAGATCACAGATATGGCAGCAAGTGAAAAAGTCCTTCTTGAAATTTTGGAGGGGCTCTCGCACCCTCGCTGCTCTTGTAAAGTTGCAGCGGCGTCAGCCAAGTCAAAAGTCGCTGCAACATTTCGAACAGGGGAGTTTGAGCTGACCTCCGTTTTCCGATTGTTGAGACCTAACTCAACTCCTTGAAACGTTAATTTGAGTACTTAAGCCTGACTTAAAAGCCTAGTTTGAAACCATAACCTTTCCTTGAAACCTTCCTATAATAGCCCAACTAGTCATTGAAACCCTAACCTTGAAACTGTACTTTGAAAGCCTAACCTTTGTTTGAAACCCTTACCCTGACCTGAAATCCTAATTTAAAACCATAACCTGGCTTTGAAACCCTGATTTCATACCACCACTTGACTTGAAATTATATTTTGACTTTATAACCCTGACTTGAAACCTTAACCATGCCTTGAAACCCTACTATAGTAGCCCTTTTTTTAAGCCCTAGCTTAAAACCTAACTTTAAAACACTAACCATGCCTTGAATCCTTATAACCTGTTTGAAACCATAACTTTGATTTGAAACCCTACTTGGAAACACTGACATTATCTTGAAACACTAATTTGAAACCCAATCCCTAGTTTGAAACCTTACTTTGAAACACTAACCATTCTGTGAGCCTTATGCTCTTTGTTTGAAACCATAACCGTGGCTTGAAACCCTACATTTGAAACACTAACACTAGCTTGAAACACTATACATAGTTTGGAACCCTACTTTGAAATCCTAACCATGCTTTGAAACCTTATGTTGACAGCCAAACTCTTGTTTGGAAGCCAAATCTGGGCATGAAACTCCAATTTAAAACCTCATTGGCTTGTTTAAAACCCCAACCCTGTCTTAAAACCCTAATTTACAACCTTCACTTAATTCCCTAATTAATGTGGGAATGCTTTAGCATTCCCGCATGTTATTGTGATTTTTATTCTCCACACTTTGCCGCGTAACAACTCCCACATAATACTTCCAATTTACACTGTTCAAATTTCAACTAGCTTTAAAAATTGACGCCTCCTGGGGTATATATCACCTGATTCCCCATTACTTACAGTATTTGCACAATTTAACATTTAATATCAACTTCCCCACATTCATTTTCAATGGGACAGACATTGAACTTTTTGTATCATTTTCCACGCCCACTTCTATATGTATAACTTATCATTACCAGGTGTCTGATACTGCTTAGTAGCACCAAGAGGATATAATTTCATAATTTATCTCTCAATTTATTTCATAAGCATTCCATAATCTTAGCATTCAGCTATTAGCATTCAGCTTTCAGCATTCCCATGCAATTTCTCCAGAAATTGCACTTAGTCTAGTTCTCATAGCTCTTGTATTGGTTTGCATCAGCCGGGTGTCCCTAATAAAGTGTCTGTTGGTGTCTGTTTAAACGTTTGAATGTTTCACTAACAGTCGTTATGAACGTTATCCTGGAAAAAAATGTGTCAGCGTGAATTATTGATGGTGCACACACACGCGCGCACACACAGGAATTTTCTCAATCCAGATTCCCTAAAGAAACAAGAGACGTGTCAGCGAACGCAACACGAAGGGATGGCGGTCGCCATGGTGATGATGGATGAGAGAAGAGGGGCGACGGAGGATGGGGAGGGGCCACTTCATCACCGCCTCCCGCTCCCACGCACGTGTGGTGTGTGCGTTTGTGTGCGCGTGTGTAGGGGGTTCGAACATTTGTCACCCTGTTGCTCATGTGAAGGACGCCTGCTATGATGTCATACGGATAACGTGTGCGTATGTGTGTGTGCGCGCAAAGGTTGGGGTGCGATATCTTTCAATAGGTCGGAGTCATCATTCAGTCGTAACCATGGCAACAGGCCTCTGAGGACTACAGGGAGGGAAAAGGGGAGAGGCTGTCCTGATGGGGGCGATTGGGATGCAGGGGTGGGGGCGGCGGGGTTTGGCCCTGTGTGTATTTTATGATAAGACATGATGGACAGCATAATTGAATTTTTTTCCCCTATATAATTTGAAATGAGCTCACCATCAGTGACACACTGAAGCAGTGGGAGCAGTTTGGCCGAGTGGAATCGAACGTTGGTCCTTGAGTCTCAGGCCATATTTGTAACCGCTCTTTGCACGTATTGCTGAAAGATTGTTTATAGAAAGCACTTCCCTGCTATTTCTCACTTTTTTCTTTGTCCAGTACTCTCTATTGTTTTGACTCCATTTTGGGTGCACACTATTTTGCAAATTTAGAAGAAGTAGAAAAATGAAAACAGGAAGTAGTTGAAGCCCAGCCTGTTATTTGCTGAAGACGACTGAACGTCAAATTGTATTCCATCCTGCTTTTTATGCCTACAGAAAGCAACGACTGTCAGTTAATTTTACGATGTGCATCATTACTGCCCCCTTCAGGACTGGAGTGCAACACTAGCATCTACGACATACAACTTTGACTTCGTTTAGCTGTCTTGGTGGAGATTGTACACTCCAATAAATCACATTCTAGTTCACTAATTCACCCTAACTTGGTGATTATTATGTATATGTATATTTTTTATACAACAATAAATAACTTGAATATTAGAATTTGCAATATTAGCGACTTGCCCTGCATGACAGAGGCAGCTTTAAAATGGAGCCTTTTGTTTCCTAAATTATCCAATTAAACAGTGCTTGGTTGGGGCACACACACGTCACACACATGCGTGTGTGCACACACACACACACGCACAACAGCTGCTATATCAGCTGAATGGGGGAATGACTGGGGTGTGTTAGGCACGAGTCTCTTTCCACCCCCCACTTAAACATCCTTGGAAAATCTCTCTCTCACACACACGCACGCACACAAAGAATGAGGTAAAAGCCGGCGCAATCTTTTGTCTCTCAGAGCGTAAAAAGGTGGATAGATGGGCGACCAAGCATCCCACCTCCCCCACATCATCTGCTAGCAATCACTGGTGTGCGTGTACACAAAATAGATGTGTACTTTCTACTCCGTGGTACTTTTTAAACCTCTGTGGTGGAACGATACTCATGGAGCAAGATATTCCTCATTCATGGCCTTATTTTCTTGTTTTATTTTGATTTCCAAATTGTTAGCATTAGCTAATTTAACTACTTGACAGCAGTTAGCGTCGCTTTGTTTTGCTAGCATAAAAGTCAAACCATCCACCCATCCATCCATTCTCTTAACCGCTTATTCCTCACAAGGGTCACAGGGGTGCTGGAGCCTATCCCAGCCAGCTTCGAGCAGTAGGCGGGGTACACCCTGAACTGGTTTGCCAGCCAATCGCAGGAAAGTCAAACCAACGTAGCAAAATAAATAAACAAAACGGTAACGGTGACCCGATGCCAGTAGATGGCGATGTTGCGTCACTTTGGATTTGAGACGTGCACAGATTTTGTGTAGAAGAAAAAAAAGAAAAGATTAGGCGGTGAATCTCTGTGACATCAATTGTGACAAGTTTTGGCACACGATACTCCAGTATGTACATGTATTGTACAAAGAGGCTGTTTACGGAGCAAATGGCGAACGGCTTACAAAAAAAAGCCACTGTCAAAAGCTCATTTTCTCCCATTTTTGATGAAATAACTGTTACATCTCGGCTTTATTTTGGAGTCAGCCAGTCCTCCCTCAAGTGTCTCCAGTTGGTCCAAAACTTCAACATTTTATTTTGGCATGAGACTTGACATTGTTTTAGTGTTTTATTGTGTTAAATGTTTCTCTTATTTATTTTAACCGTTGTTTTGTATTCATATTTATGTTTGAGTTTTACTTTATGTACACAGCCCTTTGTATGCAGCTGTGATTGTTTTTAAAGTGCTCTATAAAATAATGTTGAGTTGAAACCAAGCCATGTTCTTCTGCTGAAGAATGAAGAGTAGAAAATGCTAGAAGCAAACTTTTTTTTACCAGCTTGTTTTGTTGTTTTATTTTATTTTTTTTACAGTATCTGTAATTTCGCTGTGTATCAGATGTGACTGCATGTTTGTCACACCGCAGCCTTGCTCTCATCAGACCGCTCTAGTTCAAAGGTCAAGGAGTCATTTAGCTTTATTAACATAAAATAATCCACTTATTGCCACAGCGATTGCTTTAAGAGGACTCATTCCATCCAATCGGTGACTGGGCCGCAGGTGCACGCTCGATCTCCATGGCAACGTCAAACCAAATTAAAAGTTAAACTCTACGTATTAAACGCGCCGCGTATTAAATGTGCCGTATTAGGCCATGTGTTACTGTTGGCTGGCGTAACAGGAAGCGGGCAGCGGCGAATAATCGGCGCTGATCTAAGGAGCGTGACAGGGAAAATCTGCATCTGGCGTACGCGTTTAGTTTAGTTTAGTTCAGGGAGCGCCGGGACGCTGAGTCATTAGCCGCTTTATTAGGAGCGCGGAGCCAAGGATTACAGAAAGGCACAAATAGTCTGCTTTCGCTATGTAATTGACAGAATGTGAGTATCGTGTTTTCATACGGACAGCCTGCAATGTTGCCGGGTCAGAAGACCTGGGAATTGATCTGCTTTTGTTTTCCACACAGAACCCAGCAAATGTGGGATAATTGTGTGCGTTCCTTTCACACAGCAATAAACGTACTGCAAGGTACATAGCGCACAGTCTACAATGTTGTCAATGAGGGAGCAATGAAAAGTTTGAAAGTAAACTGTAGTTCTCCCACAGCCCCTAGTTTGTCCATTAGCGAGTAACAAACACAGTACAAAACGTACTAGTTTTATCTAGTTACATCAGGTCTCGTTTGGTCATATCCAGTGACATCTAATCGAGGACTTTTTTTTCATAAACAACCCAATCTTCCGTGTCAGTCCAGTCACGTCTGGTCATATATGGTTTAACAGGGAACATCTGTTCATGTTTGGTCACGTCTGGTGGTTATTTCTGGTTTTAACTAGTCAAGTCTGGTCATATCTTGTTGTAACAGGTCTCGTCTGGTCATTTGCGGTGACATGTAATCAAGATTCGTTTTCATAAAAGGGACCAAATCCTCCATGCCAATCTGGTCATGTCTGGTTCTCTCTGGTTGTGTTGACTTCATAGGTTTTTTTTTTATGAGCATATAAAAGTCACCGTGTGCATGGTGTGAAACACAAGATGGCGTTAGCTTGTTGCACATGTCGAGGCGTGTGGTCAAATCTGGTCGTGGTCACGCCTGGCACAGATGTCCAATCAACCCAAATAATGATCCCATTGTTACATTTTAGTGCAACTGCTGGATTGATTGTAAAATGATTGGTCTTGCCTGGAGAAAGGTCATGGAAAGGCGACTGTTGTGTTTGCGTTTCATACGCTATATTTCCAATGACCCACACATCAATATAACAATCATATCATATGGTAGATAATTTATATTGCACTACGATATACATGTGTAGCTGGAAATATTCCTCTCGTATCATCTTGAATCAAAGAATCAAATTGCTGGGACCCGGTTTTCAATTTCCATCCCTACATCTGATCATGTCTAGGCACGTCTGGTCTTATCTCATTAGATCAGGTTGCGTCTGGTTCTCTCTGGTCACGTCTGGTGGAGATCCTTCATTAAATCCTCCATGCCGGAAAAAAAAAAAAAAAAAAAAGGATGTAAAGTGCCCGTTACATGCTTTGATGGAATTCGTCTTGGTGGTGTTGACTTCATAGTCACGCTTGTTTATGAGCCTATAAAAATCGGCGTGTGTAGTGTGTGAAACACAAGCTGTCGCAGATGCCGGCACGGGCGTGCGTTTGTGGAAAGCAGCTGTAGATGTGTCGCTAAGCGCTAGCGCTACCAGCTACTTTATCTGCCCTCAGACTGTTTGTTATGTTTGTTTTAACTTTCCGCCGTGATTGGGTTCCTCAGACGTCCACTTCCTCCCGCCGTGTATCGTCTCCGGCAGAACGTCCGCTTTCCCCGTCTTGACAATAGCGCCGAGGCTAACGGCTTCCTGCGCTACGCTACGCTTCCCGTCTTGGCTTCTAATAACGTCTGACAGCACAATGTGAGACTGGAAGTCCAGCGAACAGTCAAGGATGGAGTCCAACATGCATGGCTGGGAAAATTCTCACCCTTAACATCAGATAAAAAATAAATAAATAAAAAAATAGTAAAAATACAGAACTTCTTAGAAGCAAGTACCCTTCATGTAGCAAGCCTGCCCCAAGCACACCACCTTGGAGCCCAACATCCCCTCACGTGTTCACGCCAAAGTGTCCAGATACGATGATGTCATGAATACTGATGTCACTGTTACACAGTCATGCTGTAATATAGTCATGCTTCACAGTGACACAATAGCACAACGATGTAGTGATGTACTGTAGTGATCCACCCAACTTAACAGAAGTTTTTAGACAGTTTTTGTTTTACATTTTAAAATGTTTTGCAATGGGTCAATTTGACCCTCTACCAGCCGTGAGTTAATACTTAAAGTACAGTCGTGCTAGTGCTAAAGTCAATCATCGAAAAGCAAGAGAGGGAAAAAGTCAGCAGGAGATTTTTTTTATTTTATTTTTTTTTTAAAAGATATCTTTTACATTTTAAAAACTCTTTGGGGTCAATTTGACCCATTGCTACTGGTCAATAAATGCGCACAGTGTACTAGAATCACAAGCTTCATCAAGACTTTGAATTTTATTTTTCATTCATTTATTTATTTTTTACATTTTAAAAACGTTTTTATAATGGGTCAGTTTGACCCATTGCTACTGCATGAGTCAATAAGAAGAGTTGTACAACTCCTAGAATCACACATTAAGAGACGAGCAAAGCCAACAGGAGAGGTTTGGGGATTTTTTATTCTCAAAATATTTATGTCTGCGGGTCAGTTTGACCTGCTGTGTGTTTAACTATAAACAAAATAGTCAACAAAGCCAGTCACTATTTAGTACAAATATGAGAATCACTCATCAAGAGACAAGGAAAGTCTATCAGTAAGTTATTTGTTTTGTTTGTACATTTTCCACTATTTATACCTGGTCAGCTTGACCCACAACATAACATGAGAATTATAGCAGCTGCATTTGTCTTCTCCACTGTTAACATTTTCCAACACAACAAAAGTGAGATTGCGGCAATCTTTGTGGCAGTCCGGAAAGTAAATTCAAAACCTTTTTTTTTTTTTTTTTTTTTTTTTTTTTTTTTTTTTTTTTTTTAATGAGCGTGAAGGTAGAGTGGAGAAAGCACATTCTTAACCCCCCTCAAAATATTCCAGGGTTTTCCCCACTGCCCATCAAAACCAAAAATGAGACTAGAGAACCAAGTTGGAAAACATGCCAAGAAAATTGACTGGTAAGTGATGAAGGCCCTAAAATAGGCCGGCGGAGGATATGAGGACGCATAAAAAGAAAATGTGGGTTCAAAGGGGAAATACCCGAAAAGTTGAGCGGCACAAGGCGGCCATTGTGGTGCAGAGCGTGGCGGGTGTCTTTTCACGAGGCCTTCGGGGATCCGAGCGCTTGACACGTTTACGGCGACCTGTCCAAACCGCTGCTGCTGTCTTTCCATTCACGCACACGCACACGCTGTTAGCCTTAGCCACATGCTAGCACATGCTACCTTGGCTTACGATCGCCCCAACTTAGCAGTTTGTTTGTTTTTTTAGTTACAAGTTGTAGCTTAGTCTATAATGACCACAATTTACGCCTACTTGTAGATGCGTACGTGAGGACAAAACTAGTCGAGGAGAAGACCAGTGGAAGGGAAAGCAAACAGGGCAAATCTAGGATTGTGAACAACAATCTCATCTGCGGCGTGACAAATTGACAAGACATTTATTTTCACTTAACGGGGACTTTAAAATACGTTTGGCATGGCATAATCTTCATCGTGCTTCGTCAACCTCGGTGCACTCAAAGGCAGCTTTGATCAGACTCGTAATCTTCTGTCCGACTCCCAGGCAGCTTTGGTCTGACCCCCTGTCCCCAAACCCCTCAGCCGCCTCCCACTACCGCCATGTGATGCGGCCGACCTCATCACGGCTGCTGTGCACGACCGAGTCCGCTTGGACTCGTGACTCTCCCGCCACCTTTAATCCAGTCTGAACCTGGCAAACTCCGCTTTTGGTCCTTATACTTTCCGGAAACATTGGTGGAGCAAAGTGACAACATTTTTGGACAACTTTTAGTTTTACTCTCCAAATTTGAAATCAAATTCAAATGTCTGCCAATGTATCTACTTTTTAAAGCCTCAACATCAGTATCAGCAAAATGAGCAAAATCTTTAGGATGTGTTTGAAGGACCTGTTGGAAATGGCTGAAATGAGCCTACAATATCTGTTTTGGACCAAAATGGCCGACTTCCTCCCTAAACAGGCCAAGATAATCCGTTGCAAAAGAACAATGCAACTCGCTGCTATCTGGAGTGCGTCTCCAGTGTCTTCTATCTATGCAAGTGTGTCTATTGTTTATTTTAATGCAATCAGGCAACAGTCAGGTAGAAGAAAAGCGGTTAAAAATAAAAAATAAAAAATGGGGTCACGGGCCGAGAGGAAGGTGCACAATAAACGATGACATCACAGCCGCAGGCTCTGTGGCACGATAAGCCCTCGCCGATCCTATCTGTCCGTCAAAAGGCCTTCTCCTCTGCATGTGTGCGCGGGTTTGAACCCCCCTCGTAGAAGTGGGAGCTTCAGCTGATCTTGAATATTTATAACCGCTCATTTAAAATCCGTCTGGTGCCAGAAAAAGATCATGTGCGAGATGAGCAAGGACCTTAACCTCGCTAACCGCTAAGAGGAATGCTAATGAAGAGCTTTGGGGGTCAGGTATCAAAGAGGATGGGTGTGGAGGAGGGAAAATGGACACTGTATTTACAGTTGTGGCTTGGAGTCTTGCGCTTCACAGACAAAAGTCTTGGGGCACAAATTGGTCAACCAGGATCAACTGATAAATGGGGTTTTGGGCCATTATGTCATCAATGTAGAACACATTGAAAAAACAGACTTTTAATTTGAAGTCTGACTCAGCGTAATTTGCTTCAAATTGATTTTTGAGCTTGTCTATGTCAGACATGCATAACAATGTTTTTAGCGTTTCTATGTTCTCATTACTGTGACATTGACTTTTAACTTTAGAACTTTATCATGTGAAAGGCTATCACAAAAAAAAACCTTCACTGAGAATTATTTCAAGTTGTGCTTCTGAACGTGAGCATGAGAACAAGCTATATAAATGCAAACGTTCTTCAATTAGCCATCAGATTTTCAAGCAAAATACATTTTTCGTTCATTATAGTCAAAGACATTGACAAAATATCTTGTGATTTGGAAAGCCTTTGAGGTGTGATGATGTGATTTGTCTCAAACATTTTTTTTTGGGGGGGGGGGGGGGGTTAATAGTGAACTTTGACCTCAGCCATCTCAGGACTAAAGCTAATCCACAAAACTAAAATCACTCAAGTTGCTGTTTATCTGGAGATCATCAGATAAAAAATAGTGGCGAAATTTGTGTTTTTATTGTTTGAGCTATCTGACATTCATTTGACGTTGAATTTTGAACTATAATTTCAGTCATTGAATCCATGAGGTGAACATCCAGTGCTTTGATGCTCATTTGTCTTCGTGTGAGAGCGAAAAGCAAAATGTTGCACCTTCTTTTGCACTTTTGGCAGCAACAACAACAGTTGAACTTTTCCTTCACGTTTCTCTTCCGATCCTCGTGTGAATACTTTTGTGATTTTTGTCTGTCGTGTCTTCCATTCTGGATGCGGAGTGCGTGCAGTGTATATTCAGTTTTAGCATCTTGGTGTCTTATCCAATAAAAACATGGCCAGGAAGCGGTAGAGAGAGAGCAAGGAATCTGTTTTTTTTTTTTCCTCCAGTGTCTTGGAATGCCACAGGATTTTATTCCCTGGCGTGTTGAAGCGTCAGGCTACCGTTTAAGATTGAAATGAAGCGTTTGCTCGGAATTACGGAGGGCTTACATTGTGTTATTGTTGGAAATTTATAGATGGCCAACGCTTGAAGAGGAAGGACTATTCTAACATTACTTTTATCATTGTTATGCTATTGAACTGTGAGCTGTTCCTAATATTTTGACTCATGTAGCAAAATGATCTAATAAAACTATTAGTTTGAAAGATTACAGGGAACAAACCAGGGAGTTGAGCACCATTAATAGCTAGTGTCTTGTATTCTGATAGAAGATTCTTCTTTGTTCGCGTCATGTTGTGTTTCCGACGTTGGAAGTGGCACAACACAAAATAAGCACAAAAAAACGTGTTACTTTAAAGTCACATTTTTGTGGGAAGCATTTAGCCACAAACAGCTAGCTTAGCATCTCACATTGTAATTGTAGCATCTCGTTCTTTTGCTTCAGCTTTTGTTTACCCTTGGTGTCTCACAGCTCATGCTTAAGAAGTTAGCATGTTTTTTTTTTTTTTTTTTTTTTTATCCTTGTGATAAAAAGAAAATGACACTAAAATTCTATTTCAAGTGTTTTATTTTGGACATTTGAAAACACTAGCTGGCTGCAGTTTGCACAACATCAAAGTTGCTGGGCTGTGTTTGGTCCTTGTGGCTTCACGTTTACATTTTTCTTAAGTGAAAGAAAAAAAAATATATACTTTCCCCTCCGAGAATAAGCGAGCACAAACAAAAACACTGAAAGCCGGTCGCCGTAGCTCACATCTTACATCACCGCCTGCTGTGGTCCGTGCGCATCACGTGAGCGTTTCAGTCAAAATGTTAGCGTTGGGGGGGGTGAAGGCAACTCGATTCAAACTTGACCACAAAGTGTATAAATTCAATGTCATTGAACATGAAGCTGGACTCTATAATCTTCCAGTGGAGCTCAAGTCTTATTTTTCCACATCTAAATGTTTATATTTAATGCGTAAAGCGAGACGCAGTAATGCGGGTGGTTTGCTAACTAATAACACATATAAAGATGTGGGGTCAGCATTTTAGCCGTAACGCACCACAATTTTTATTTTTTTTATTTTTATTTTATATAGGTTGGTAGCTGACTGCATGTTCCTGAAATGATAAAATGATGCCACAACACAGAAAGAAGCAAACGACATTTTTAAGTTTGCATTTCTGATTGGTTGCAGGTGTAGGTTATAGTTTGAGTGCGCCTTTAATTTCATAAATACGAGAGATTCAAGTAGATATTGACTTATTTGAAAGTAAGCTTCAACCAAGCATCTTTTTTCAGGGTTCTAAATGTTCTTGCTCCATACAGAAATGCAATTTTGTGTTCTTAGTAGCAGTTCACTGACTTCATGAATGCAACGCTATTATTTATATATATATATATATATATATATATATATATATATATATATATACACATACAGGTTTAAAAAAAAAAAAAAAAAAAAAAAAAAAAAAGATATACGTTATCCTTACTTTAGATGTCAAAAGGATTTTTATTTCTCTGTGGGAGATGGTCCAAATGGCGCTTGAGTATTCAAGGTTGCCGACCCTTACCTCCAAAGTACATTTTTAACACTATTAACTAATCAGCAGCTGTGTAATCACAAATCAGTTCATTGGACATGGTGTGCTATTATTGTTCGACACGCGTGCATTAGCGTTAGGCTAATCGATACTATTCATTAGGTTGCTCCTCCAAAGCCGCGCACAAACCAGACAATTCATCCAACAGGCTCCCTTATTCAATTTTCTTCCCTTTTTTTTTTTTTCCATGCTGACTAGTGTGCGACAAACGGCCGCTTCTCCGTCGACCCGTGTTTGACATGGAGGTTCAGGCCTGGGTCAGTGGTGGGGTTAAAGGGCCGCAGTATAATCTATTTAGGCTACGAGGCCGCTAACCGCACTATCCACTTTAGCTCTTTTGTCAGGAGCAGGGAGTAAATTAGCTGGCATATTTTAGCATAGCAGCTCGCCAGGCACGTGAGCGACCATCATCATCATCATCATCATCATCACGGAGGTCATTGTAATCAAGATGGAAGCTTTATCTCACGTTGTCTCGGAAAGTTTCTCAGCTTTTTTTTTTTTTTTTTTTTTTTTTTTTTAAATGTCCATATTTGGTCACAAAATGCTTCATGAGGTGACCATGTGATCTCGTCTCAATGGGAAAAAAGTAATAATTAACAATAATAAAACCTTCTGAACCTTCTCTGTGCACTTATACACCTGTGTTTAGTGTTGACGTGGCAAATTTGACAAATATGTTGCTTTAATATTGCACATTTTTTGTCTCTGAGGTCCATTAAAGCCAAATTTTGTGGCTAGCAGTTAATGCTAACAGCCACGTGTTATCCTCCGGCCGTGCTATGTAGTTACATCATTAGTGGGACAATAATTTCATATAATAAGAGGCGCTTGCGTATAAATAAAAGATGTAATGACAGTGCTGGTAAATTGCACATCCGTTGGAGTTTTCTTTTGAAAGCGTGCACAGCCGCACTTTGACCTTGTGGTTGGGAGTCAACGGAGAAAATGCCTGTCTTGTTCAGGATGGGTGAGCCTGTGCTTTTCTCATCGCCAAGTTTTTGTTTGGATTTGGAAATATTTCTTGAAGAAGATCACAGGAAAGATCATGAGATCATTTAAGAATAAACAGATTATCGCACTTAATAGTAGAATTGTAGTTTAACAGACTAAATTTGAATTAGACAAGATGTAGGCGACATCTTGGCATGTTTCGATTCTGAAATAATTCTTAAAGATCAGCTCATAGTCAGATAACGTGTTCGGCTGTGCTATTACTTTTGCCACTCCAAATACGTTTTAAAATATGTATTTCTTCAAGAATATGTTTGGGATTTTTAATCAGAAGATGGTTTGATTCAGAAATTTTTCTTCAAAAAGATGAGACAACTGAAATATTTTTGTTTTTCAACGGGTAGCCATGAAAAAGGGTCAGGTTTTTAAAATCACTGCAATGACTAACAGATGCCAGTAGATGGCGCTGTTGCATTTGAGTTCAACACAGATTTTGAGTACAAAATAAGATTAGGAGTTGAATCTCGGTGTGTCCCATCAGTTAGGAGGGAGAGAAATGGCAGCACTTTGCAAGTTGGAAAGATTTAGGCACCTCACACTTGTATGTATTAACCAAATTAAGTGTCACAAATTTGAGAAAAGGTGATGTTCATGACGCGAATGACGACGAACGCCTGCGACATTCAACTTGAGCCAGTCAGCATCACTCAGTCATGGCGCATTTCTATGGTTATGAAGCTGTAAAAAAATTATTATTTTACTGCAAAAGGGCTCGTTTTTGTTTTTTTATGGTTTGATGTGTCAGAAAAACAAACTTGGGTATTATCACACAAAACTTGTTTCTCCACTTTTTGGTCAGAAACCGCCATTTTTGGTGAAACCAACATTAGTTCTGATGGTGATTACAAAAGAACAAAGAGCTAGAAAAAATTTTTCGAGCGAAAAGAGCATCTACATTTATTTTTGGTAGGTTCAGTGTATATGTCACAGAAAAAAAATATTCTGTAGGTCTGGAACAGTCATAGAAAAAAAAAAAACCGGGGAGATTTGTTTTTAAACGTTAAGTTGAGAATGTTCCTTTCAACTGCAAGATTTTATGATAGCCACTGTTTTATTTATTTTTTTTTTCAGTCCATCAAGCGAAGCTAAAGTCTCGTTGTTGCTGTTCCTATTTTCCCTCGTTATGTTCATTAAGGACGCCAGTAGGCTGTTTTTTCCCCCCCAAATATAGAAGTCAATCTCATTGCTCCGTCCCATTTCCATCCCCCCATTTCACCTCTCATCCCTCTTGAAATTCCAATAATAATTTCCAGCTGTGAACGCCACATGAAAGCGGTGGCTGTAATGGGGTGCTGAAAAGAGAGGCCGGGGGAGAGATGCTACGCAGGAA
Source organism: Festucalex cinctus (assembly GCF_051991245.1). Lineage (NCBI taxonomy): Eukaryota > Metazoa > Chordata > Actinopteri > Syngnathiformes > Syngnathidae > Festucalex > Festucalex cinctus. The sequence goes on along the minus strand of NC_135428.1, from coordinate 11,973,273 downwards.
AAAGAAATAGGAGGAGGTGGGGGGTGGGGAATGTTGGGGTGGTGTGGGAGGCTTCACTTCCAAGGTCTAATGTTGTCATCGGCCCTGCCTTTTGTCTTTTTGCCAAAATCAAACACCCCTGCCCCCGCCTCGCTCCGTGGATCTTAATTGTGCTTAACTCGTCAGCGCCGGAGGAGCAAATTGATTGGGAGGCTTCAGAATGTTGACTGGGAGGAATGTGTTGAGTGAGGAGGAAAAGGAGCAAAAGCAGTAAAAACAGCACAACATTGTTTTTGCAATCACTCCTCACTAGGCCAGGTGTCCGTCTTTTTAGGGCCTACTCACACAGGAATGCACACTACCACTCCAAATAATCCGCACAGTCAAAAAAAAAAAAATAAAAAAAAAAAAAAAAAAGTCCAAATATAGTGTACGTGATCATCATTGGGTTTGCTACTCGCTACTCTGGTTATTAACTACAATACAAGTACCGGTAAACAAAACAACTCAAGATAATCCACAAAAACAGATTAAATAGAATCACTCAATTATTCACTGATTAAAAAATAAAAAATAAAAAATCCACGAGATGCTTGGTAACATGTATGTGTCATAATTCATGTGTTTTCATCTCTAGTTATTCATGACAATCATCACTTTATAAAAGAGATGTAAAGAATGCCAATAATCCACAAAGTCAAAAACGACCGTGACACGCTTGACCATGCACCAGTGCATGTGCA